>NC_090444.1:653797914-654105519 GCF_031143425.1 Pleurodeles waltl | reverse complement strand
GCAGGTCTTGCTCCCTGGCAACAAGGTCAGCCCAACGGTGCTTTAGCTGGTGTTTAGCTGGTCGTTGCGCGGTGTCTTGTATATGCTTTGCAGATGGTACAGGACCTTTGACCACCGGAGCCTTCTTGCCTCTGTGTGATACCCCTGTATCACCCGGCCACCTGCTTCTATCATCAATGGGAGGAAGTGGCACATCAGCCAAATGAATCCCCCAAGCTCCTCCTCTCCCATTCTACCGAGATGTGGCCTACCCAACATGCATGAAATAATAAAGGAATTAAGGGGTACAGAGGATAATGAAGGGAAAGGAGGAGAGGGAAATGAAAAGTAAATAACACTAAAACAGCCCAACTATCCCCAAACGAACACTACCCACAACAGGCTCCCAACAGTACAAAGACAAAATTAGACACCAGAAATGACAAAAATACACTTACACAGGATACCACAGACACTTAAAAAACACCAAAAGACAATAGAAAGAGCACACAGGAGACAAATTCATAATATTCACAGAGAGACAAGTCCAAACACAGCCACACAGTCAAGAAAAATCACAGACTGCAAAGTGAAAGTGAAAGTACACCCACTGTACCAATTCTGTAAACAGGATATCCCATTACATCACTTCCTGCCTCAAATGTGGTGCGTTTTTATTATGATGCGTCAAAATATTATAACTCTTACAGTCTGTGCGTCACTTTTGTTTTACGCACATGCTTAGAAATTACCCCGCATCCATATTTTCTAATATTTTTCATAGCTAACCAATTTCATGGGGTAAAGTGTGGGAATTACATCTCAGGGCCAATGGATGTATCATGGCAGTGAGCGTCATTTCTCTACGCATATGCTGCGTTTTGTGATGCAAGTGAGTCTTTTTTGATGCGTATGCGTCAAAATTTATGTCTTTTACTGGGTTTGGGTCATTTCTCAAATTTTATAGTACATGACAGCTGTAACTATACAGAGATAGGCTGTTTGCACCTACATTGCGCATTCTAGTGTATGGGCACATGTGGCAGATCACACTACTGCGGACCATGATCCTCTAGTTGTGGTACCGGATTTTCACTCTTCACTGACAGAATGGATCCCCAAACTTTTGGAATACAAATTGGTATTACCCAGTTTGAGCAGGTTGTGCGTCAATAGAGTATAGCAAGGCTATGCAACTCAATACAGTAACTCATTGCCTGTGTGTCAATTGGTGTGAATTGTCTCTTACAATTTTAGTTGTCCCACTGTGTGAACATCACAAGACGTGTTTTCATAAATGTGCTTGTATGCATGTGTTGTCAATGTGGACAACCATCAGATGCTATGCAGTGTGGAAATGAGTAAGGAAATGTGTTTGTCATACACGTAGCAACAAATGCTGTTTGAACTTCCCAGATTTTTGGGACATAAGCTTCTCCCATGACAAACCATGCACAGGATAAATAGAGGACGGTTGATCATGGCAATGTTCCAACACTAAGGGCCTGATTACAACTTTGGAGGAGGTGTTAATCCGTCCCAAATGTGACGGATATACCACCAGCCGTATTACCAGTTCCATAGGATATAATGGACTCGTAATACGGCTGGTGGTATATCCGTCACATTTGGGACGGATTAACACCTTCCTCCAAAGTTGTAATCAGGCCCTAAGCCATCACATGTCCTGGAATGTTGGATACCACTTCCTGGTCACTTGTTTCGATACTACCCATCAGTCAGGCATTTGAAAATGCTATGTGGGTACGGTGTTTGTGACACCGAGTCCCTAAACCAATCCACAAATGTAATGTCACTCCACAGTTTGAGTCATATAAATGACCTATGTTTCTCCTGTGGCAGTGGAGGACCAGCAGACTAAGCAGCACGTGTTCACATATTTCCAGTGGTTAATTGCACATAGGTGTCCAGTTCAAGTGTGTGGGCCCATGTGTAGCCTGTGTTATTATTGGGGTCCATGTTGTCACAGTTACGTGCAGGTCTAGTCATGAGTCTGTGGAGTCATTCCCTGCATTAACAAAGTATCCTTCACAGCCTAATTGAACGAAAGCCGAAGAGGAATGGAGAACACACATGGGGATAGTCCAGCTATGGCACTGCAGACGTTTTATGAGACTGACTTCAGGGCAACCTTGGTGTGCTCAAAAAGTTAATGCATCAGGAATTTTAAAACGGCAGGTTTCATCACAACATTTATACACAGGGTGGCCTCTAAAATTCCCACAGCAGCTGGGAACATCAGTGCCTCTGTGCTGATTAATCTCACCGCTATTTACCACGCAAGCCCCATCAATATGTTGGGGCTGATGTGAATCAGTGTGTGGACCGTCAGGGTACAAACATGTGTTGACAATTCATGCACATTATCTAATGTTGTTTGTTGTGCTGGAGGCACCATACCCAATCCATGCATACAGCCATGGTACACTGTCACTATTTGTCACTGATGCATACATGAAACCCAGACAAGGGATGGGCTGTGATTAGGCTATTTGAAGACAAGTTCCACCCCATGATACGATAAGTAAACTGATTACGCTATACAATGTATTTGAGTATTCATTGTAGACCTACCTTACACAATGCCCCAGGAGGAGAGTGAGGGCATGGAAAGCAACTATGAGACAAATGTAGCCACAGGGAACCTTTATGGTAACGCAAAGACAGGAACCAGTCAGGCTAACAGGATGCAGGGTCAATCAGGAACAAAAATGAACAAGGCAAATACACAGTGAGCAGATTGAGACTGGTCAAAGCTGGAACAACACTGTGGAAAATGTCAACTGTTTTTGTACTGTGTGCTGCAACGTTACACAATAACCCAAGACCTGTGTTACATAAGTGATTTATACAGCAATGCATAACAGTGATATACATATGATGGCAGTTTCTATGCCGTTCCAGGCAGCTGCAAGGGCAGTGCATGTTCAAATGGCTGGTCTGCATGGAGGTGCTCACAGGTGTGTGCAGCGTCAGTCTCTCACAAGTCCTGTAGGTGAGAATCAAATTCAAAGGGCCAACAGAACCTTTCACATGGGAAGCAATGGACAGGTGATTACAGGTACTACAAACTACAAGGCAGTGCATCATCCAACCAGAAGTCCATGCAGACAGATGAACAATGACTATGGCATACCATACTAAAGAGGGAAGCACACTGGAGTCACAATGTGAGTCTGTGTGTGTGTAGATGAGGGATTATCTGGGTACAAATAGTCCATTTCCAGGATCCCCTCGAGAAGGGTGGGGAGAGACAGAAAACATGGCAGTGGCAGGACTTATGACCTGGGATGGCATGTGCAGGGGATGTCTTGTGAGCAATGCTAGTCATACCTGGGGCACTCGTGCTATCCATTTGCTGCTTACATGGATTTCTTGTCACACATACTCCTTGCAAAGATAGCTGATGTCACACTTACTGCTGTCAAGGGTCTGGTCATACATTCCTGTTACCAATGCAATAGCACATCCACTGCCTCATGTATGAGGCATTTTTTTCCTTATTGAATGATGGTGTCTTTGTTGTGTGCCATATGCTGCAATGAACCATGTTGCCAATATGTATGTGTGAAATAGCTGTGGTCCTCTGCTATGGCCCTTCAAATGTGAAATGGACAAGATATATGTCATTTACAGTGTGTGTGAAGTTGGTTGTACATTCATACCCATCAGATGTGATGTGGATTTTTCAGTATCCTAATATGTATTTCTGCAATGCTCCATGAGGCTACACTCTGATTATGAATCTTAGGGATAATGTGATGGAAAAATGATTACCCAGACCATGATATAGTGATTAGAATAGGTGTTTAATGACATATGGTAAGACAGTGGTGATGGTGACTACAGTTAAAAGAAGTTTTGGACAATGTGTTGTCTCCGACACAATCCTGCAGCTGTGTTTGGATGGTCCCCTCATGTTGATGGACAACGTCCTCCTCTTCCTCCTCTTCAGGCATTTGTGGGTCTGATTCATAGAGGGGAATGTTCCTCCTTACCCAAATGTTGTGCAGGATGGCTCAGGGGAAAATGATCTCGCAGACCATTTCTGGTGAGTATAGGCTGCCTCCGGTGATGTCGAGGCACCTGAATCTTGAATCTTGACTTCAGGATGCCAAAAGTCCTCTTGACTATGGTGCGTGTCCTCCGATGTGCCTCATTATAGGCATGCTCCGATGCTGTGCTTGGGTTTGCAAATGGAGTCATGATCCATGGCTGGATCCCATACCCCTGATCAGCTAAAAGAGAAAATGAGTGAGAAAATGTTGATGTTGCTTGCACCATGATTATCACTTTGTATGGCAGTTGTTCTCTTGTGTTGTCTGTGACTCATCTGTGTTTGTGTTATTGTGTGGAATCCTAGGCTTCTAGGATGTACCATCAGCACTGGGTTGTTTCATTATCTGAACTGGTGTTTGGCTGATTGACCGGATGTCAGCAGTATTTTTGTAGAGTTGCAGTACATTGTGTACTCCCTTGCATTATGTCATGTGAAAGAGGTATCCATGTGTCTTAACTGGGGGGGACTTGTTACTTCCTTACACAGAATCAATTCCACAGTGGTGGTAACACGGTTGCATCTCTATGGCCTGGACATCCCATCCAATTTAACATATGCAATAGAATAGAATACAATGTGTAATTGTCTCAAACCGTATGTGTAGCAATGTGCACTTTCAATATTGTCACATCAATATGTGTTCTTAGCACAGTCCACTTGGTTATTGGTAGTGTTAGCAACACAAAAGGATGATGGACGTAGTGTTGAAACTTTTCAAACACTCACCCCCAGCCACAGATCTGGGTTTAATCCATCGTTCTTTTGCTCACCATGACGTGGGTCCCTTGCTCACCGTGCCACTGGATTCAAGCTAGTTTAGCTGATGAAGGGTGATACCCTGAAACCGGTCCCAGGATGCTTGTTTCTGGTCCAGGGAGGACCTGGTCTGGCAGTTCGGGCTGGACTGTTCCCATGGGGAACAGGGTCAAGACTGATTTGCATATGACTGGGTCCAAACTGGAATGGCATGGTGAACAAAAAAACTGATGGATTAAACCCGGATCTGTGACTGGGGGTGAATGTTTGATTTGTTCTACATTCTGTCCATCAACTGTTCTTTTGCGTTTGCTTATTGGTAGTGGGCAATGTCAGAGCAGGAGTGATGTGAGATATTGTTACTGCCTCAATGATTCCATGTCACCTTCATTAGTGTCATCATCATCATGCTATGTGTCTCATGGTGTTTGGCCTGCATCAAAACACATTGCACACCCCTTACACAGTACTTATTGCTTGAAAGGGTGTTTGATTGAGTGTTATTGATGTGATATTGAAAGATTAATCTTCCAAGTTGTACTGCCAGTTAAGGCCATGTCATTGTCATTGTGTTGTTTTAAATTGTTCCCTTGTGTCTGTGGAGTGGCATCTGTTGTTATTTAGATCTGTCATTTGTCCATAGGTGTGTATCTGGTACGTAGGGAGCTGTCCTGAACCCCTATGTGCCAGGATGTTTGCAGGGCCACCCCGAATGTTAATCCAATATGGCACCCCCTCCGGGACTTTAACGGGAAGGCATTGGGTAGCCATAAGACGGTGTAAGCAGGAAACCGTGGGAGTTGAGTGTCTAGGTGGTTATCAATGTCATATATAACTTGTGTTTATTTAGAAGCCAGTTTTTGCCACTCACATAATAGGTCTAATAATGTTCCCTGGGAACCGCATCCAAGCGCAGGGGGTTTCCTCTGTGCATGTGGGCCAGCGTGAGATACCATTATATAGTGACTGTGTTATACTGCTATACTGGCTGTTTTTCTAGCTGTGTGCTGTGCACAGTAATAAATGTCTCTCCATTCCTGTAAGGCCAATGAACGGCCCAGCTCTAGTTCCCAATGCTTCTGGCTAGTCGATTTGATCTGTAGGGTGAAGGGTGGACATATAAGGATGTATAGCTCAGTGATGAGACATCTATTGGACCTCTTTGCAATCAGCCACTTTTCAAAAGTGGTGAGAGTACACTGAGCCCCTGGGTGGATCGCAGGTTGCATTACCCAATGTCTGATTTGGAGTAGTGTGATCTTTCTGATGTGCGAAGTGCATCATCAGATCGGAGTTGTGTTGTGTGAAGGAAATGGGGTCTTCTTCATCAAAAAGATGGCCAATAGATCGGCAGCCTGCCCCTTGCCAGTGTCAAAAAGCCATTGGGTGTAACCCTGGTGTGAAGTCCTCATCGCCAACTATCGGTGTCAGCGGGCAGGGGTACGAGGTCAGGCCCCCTTGCATGCTAACTGTGTCCCAGGTCTCCAAAGACGCTTTCGTTATGGGGAGAGGTAGAAACTTCTTGGATGAGCACTCCTATGCAAGAATGAGATTTTACAAAAGTGCTGTCCTGCTATAGCCCTATCCATAAACAGCCAGTGCTTTTCAGATTCCTCTCGGGACCATTCAAGCAGATGCCAGAGCTGAGCTGCCCTGAAATAGTGTAAAAGGGTCAGGATGCCTAAGCCGCTGTTGCTCTGGGGCTTGTAACTTAAGTCCCTCCTCATTCAGTGGGGGCCGTCATCCCACCAAAAATGATTCAGGCCATTCTGTAAAGCCTGAACTACTCCTGTCAGCGGTGTAATTGGCAGAGCTTGAAAAAGGAATAAGATCTAGAGTAGCCCAGACATCTTCAGATCTTCAGAACTGCAAACCTACCGAGCCATGAGAGGTGATATGATTGCCATCTGACAAGGTCCATTTTGATCTTTTGGTGCAACGTCTTGCAGTTCACACAGACAGTCTTTTGGGCTATGGAGGCCAACTGAACCCCCAAATAGGGATAGAGGGAGATACCCATAATTGAATAATTGTGGGAAAGGGCCTTTTGTATGTCCGGAGTGAGCGAGAGGTTAAGTGCCTGAGATTTTTGCACATTTGCCTTAAATCCCGACACCTGCCCGAATATTTCAAGCTCTCCCAAAAATGCCAGGAGTAAGGTAGAAGTCTCCTCCAGTGCCATCAGGATGTCATCGGCCTACCTGCTGATGGTACGCATGCCCCCGGCTTTATTTACAGGGTTTTCCCGAATTCTCCTGGCCAAGGGCTCCTTATATAACTCAATAAGCAAGGGTGATAGTGGACACCTCTGACGAGTGCCCCTGCAGGGTGGAAAGGGAGCTGATGTTTGTCTATTCACCCTGACAGTCGCGTTGGAGTACCATAATTGCTGAACACCCATGAGCAAAAGCTTTCGCCAAGCCCAAAGTGTCGAAGTGTGCTCTCCAGATATGGCCAATGAACCTAGTCAAAGGCCTTCTCGGCACCCACCGCTAGGAGCATCTGATCCCTGGTGGAGCGCTGAGCTTTGTAGATTAGGTGCCACATTTGTTTTGTATTATCGCTACATTGGTGGTGGGGGACAAAGCCCGCCTGATCTGGGGCTATAAGATTAGGTAAGAGGGGACTCAATCAAGCTGCCAATATACCAGTGACTAGTTTAATGTCGACATTCAAGAGGGAAATCGGTTGATGCGGGGCACATTGGTGCCCATCTTTACCCCGTTTCAGATGACCATGATGGAAGCATCCAGCATAAAAGACGGGACTGAGGCTGGGGGATTGAATGAATTGAACAATCTGATAAGGAGAGAAGCAAAAATCAAGCAAAACGTTTTTATAAAAAAGCACAGAGAAGCTGTCTGGCGATTTTATTAACTTTAGCTTGGAGATGGCCGAAATCACCTCCTCCACCAAATAGGCCGATCTATGTCAGATGCCTGTGTGGGTGATAGTTTTGGAGTGTGGGCCTCCCGGAGATAAAGTGCAGGTGAATCCCGAGGCAAGTCTTGTGTTGTATATAGTGCCATATAGAAATCACGGAAGGCAGAGGCGATCTGATCATCTCTGGTGTGTTCCGTGCCATCTGCCGTTAGTATAGCCTTAACACCCGTGGCTTGTCATTGCGCTCGCAATTTATTTTCTAGGAGGCAGCCACATCTGGTGCTTTCAATATAGAATGAATGGCGAAGTTGAAGGATGGCATATTTTGCCCTGTCGAGGTTGACACCTACCAGTTGTCACCAAGAGACGCCAGATCCTGGGTGCTGTGGTCCATTTACAAATGCATTCTAGTTCCAGAACCTGATGTGAAAACATTTCTCTTTTGTTCCAACTTGGGGCCATATTTATACTTTTTGATGCAAACATGCGTTTGCGCAGTTTTGGTGGGGCTGGTTAGAGGAAAATAAAATGCCTCTAACCAGCCTAGCGTCATTTTCTGACGCAAAACCATTCATACCACATGACTCCTGACAGGAGTCATGCCCACCACCCCAATGGCCAGCACAGGGGACCAGTGTCCCCTGGGCATGGCCATTGCACCCTGTGCTATGCAGGGGTTCTCAAGTTGGGTGCCCAAAGGCATTTTAATTTAAAAAAAAATACTTACCTATACTTACCCTACATACTTGGGATGGGGTTCGCCATCCTCCGGTGTCCCTCTGGTGTGAGTGGGGGTGTTCATGGGGCTTGAGGAGGGAACCTGTTGACCTATTCCATGGTGTTCAACCATTGAAATGGGTCCACAGGTCCCCTAACGCCTGGTCTGACCCAGGCATTAAATAAAGGTGCAAAACAAGTTTTGCACCATTATTTAACCCCTCCTACCACCCATGCGTCATTTTAGCACGGGTGGGTGATAAATATGGGGCAATGGGGTTAGCACCATTTTTTAGATGGGAACGCCTACCTTTCATCTCATTGATGGAAGGTAGGTTCACACATCTAAAAAATGGTGCAAACTCCAATATTTTGATGTGAGACGTATCTAGCGTAAAAATATAAATATGGAGTTAGTTTTGCACTGAACTTGCATAAACAAAATGACGCCTATTCGGCGCAAATGGAGTATAAATATGCCCCATAGTTTATTATCAGCTGCTGGGATGGCAATCAATTTGCCCCTCATAACTGCTTTTAGGGTTTCTCAATGGGTTGATATGGAGACATCAGGAGTATCGTTTAGTACAATGTAGTCTAAAAGGGCTTTGATACATTGCTGGATGACCACAGGTCTATGCAGACATGTATCTCGCATTCTCCAGTGTCTGGTGGGAGACCGCTGTGGGGGAAAGGCCGGGTAAGGGAGACCGCTGCATGGTCTGATAATGAATGTGGTTCAATCTCAGAAGTTGGCACCAGGGACCGAAGACTTAAGGTGACCAAGAAGTAGTCTATGTGGGCATATGTTTTATAAGCATGGGGGGAAAATGTATAGTTGAGTGTGTGCGGGTGTAAGATATCAATTAAATCCATTTTCTCTCGCCAGATTTCTCCCTCCCAGTAGAGAGCCCCAGCATGGCCATGTCTCTGGGCAGACCTGTCTAGGTCATTGTTAAATACCAGATTGAGGCCCCACCAGGAGCACCATAAGGTCCTGTGTAGCCATGACTTCCACCAATGCACAGCGTCAAAAGGATTCCTGTCCCTCACTGGGTATGTATATTGTCCCAAGCGTAAAGGTGTAGCCACCCAGGGAAACTGAATAAGCAAGCAGCCTACCATTAATTTCAGCCTGTTTTTGACTGATCTGTCCGCGAAAGAAGCTGCGCATCGATTTTTCAGCCGCAGATCGGAGTTGCATCGATCTTTTCCCCGCATGGCAGTCTGTGTGTGGATTTCTCACTGTTGTCCTGCCAGCTTCTCCTTTCAGGGTCGCAGGATCTGGATGGGCACCACTTGGCAGAGTAGGATTCTCAGCAGAGGCTCCAGGTGCTGGCAGAGAGAAGTCTTTGTTGTCCCTGAGACTTAACAACATGGCAAGGGGCAAGCTCTAAATCAAGCCCTTGGAGAGTTCTTCACAAGATGGAAGGCACACAAAGTCCAGTCTTTGTTCTCTAGCACAGGCAGAAGCAGCAACTGTAGGATAGCTCCCCAAAGCACAGGCAGGGCAGCTCTTCTTCCTCAGCTCTTCAGCTCTTCTCCAGGCAGAGGTTCCTCTTGGTTTCCAGAAGTGTTCTAAAGTCTTTGGATGTGGGTGCCCTTCTTATACCCATTTTGCCCTTTGATGTGGGCTTACTTCAAAGCAAAGTCTCTCTTGTTTGTGAAATCCTGCCTTGCCCAGGCCAGGCCCCAGACACACATCAGGTGGTTGGAGACTGCATTGTGTGAGGGCAGGCCCAACCCTTTCAGGTGTGAGTGACCACTCTTCCTCTCCCTCCTAGCACAGATGGCTCATCAGGAAATGCAGACTACACCCCAGCTCCCTTTGTGTCACTGTCTAGTAATCATATTTAAAGGTAGCCCCCATGTTAACCTATAAGAAGGACAGGCCTTGCAACAGTGAATTTATTTTTAGCAGTATTTCACTGTCAGGACATATAAAACACATTACTATATGTCCTACTTTAACCATACACTGCACCCTGCCCTTGGGGCTACCTAGGGCCTACGTTAGGGGTATCTTACATGTAAGAAAAGGGAAGGTGTAGGCCTGGCAAGTGGGTACACTTGCCAAGAAGTTTTTGTCAGTAAAAAACTGCACACACAGACACTGCAGTGGCAGGTCTGAGACATGATTACAGAGCTACTCAGGTGGGTGGCAAAACCAGTGCTGCAGGCCCACTAGTAGCATTTGGTTTACAGGCCCTGGGTACCTCTAGTGCACTTTACTAGGGACTTACTAGTAAATCAAATATGCCAATCATGGATAAACCAGTTACATACACATTTTGTATAGGAGCACTTGCACTTTAGCACTGGTTAGCAGTGGTAAAGTACAGAGAGTAACACAAACAGCAAAAACAGACTCCAGCATACATCAACAACCTGGGAAACAGAGGCAAAAAGTTAAGGGAGACCACGCCAAGGATGAAAAGTCTAACACAGTGTGTCCTGGATTGTGGAACTCACCACTGTTCCGCGGCCGCCCGCAGTCCCCGGTGCCACCCTCCAGCCCGGACCTGATGGTGGTCCCTGGATCCAAGTGCCTTGGGGGCCGGCACACACTCGTCCCTGGAATCTCAGATCTCTGGAGCCCCTTTAGCTGACAATAACTCTGGGCACGGGGTGGATTGGTGGCAGGGACAAAGAGACCTGAAAGTGCATCTCCCTCACCCCCATCTTGGCCACACACCCCTCTCCATTTTTAATGGAAATTCACAACTGTTTTCCAAGAGAAAAAGAAAACTCGGGAACCTGCCACTGAAGCAGCTTCCAAGGCTTACTCCTGAAAATGTATATGCATTTAGAAATTTACTTTGAGCATAGGAGGGAGACTATATGGATATTTGCTATTCTGGCAAGAATTGGCACTCCTGCAACTACTTTAGATATCCTTGGAATAGTGCTTTATCAACATTTGCTATGCCTTCGGATATTAAACTTACCAGTAGCAGATAACCAGTTGTTTTTCTAATTCTCCAGGATATATTAGAAGGGTGGATGTGGCCTGTAAAGAATGAATGACAGGAGGGGATGATACTACTTTAGGAATAGTGGTCAGATTTCTTACCATAGCAATAAGAGAAGCAGTAGAGGATTCTGGTAGGCCTGCCAGAATAGTGTTGCTACCACCTAGGAAAAACTGAACATGTACTGATAATGTAGCTCTGAATTCTTACGTTATAATGGATGAAAGATTTCAGTTACCTTAACAGATGCAATTGGTAGGAGGCAGGGATTATTAGCTTCGCAATATGGTCATTAAAACTGAAGTTTTGGTCTGAAATGAAGCCAAGCGATTTGGTTTTGTGGGATTGGAGATGGACGGATGCCTTCCTATATTGCAGAACGCATTGTACCTGCCACAGTCTTGAAGCTCGAATTTGCACATTCACCCACTCCTCTAGGGAAGTTTGACCTACAAGTAAAATAAGTTGGAACTGTAAATATTTCTTCAAATAATTAGTAGATTGCAGTCGCGGCTCGCGCTGATCATCGGGGTGGGGTTGGACAGTGCAGGGGGGGTAGAATAAATAAAATAAAAAAAATAAAATAAAACTTACCTTTGGTCCCGCACGCCTCTTCTCTGTCCCTCGTCGCTGGCTCTGCAGGCACAGGCTCCCAGCCTGCCCTGCGGCCAATCCTGACGCTGCTCAAAGCAGCGTCAGGATTGGCTGGGAGCACCCATTCAGGGCAGTCCTAGGCAGACTGGAAGCCGGTGCAGGCTCTCTCCAGCGGCTGGAGAGAGCCCTATGCGCATATGTGTTTGGCCGGCCTGAGACGGCTGGCTAAAAAGACATGCGCTTTGAGTGGCATGCACAGTGCACTCCCCTCTGCTCATCACCCCTAATGCCCCACCCCCCTCGCAAGGAAGGGATAATAAACATAGTTTATTATCTCTTCCCTGCGAAGGGATTTGCAGTGGTTGCTCCTGGCGTGGGGGGCGACGTTCCTCTTTCCATATGGAGGAGCAGACCCTGGTAGATTGTTACTTGAAGGGGCAGTAGGCGATCTGATGTTTTCTGTGGTATTTTTGATTTGAAAAATCATTAACTATAAACTAAAAATCACAAGTACTCTCAACCATCCTTTTTGTACTGCCACTTGAGGAATGTACCCTACCAATAAATTGGTAAAAAGACATTTGTTGCACTGTGGGGAGCAAAGTAATCCATTATACAGACATTACATCACATACAATATAAAAAAGAACATTTTAAGAAAACGTTTACAGCAAAATAATGCTTAAGGGTATCTTTCTTACATTTTTCTAGGTGGCAAATAACTGTCACTTATTTATTCTTTAACAATTATTGTTATAATCCAGGAACAAAAAACAATCTGGAAGATGCACTATTTTCTAATAATTTGCAAGCAATACAAAAACACTTTCAATTTCTTTGTTAGCACGTCTTATTTTTCAGAATGCCTTTAACTTTTGGCCAAGAGCACTTAAGTCCAACCTTCTGATGGTTCCCAGCCCCTGTTGTGTATGTCATTCAGCTGTACGTAGCAGGGGTTGGCTGCAAGCATGGACACAAATATTTGTACTAATTTAGAATTGAGCACTTTGCTATAGGGAGATCTCCATCTTTAATGTGGAGTCTCCTGAGAGTACAACATAGGGTAAAAAAAAAAAGTTTATTTAACTTTGAGAAAATAGTAAAATATGTTTATATTAAATATTAATGAAACGTAATTGTATATATTTATTATGAAAATTTGAAGTAAATGTATAATTATTTTAGCTATATTGAAATATATAAAAAATATTTTTCGGAAATATATAAAAAATATTTTTCTGAAGTGTACATTAAAAAATAAATAAATACATTCACTCCTAACCAAAAATATTTTTATTCTGCATTCATAATTATTCAAAGTGATATGTAGAATTAATTAAAAGTTCTGTATTTATATTTTAATAAATGTTAATGCTACTTTAATTTATAAGTTCAAAAAATTGTTTAAATATTTTATTATTAAACAATGAATATTTTATTTGTAGAGTTTTTTAACATTAAATTATATTTATTTATAATTGTAACCATTTTAAATAACTTTATTTTAGTTGAATATTATTTCATAGGGGATTTTGTTCTGAGCTGGAGTAATATACTACTGTTTTAGGTCAGTTTCAGGCTGTAGTATTTTAGAAGCGCAGACTGTGAATATCAATGGGTTCACTCTTTTGTGGGTTGGTGCATGGGTGGGTGCATGCCCCAACCCTAAACCCTTTGCTAACCCTACCTAAACCCTTCCTTACTCCTCCCTAAACCCCTCCCATTTAGTAGTAAATATGCCCCCTTTTTCAGCCACTCCCCAGTCCGTCCCATATATACTACTAAGTAGTAAACTTGCATGTGTGAGGATCTTCCCCTAGAAAAGAAAGGTTAGGTGGAGGTGGAGATTTTCACTCCTAGGTTTGTGAGTAGCATTTTGTAGTATTTTAGTAGTACTATTGCAGCACAACTAACATACTACAAATGCAGTTGTGAATAGCCACTGTAGTAACTGTAGATTAAACAAAATCAAGGTGTCTCAATGAAATCAGGTGATAGTTCTTGTGTGTACTGTGTTGCCAAATGCATAGTTGTATGTCAAGTCCTGATGTTTTATATTCTTTGTAGTTCGCTGGAGATAGGTGGTTAGGAGGCATGGTTTGTGGAACCACATTGCACGTATGTATGAAAGTGAGGCAATCCTGAGGGTTGAATAGATTTGTGCTTAGAAAGGCAGCTTCAAAGCAATGGGAGAACCCCTTGACTGGGTATTTTCAAGTCATATGTAATCCTCCTCTCTGTCGTGACCTTTTACCCTAATTATCCCTTTAGGGATTCTGGGCACACAGTGTCTCTATTTTCTTAGCTCACAAGAGTAAGACTCGAGGTCTATGACATAAGACAACCATACTAGTGATTGAAAACACGGAACCCAAAGGTAAATCTTGTCATACTTCAATTCATGTGAAACTAAGTACATCAGAATTAAACAAATTAAATAATTGTCAGAGACTGAAGATTATTAAGAAGGGAACCGCGAACATGATGACTCTGAAAGTTTGTACACACTCTAATAATGGTAAACCAAATGTTTCTTATCAATGTCTAATAGGAATTTTAGGGTCTATTCATAGCATCATTTGATGAATCAGAATTATGATAAACATCAAAGAAAATTAGGCAGTACCAGAACAAATAACATTAAAAAAAGAAAGGAGGGCATTCTTTTTGTCATCAATAGATTCCAAACCTTTCAATTGTTGGTTTTATCCCAAAACACTACAGGGCATATTTATGGGGTTGTCACACAGTGCAGTGCAGGAAGTCATCTTGCTGTGCTGCACTGAGTGACAGGGAAAGGTCAGGAATGCACAGTATTTAAGGCAATACAGCATATTCCTGCCTTTTCCCCTGAGCTGGTGCCCTTTTGGCTGTCTAGTACCAATTCAGGCACCCTTGCACCATAGTGGCAGGGTGCCTGTGTTTCATGCAGAGTTGTTCTTATGCAGGAAGGGACACCTGAGAGGCATATTCCTCTTTCTATGTGTGCTGCAGAATGCAACTCACATAGAAAGAGGGAGAGACAAGGAGAAATAAAGATATTTCTCCTTGTTATGCCTCCCCTGAGAAGACGTATCTTTTTGGTGCATTCCTAGGTTTAACAGTTACGATAAATCTGGGAATGTGTCAAAAACCATTGGATTGCATGGGAACACCCATGCAATGCTCATGGAACACCTTTCCAGGGCAGAGTAAGACAATGCAGTGATTTGCACTGAGTTGCCTTACTCCAGATTTATGGAGCCACTCAGGGCAATGCAAAGTGGCCTTGATGGCTTCATAACTCTGACTTAAGGCTTGAGTCATTCATGTACCATGTTGCGTGGTGCATACGCGACACAAACTAAGTCATACATATGCCCCTAAATCTTAATCTAACTATACACTACTCTAGTTATTCTTAGTAATTCTGGTAAACTAAGGTGGGATACTTAAAGAAGCACACATATATGTGCCTCTGACCAATTGCAGCAGTGAAAGCACATGTCCCCTGCACAGATTTCCATTCTTGAGCTCGCACCTCCCTTAAGAGAGCCAGCCTCACTCTTTTGAGATGTGCAGCTAAATAGTGTTATCCTGTGTTGGCAACTCACAATGTGTGGGATTTTACTGTTTCTCTGAATCGAATACAGCAACATTCAATTAAATTCCAGATGCTCTCAGCATACTGCTAAAGTCAAGTATTTTTATAGGGCTTTTGTCCACTCCTTTTAATTATGGATGGACACCTCTCAGGTTTTCTATTTGGTTCAGATGCCAATAAAATGAACTTAGTTTACGATCAGAGCAAATCATATGAGAGGTGATATACTGAACATTTGTTTGACCAATAGAAACATCTACTTGACATAATGCATATCAAATGGCAGACTTTACCTTGTCTGTTATACTTTTCAGACACAGTGTTTAATTTCAACTGAATCTGTATTAAATCAATGCTTGGAAATCATACCAGAATGTTAGGATGCTTTCTTTTCTGAAGATGTTCTAAACACCTGCTCTGGTCGACAACATTGGCAGGGGACTACTGCTCTGTTTAAATAGTAGTAGTCAGACAACCTTGGTTGGCCGCCAATTCCCAAAGAAAGCCTGGGTAGCTCAAAAATGATGGAGAGATGCACAATGCACTACTTTATTCATTTATACATGGAATGTATTGCAAATCAGTGAGGGTTAGCTGCAATTCCTGAATAACTTCTTGTTCTAATTAATCATGATGTTAATCTTTTAATCGCACAATTTGGCAGATTAATAAAACACTTCTAACTCGAATCAATCAATCAGGTTGTATTTATATAGCGCGGCTTATGGCCTTGAGGTTATCCAGGCACTTTGCTGTGGGTCTCATTCAAAGAGCCAGGTCTTTAACCCCTTTCTGAAGTCGGACAGCGAGGGTGAGGTGCGGAGGTGGAGGCGGAGGGTGTTCCAGGCTTTGGTGGCAAGATGGAAGAAGAAGCTTCTTCCGGTGTGGCAGTGGCCTGCGCAGGGGATCTGTGCGAGGGCAAGGTGTTCAGAGTGTAGGGTCCTAGAGGATTTGTTGGAAGAAGTAGTTGGTGGTTCAGGTAGGCAGGTCCATGGCTGTGGAGGGCTTTGTAGGCATTGGTCCGGAGTTTGAATTGGCATCTCTTCTGGACAGAGCTAGTGGAGGTCTTTCAGATGCCTAGTGATGTGGGCTCTCGTGGGTAGGCTGAGGATCAGTCTGGTGGCTGCATTCCGGATTGACTACAGACTTTGAATGAGTCTGGTGATAGTGCCTGCATAAAGTGCGTTGCCGTAGTCCAGTCAGCTGGTAATGAGGGCATGCGTCACTGTCTTATCGGTGTCGATGGGGAGCCACTTGAAGATTTTGTGTAGCAGGCACAGCGTGTGGTAGCAGGCTGAGGATGCAGCATTGACCTGTCATTTCATGCAGAGCTTGCTGGCTAGGATGATACCGAGGCTCCGGGCGTGGTCTTTCAGTGTGGGCATGGGTCTGAGTTCCGGCGGCCACCAGGATTCGTTCCAGGGGGCTGTGTGTTTGCCGAAGATGAGGACTTCCCTCTTGTCTATGTTGAGTTTTAGGAAGTTGTCCCTCATCCTTGCTGAGACGTCCTTCATGCAGTTGTGGAAGTTAACCTTCGTTACAGCGGGGTCGGCAGAGAGCAATAGGACTACCTGGGTGTTATCGGCATAGGAGATGATGTTGATGTCATGCACTCTGAAGATGTCTGCGACAGGAGTCATGTACATGTTGAAGAGGGTGGGGCTGATGGATGAGCCTTAGGTTGATGCCATATATGTTGTGCTCAGCTTGGGATGTGAAGCAGGGGAGGCGGACTTTCTGGGTGTGTCCTGTGAGAAAGGATGCCATCCATCTGAGAGCGTCATTTGTTATTCCAGTCTGGCATAGGCGATGGATAAGAGTGTGGTGGTAGACCGTGTTGAAGAAAGTGGAGAGGTCGAGCAGGATCAGGACGGATGATTCTCCTTTGTCAATTAGAGTGAAGATGACGTTGGTTGCGGCAATCAGAGCTGTCTCTGTGCTGTGATTGGTTCTGAATCGTGATTGAGAGGGGTCTAGGAAGTTGTTTCTTTCCAAGTGATCGATGAGTTGTAGGATGATGGCCTTTTCCAGTAGCTTGGCAGGGAATGGGAGTTCGCTGGGGTCTGCCAATGGTTTCTTGAGGAGGGGTATAACCTCCACATGTTTCCAGGCATCAGGGAAGGTGGTGATGGTTAGCAAGGCGTTGATGATGGCGGTGAGTTAGGGGCTGATCTTGTCTTTTGCTAGGTTGAAGAATCTGTGTGGGCAGGGGTCAGTAGTTGCTCCAGAGTGGGTTGAGTTCATAAGGGTGGCTATGTCTTGTGTGCTGAGCTGTCTCCAAGTGTTGGGCATGAAGTCTGCATTTAGTGGTCAGTCACAGGCTGTGGGGTTTGGAGGGGTGGGGATCAAAGGTCTTGTAGATGGTTGCTATGTTGTTGTGGAAGTGGTCTGTGAGGGCGTTGCAGAGTTCTTGTGAGGGGGGATTGTGTTTTCTGTGGCTGCTGGGCATGTGAACTCTCTGACAATGGTGAAAAGTTCCTTGGTTTGGTTGGCACTGGTGTCAGTGCAATGGGTTGGGGTCTCTCTTTTTGCTGCTTTGATATGACAATGGTATTCGTTGATGGCTGTTTTGAAGGTGGCTCTGTTGGTGTGGTTCTTGATGGTACGCCATCTTCTCTCTAACTGTTGACACTTACGTTTTGATGTGTTGAGTTGCGGGGTGTACCAACTGGCTTGTTTGGCTGGTCTGTGTGTTATGGCTGATTTGGTGGGAGCAACTGGTGGCGTTGGTGATTCAATCGTTGAATTACTGAACTGTGAGCTCCAGGTTGGTAGTTCCTATGGGCTGTGTGCTGTCAAGGGCATGCATCCATTGTTGCTGTGTATCCTTGGACCAGTTGCATTGGGTGGTGCTGAGTTGTTTGAGGGTGGTGCAGGTGTGTCTGGCGATGGTGAAGTGTACGACGAAGTGGTCCGACCAGGCGAGTTCTGAGGTATGGCTGTATCAGATTTTGTTGCTAGACGTGAAGATGGGGTCCAGAGTGTGTCCTGCTGTGTGTGTGGGGTCTGTGACTAATTGCTTGAGGCTGATGTTGCCCAGTCTCTCCAGGACGTGAGTGGAGTTGGTGTCGGTGGGGTCATCTAAGTGAAAGCGGAAGTCTCCCAGGAAAAACGAGTGTTCAGATTCGATGGCGAGTGGGGTGATAAAATCGGGGATGGCGTTGCTTTGTCCGGTGAGTGGTCCTGGTGGTCTGTAGGCGAGGGTGCCTTTGATGGTGGTGTTGTTGTCAGTGTGGAGCTGGAATTTCATGTGTTTGAATTATAGAAAATGGTTAATGCTTGGTGTGTAGTTGTTTTTAGACATATAAGCTTACATATGACACAGAAAATTGCCATTGGGGTGTTCATTTTCACCACACCTCTTCACACTCCTCTGGTAAGTCTTTGTTGCATTATGCTTGCAATGGAGTCAACCAACCAGCATGCTAGTAATGCCAGCAAATTGTGCTATAATGTCTGTAATGGAGTTCAGTTTTCCTCTGGAACCCACATGGATGCTTAAAGAAGTGGCAAAATCATCAGTGAAACAGCCACAAAGATGAAACCAGGGCAGACAATGCAAAAAGCAGCATAGCTATAGGAAGATTGAAACACTACATTCTCTGGAAACCCCAGTGTACCCTGAACCTAGAGCACATCAAAGTGTCTTGGACATTTTCAGTGCTGTTTGTGAACAAGACTGCATATAGGTTCGCACCAATGCCCACCTCCTGTTTAATTGTGAAAAGAGATCTACAGCCTACAAAATATACCTGTCATTAAAGATAAAAAGAAGCCACAGCTAGACTAGACAAGCCTTTAATTTGTATGTCATTCAGTCTCCTCCTCATATGTGTGAGCGCTGAAAATGTTACTAATATATATTTCATGTATTCTGGCCACTTGAATGGCCACCATATATTATGAAAATTGTGTATTCAACAGCTTATTAATGTTTATTTAGAATGTATAAAAATGCAAAATGCAGTAATGGGTTATACTTATGATTAAATGTTATGTATTGGCTTAGGTTAACTGTAGGCCTCAAAGTTACTAAGGTCTGAGCCTTAATATTGCTCTGCCATTTATTGGAAAAATGCAACATCAGAATAAAACGGAAAATCTATGTCACATCTAGACACTAAACTAGACACTAAACTAAACTGTGGAACTCGCTACCTCTGCCCCTACATCAAACTGATCATGAACTAACTTTCCGGCGGCGACTGAAAACTTGGCTGTACTGATCTCTTTCTATGGAAGTGTTATGGAGGATCTATATAAGCACTGGGAGGCCCTAGAGTAGCTATGCGCTATAGAAGTTTGTTAACATAACATAACATGTGATCTCATGTTTTGCTGAATAAAAGTGTATTGTTCTAACTGAAGGTTGACCCGAATCATTAGCTGTAGCAAAAATTGGTTTTCCTTTCTTTACTAGAAACTGTGTATTAGGTAACATGCGTAGAAATCTGTATGTACCAAACTTGTCACAAATGTTAACATGAAGCGTATGAAATAGCGATGTTCTCAGGAACTAACAATGTATGTAATAACAGAAGGACGGAAGAGTATAAAAGTTGCTTCTTGACGGGTCGAATGATGTGTGTAAGAAGAGAAAAACAATCATCAAGATGTGAAAGACTGTTTAGTTATATCTTAGATTTGAAATGTCACTTCTATTGGACTAATGGCTATCACCTGATTCCTCGACCAATGACAACGTGGGACAACTTAACCGCACTGCACTAAGAACTTTGGCATTTTTTGGCCTTTTGTGCTCATTCTTCTTCGGTTACACCTCAACATTGCTCCACTGTTTATTTCTTGAGCTCCATGCGTGATGCTGGTGTTTACTTTTGCGCTCGATGCTTAGAGCTTGTATCGCTTTTGCTGCCTGCCCTAGATTCTTCCTTCTAATGGTTCGGTGAGCTAGGAGTCCCAGATTCTGAACCATTTTCCCTTGCCATGCCCCCATGTTCATGCTCCTCGAACTAATGTCAGCCTGGTGAAGACTGTTCAATGCTTGCTGATTCTTAAGGATATTTTTATCAACCGCAAATGTCTTAATTATTGATTTGACTTTTGTTTTTAGGTACCAACTGCTGCATTTTGATAAAGCCATAGTTAGATGTTTTCCAAATTTTTGTTCACTAAAATCTTTTGCATGAAGATTCTTTATGAGTTTGGTCAACCAGTATTATTCTTATACTTATATCATGTGGTGTTGAGACTAATTTATGTGATACTAGCATTGTTAATTTAGGGAAATAAACATTCTAACTGATACTAAAGGTGTGGTCATTCCTGGCCTATTGGGTCATGCTGCGCGAAAATTAGTGTCTCTAAGGAATTTTCACATTGTTTTATTCGATGATATTTATAATGTGGATTGCATCAGGGAGTGAACATCTTAAAGGAGTCAAAAGGTCCATCGGCCTAAGAACACGTCCCCTTATCAATTAACATATAAAGGGACAATAAGGCAAGATGCAGTCGCACATGTAGACTGACTTTCGGGTGTGTGTGTGATGGGTGTGTGTGTGAGAGTCCTAAGATGGGCACAGGTCAATGCTTGGGATTTCCGAGGCCATTTCAGTATCCATACGATAGAAAAGGCCACTTTTTCAAAGCAACAGGGACTACTACTGAACCTGATTGTGTGGGGGGAAGCCTTGCATGAAACCTCCTATATTTGCAACTACATATGCTCTTGTCTTTTGGTTTCAGTAATGAGTGAAGCCTCCTACTTGGAGGCCTTTCCTCCAAACCCCATATCTTCTTGTAGGATAATCATTACATGCAAGGATGGAGTACTTTTTGGAAGAACAAATTGTTACAGCTACCACTGCAGAGACTGTTTATTTAACTGAACCATGCCTATGCCAAGAAGACTGTAGTTTTTTTATTAATCATTGATTGGCAATTTTGTGTTTGTGTGCATTGGTGGGTGATGCATGCAAGAATGAGTCAATGGTTTGATGAACTGATAAATGAGGGTGAGTGAGAGCAATGTCAAAAGACTGAAGGCCTGAAGGCTGCAATCTCACCACTTCATGGGAAGCATTTTGTACTGCTGCAGGCTTGACCCAACATAGCCCAGCTTATTGCCAGTCAGATGTTATACAATGAAGTTCATCTCACGGACTCCATCCCCATTCGGTACTCTTGTAGGTGTACATGGATAAACAAACAGACACATGCATTCATGACCCCTACAACAATACTCCATTATTTATTTTCCTCAAGAGCCTCAAAGTGTCCACATGGACTAACTTGAACCTTCAGTAGGACAGTAGTCAACTGCCTGTAACACAAACCAAGTCCCAACACCTCACTGTGATACCACATTGCCACCAAACTCTAGTGATGCTATACAGTTCCAATTGCAACCTAATGATATCATAAGGCCCCTGTTACCTGCACAGATGTGAAGTGGCCATTTGCTGGCAGCAGTAGCTCACAGCCTTCTCTCAATATGTTTTGCAGGACACACCATCCTGCCCTTCCAAATGACAGCTCTGGCATGTAATCACAGCTTTCAAAGTGTGGTGCATTCCCACAGAAAAATTGTCCTCAAGAAATAAGTTCAGTGCCATCAAATTGGAAAGCATGCCACACTCCAAAAACCAGGAAGAGCCAATTACAAAGGCAATGTATTGTGCATACCATGTCCATCGAACAGCTGAGTCTGAGATAGAGGGGGCCAGCCCAGCAGGCTATAAGTATGGCATTCTATGAGTGCTCATACATTGGACAGTGCTGGGCATTGGTCATGAAATACCACACTCTGATTAGGCCATATGGTAAGAAGGCTGTCTTTCCAACCTATGGGTAATCAAGGGGGAAGGTCTAGAGTTCCGTTGGCCTTGCTTACATTCGACAAGCGCAAAAAAAGGCAGGCAAATGGTTGGCACCATCTGTTATCTTCCTCTGCTTGAATAACATGGAAGTGGTTTTAAAAACACTTCTGGAGTCATCTCATATAGAATTGTAGGAAGATGCCCTTTGTTCGCCAGGTAGAAAGCATGCCTCACCCCAGTAAGAGCAGGAAAGAAGGAAACAAGAGGAACTGGATTGACAGAGAAGGTAAAAGGCCATGGGCAATGGAAGGTAGGGCGTAGTTGAACATCATCACCTTCCATTCTGTGTGCTGTGGAAGCATCACTTCTGGCTACAATTTTAGAAGGAGCAACTGCTGAACAAAAGGGCAACTCTCCCTAAACACACTGATACATCTAATGTACAAATGGAATAGACATAACCTAATTAACAGGCAATACTCATTATGTCATGAAAGGAATTTTTACAACAACCAATGGCTGTAATGTGAGTTGATCAGCATGAAAATGGCACTTATAAGAAACAATGCCTAATGGATGCTACACTATTGTCCCCTGAATACGTATGGAATAATGTGTTGCGGGTGTCACCTCAATCGGGTGTGTGCACCGGCTCCCATGCAACTTCAGCTTTTTCATTGGCAACAAAATGTGAAAGGTGAGCCCCTCTGTGACTTAGATGACCAGGGGCATTGCATGCCCACAGAGGCACCACACTCTCCTGCTTACAGAGAAAGGAAGGGGTGTGAACAGCACCAGTTATCCTTACACCACCAGCAGGGGTGAGTCAGCTCCTGTGGTGCAGGTGGTCTGCTCTGTATTGCTTACACAGACTAGGACAATGCAGGAAGAGACCTGTCAATTTGACTGGCAGACTAGCAAGGTGAAACAGACTTTCTTCTTCTGGATAAGTGTTCAAAATCTGGTCGTTTTTGTCAGCACTGCATGCATTGCTTCAAAACCTTCTCTTATCTCACTCTAGTAGATGAGAAAGCTTACGATACCCTGATACTGTCGCATAGTGGTGGTTAGGTGCAGCAAGTTCACTAATTTAACTCCTTCTAAGCAATACGATGGGAAAGTGAGATATGGCTGTTGTGATGACACATAGCGAGGGTCTGGTCTGTTCACTCTAAAACCCCCTGTGGAATTTACAAAACATGTATGACAACCATTTGTGTCCACTGGCCACAATAACCACCTGCCAGTACTGGAAAGTGTTGTGTTAAATGTACCATTTTGGACCCACCCTTCAAGCTTTTCTTCAGTTGCATTAATGTACTTTTGCCATTTGGAAAATGTGGGAGTGGGGATACTGGGCACATTCAATTCTTTAATTTTTGCCAGGCCTAAACACCTTGTCTGCTGCACTGTGTCTTTTAAAAATATAGGGCTTGATTTATGAAAATGTAGCGCCGCCTTTACGTCATTTTTTGACGCAAAAGCGGTGCAAACTTACAGAATATAATTATACTTTTATAATTATAACAATTTGTAATAATTTTTTTCATAAATCAGGCCCATAATTTGTAAAGGTATCAGGCATGCTCTAAACAAAGCTTCCCTTCCTCGTATTTGCACATTTTTAGTTCCCCAAACACTCTTTAAGCCAATTGACTTCATCCAATGTTCATAGCCTTCTATAGGCAGCTGGGAAACAAAGAAATCAGGTTAAATCAATTTTGTGTCAGTTAACAGTACATTGTGCATTTCCATTAGAGGCAATTTTAAATAATAGGATGCACCATTTGTAACAGTATGCCCAGAAAAACATGTAAACTTTTCCATATCTGTTTTTGAGCTCCCCACTGGTGGGGTAGGACAATGTTCCCATTGTGTATAATTAAAAACAGGCTTACGGGTGCCTTCTCTATGAATGACATTGTGTCCATAATAATTATAACAGAACATATCACCATAATTTTCTTTTGTTTGGTAAATATCTTCAGTTTCAAACACAGTAAAGTATTCCAGCTCAGAAAGTACAGAATCAACTGTTTTAACATCCCAGTCATCGGAAACAACCCCAGGTGTTATCACATCATGAAAGGAAAGTTTGAATACGTATGGAATTTGAAGAACCTCCATCAGACCAAATATATCAAAAGATTTTTTATTGCAACCAATACCTTCAGGAACTGGTATAGCTGAAATGTTCACTACGACAAGCCTTGACGTACCTTATGTGACGAAAAATGTGGAATTAGGACCTCATCCACCAGTTCAACTGCAGAGCGTTCAGGAAGGTAGTGACCATGTATTAGTAAGAAAAGGACGATGACAAACCCAATCCACGGGATTTGCATGCAATAGGGACTGTATCACCCTCATTAAATGTTACATAGATGAAGCCAATGGCACCAGCAATTACTCTGATAACCAAATGTGTTTTGTTGGCCCTTGTGTGGAAGTGTTTTGCTGAAAGCATGTCTTGTTGCAATGATCTGAGATTGCATGTGTGTTTGACTGTCCAATATTTGCTTGAAAAGTCGGGCATACTAAATCATATAATGGTTTAATGCGTTGTGCATAACCTAGAATGTAAGTCTGCCAAAGTTTAAAAAGACCAAAAAGGACTAGAGCTTTTTTATGGTATTTAGTGGTTGCAATTCAGCGCATTTTTCTAGAAAGTGGGATGCTAGGCTCTTGCCTTCATCTGATAACTCGTATCCCAAAAATAGGACACTGAGAAAGACAATTTTTTGTTTTCTTAAAATTTAAATTGTGCCTAATTCGGCAAATCCCACAACTATGCAGGCCATCGGTTTTAAGTGGTGATGAGATCATCATCCGTTAGGTAGATGTCATTGACATAGCGTCAGGGTCAATGTAGTGTAAAATGGATGTTACATGTGCTGAGAACAGCCCAGGACTGCTCGTATACCCCTCTGGGAGCCTACAATTTGTTTCTGCGAATGTGGTTAGATCCCTGCTTTCAGGCACTACGTATATTTTGGCAGAAGAAGCCGTTGGAAATCTCCAAAGTTGTTTAGTAATTTTTATGCACTATATTGTTAATGAGTGCATTTTGAATAGCAAATGTGTGTGTATGACTGTTTAAATGTCTGTCATCTAAGAGTATTCTTTAAGAAAGGCCTGGATTAGCAACAGGAAATAGGAGATTGTTCATTGGTAAGGCATAGGTCTCAATTACACCCTGGTACTCTAGCCTTGCGAGTATCTCTCTCACAGGTGCTTTATCCTCATGCTTTATAGGATATTCACGTTAAGAATGTGGTTGGAACCTAATTGTTATTATGTGGTAGGGAGAATCTTCATCCCGCCCAACATGATTGTGATACAGCGTGGTGGCTTGTGCCAATGCCCAATCAAATGCGTATGACTCTTTTAATTCTACAGGAACCAGGGGCGAGAAGGAAGGTTTAATAATCCCCCCCCTACTTCCCTCACTGACAAATTCTGGAGACCAATCTTTCTCGGCCAACAAAATGTCATAAATGCCAGTTAATCATTTCCAAAATATATCAATTGTGCACTCAATGTCTCCCTCTAATTGTATTTTCATTTTATATACCCTATTAGGACGGGAGACGCGCATGTCTGCAGTCTCAACTTCTAAAAAGTTGTCCGTTGCTTTTACCTCCAGATTCTCTTGAAGATTCCGGCGAACTATTGTGCGCAGTTCATGTTCTTCAATAAGACTCTCGTCTTGCATGGCATTTCCTGTAGATATAGCTGCCACCTTCTTTTTAAATTGTGTTTTCTGTTGTGGAAGTTTCTCTCCATTTTTAATTGAAACATCCGATGAGGGTTGTGAATCTTGTTTCAGTTTCACGCAGTCTGTTCAATGTTCTGATCGCCCACCTCTCTCACTACATTTATCCGATGAGAGCTGAAAGGAACAAGATTGGTGTGTGTCAGTATATTGATATCTATCAGGAGTTTTTATATTATCCCTATTTCTTAAGTTATAACGTTTCTCAGGGGTCTCCGAATGTGGAGATTCTCCCCCTCTCTTTTAGATTAGTTTTTGTTTATCCCAGGGTTTTTTAGAACCCTAGTTGCTTGCTTGGTGGAATCCTTATGGGATTTACCTTGCAATTGTGGCTTACTGGGTCTGGCTCCCAAACTATCCCGACCTATACTTGAATAGGTTTCAGCAATAATTTTAGGTAGCTTGCATTCTTGACCCTGTGTAGGAGCATCCCAGAGCTATATGTGCACTGCCAGTGCTACTGCTTCCCCTTTACAATTACTTAATGATATTGAGGACACTATGGGGCATATTTATACTCTATTTGCACCGAATTAGCGTCATTTGTTTTACTCTAATTTGGTGCAAAACTAACTCTATATTTAGACTTTGGTGCTAGACCCGTCTAGCGCCAAATTTATGGAGTTAAAGTAATTTTTGGGACGTGGAAACCTACCTTGCCTTAATGAAATGCAAGGTAGGCGTCCCCTTGCAAAAAGTGACTCTATGGCCTTATTGACATATTTATACTACAGTGCAAAAATGGTGCCCAGGAGGGGTCACAAAATGGTGCAAAGCTTGCTTTGCCCCATTTTGTAACCCCTGGGTCAGGGCAGGTGTTAGGGGACCTGTGGGCATATTTCCATAGTGGGACACCATGGAATAAGCCCGCAGGTACCCTCCCAAGGCTCCAGGGACGCCCCCACCCACAGCAGAGGGACAGCAGAGGATGGGGGACCCCATCCCAGGTAAGTACAGCTAAGTACAGGTAAGTATTTCATTTTTAAAATGCCATAGGGGGGCCTGAAATGGCACAGGGTGCAATGGCCATGCCCAGGGGACCCTGGTCCCCTGATCTGGCCTTTGAGGTTGTGGACATGACTCCTGTCTTTTCTAAGACAGGAGTCATGTGGCATGGATGGTTTTGCATCAGAACATTTTTATTCTAACCTGCCTAATGTCATTTTTTGGTGCAAAAACCCCTTCTTCCATACCGCTAGCCCCACCCGACTAACGTCATTTTTTTTTACACTAGCCTACCCTGTGCACCGGCTTGCACCATTCCATAAATATGGTGCCCGGCTGGTGCACAGAAATGGTGCAAGCCGGTGCTAAACTATTTGGTGCAAATCTGCGTTAGTGCAGTTTTGCCCCAAAAAGTATAAATCAGGGCCTATATCAAAGTGGCTCATTAATTTCATCCCCAAGTCCAGGGCTGGGGCAGCCCCGTATTCACCTTGAATTTGTTTTAACACTTCCGGAAGATTGGAAAGTGTTGATGTACTGTGTGCGATAGTGTAAAGCATGGTAAATACCATGCCCCGGGTGGTGCAGTTATCCACCGCTGGAACCATCCCAAATGGCAAGCACATAGTGAGAATTCTATGTTTGTCTTGCAGTTCCATATGGGGAAACACTGCTACCTAAAAACAGAATTTCTTCATGTTTTGTGGGTACTTTAACCATAATCAAATGCACCATAGCAGGGTTAATACCTGTTGTGACTGCGTGAAGCTGTGCTGGAGCAGCCCGTGCAGGGTTAGTATTTAATATTTGCATTACAAATTGTACTACGTGCCTATATATTGTGACAAGCTCAATGTATAAGCCACAAACCTCAGCTCTGCCAAGGTGCCTATATCAGGATGTGGTGTGTATGTGGCCAATTGAGGCCAGGTAGGGCCTTAATTGCTCTTAGGACCTAACACCTAACCTAACATGAAATGTTATATGTGTTAGGGCACCATCAAGCCAGTTCTTGAAATGCAAGAGGTATTTCTATGAATGCATATGTTCTGTATTGTGTAGGTGCATTAGCATGTGTATAGTGATGAAATGTATTAGTGTTCCCATCAACTGCTGGAAAATTGACCCAAGAATAGAACATTTCTGTGCAATAAGCTGGGTGTGCCTCAACCATAAATGTACCAGTTCCTCCCTGTGCTGTAAGGCCATTGTTCAATAAATGATAAGTGAGGGGGGCCTTCACATTTACTGCAATTACCACCCGTCTGAAATAGCTGCTACATATCCAGCTGAGGAAATCCTCAATATCACAGATGTCTCCAAATACAGTATTGGGGTGCCTTTAGCACATAGTGAGACAGAGATACTCAGGAAGGTCCGTATTTCAGTGCCTGACCAAACATTGGTGGTACCATGTTGTGTTCCCTCTCATTGTACCAATGAGACTGCTGAATTTGGGTGGCAACACCACCTGATTGTGGGGAACTGAGTCCAAACCCACACCGTGTGACAACTGTCGGCCTAATCCTGCTGGCCAGCTAGCAGTACCTCACCAGCACCCAAAAGAGGCGGTGATTTGTGGCAGCTGTGCGCATGACATTCTGATTTCTCAGGGAAATTGAGGTGGAACAGATCTTATCCTTTTCTCTCAGTTACAATTGTCTCACACATGGAAAGACAAAGAGAAGCAGGCCTTGGTTCAATGTATTTTATTGAATAAATTGTGTTCTAGATAAAATGGCATGTAGTGCAAAGATTAGGATAATGAACCAGAGCGCTGACAAAGAAAGTGAAACACAAGAAAAGTCCCACCATAGTGTCACAATGCTAAGTATGTGAATTCCTACCTATGCTGCTAAAGTACTATATTAGAGCATTGCAGTGTTAGCCCTAATTTGCCCTTCAGGACCCCTGGTAAGACATCATCCCCCATACCTGAAAATGGTAGTAGCAAAGAGGGCTGCTGGTCTACCGAGAGTCCTCTCCCATGTAGGCAGAAAAGATGTCAAGTCACAGCAGACAGCTGCAATGAAGCAACAGCATGTGATGGCAATTTCTGGATGGCACTTCCCTCTAATGTATAAGGGGCAAAGAGATGTGTATAATAAAATAGCTGGTGTTCTAAGAGAACTGCCCTAACATAAGAACACGTATATTTCCTTGAAGTGGTAGAGATTGTCGTGTTCTATTTTGTACCGACAACAATATTATATACAGCCTTGAGCAAAGCACAGAACGAAAATCTCAAATTAAAAGGAACGAAAATAGTTTCTGGGCTAAAGGCATAAAAGAAATAAAAACATCATCATAAAATGAATCTTTTGCTCAGAAAATAAAATGAATTCAAATTAATTACTACTAGGCTCAAGGGCACAGGCTGCATTCCAATGGATAAAAGAACATGCCCATAAAAACTTGCTAAAATACCCTCACAACATTACCGACTTTCCAAACAGGGTTTGTAACTTCCTAACAGCAAGTTAAACTGGTAGGTAGGAATGTTTGGCTAACAGGAGTGCCGGCACAAAACATTTGTAATTACTATCAACTTCAACTTGGTGGTAAGCTAGTCGCTAACGGGAAGAGGTCCCGAAGCAACCCTTTTCCCTTTGCGGATGGGAGTGCAAACATTTTATTAAGAGCAGGCAGTGGTTTCAGGGAACACTGCCTGCTCTTAAAAAATTAAGAGAAAACTTTACATTTTTCTTTTCGTAATGCATCCCATTTTCCTTTAAGGAAAATAGGCTGCATTACAAAAAAAGATTGCTGTGTTTAAAAGCAATCACAGAAATGGTGGTCTGCTGACCCCTGCAAGCTATCATACCTATGACTGTGGCTATTCCCAAATGGGTTGCAAATTGTGACCTGCCTCATCAATACTAATGAGGCAGGTCTCTTGCGACCCATTTGGGAGTCACAAACAGTATTAAACACACTGTTGTGCATAGCAGTTTGTGATTTCCTCATAGTGACTCACAAAAATTTGTTATTAGGAAATTGCAAACTTTAAGCTACATACATCTGGCCCCTAGGAGACTACCCTATCTAAAGAAGTCACATTTTTTATATTTTGGTTAATAAGATTGCATTTAGTGTTGATGATCTTCAAATGCATTTACTACTGATAAATAAAAATAATAATGAGTTGTGGTTCACTCGCTTGGAAGAGGCTAATGGCTCTGAATAGCTGTAAATATTTATGGCATGATTTAGTGAATGACACATGGGTACTTTGTTACACATTGACAGATATTCCGTCAGCCTAATTACAAGTTCATTATATCCTAATGCAGTTGTAATTAGGTGGATGGGATATCCTTCATGTTTGTGATGAAGGAACCCATTTGCCAAACTCTACATCAGGCCCTCAGATAGGTTCCAGTAGTCGGAGTGCATTCTACAACAGCCGATCACCTTCCTTCTATGACAGATTTACACCCTTAAAATATCGTCACAGATATGGTGGCACACTTTCATGGGAATGCAAGTAAAGGTTCCTTAATATACTAGAAAACATACCCCGGCATGTTACTTCGGTCATATATCTGGCACTATAAATGGAATCCCACATTCAGGGACGTCATTTTCAGTGCCTACTTGTACAAGAGAATAATATGCCAGAAAAGACTGCTATGGGAAAATTTCATTTGGATATTTCTCAACCACTAGGCTCTTCTCAAAACAGATTCCATCATTGTGTCAGAGAAATTGGTGGCGCTATGCAAAGAACTATTAATTAGGTACATTTTTCTCCACTGTCTTGGCTAGGGCAGAACATTTGCCACAATGGTGAATTAATTTACTACAACCAAAACTATAAATTATGGCCAAAGGGGCATATTTATACTTTATCTGCGCTGAATTAGCGTCTTTTTTTTTTACACTAATTCAGAGCAAACTTAACTCCATATTATTATTTTGGCACTAGACCCATTTAACGCCAAAACATAGGAGTTAGCGTAACTTTTTGAATGTGCCAAAACTCCTTGCGTCTGATTGCGACAACGATGTGCAAGGTAGGCGTTCCCATCCAAAAAATGAAGTTAACCCCCTAGCGCCATATTTAACCACTGACGCAAAAACGACGCGCAACTAAGAAGCAGAGTGAAAAAATTACGTTAACTACGATTAGCATCAAATTTTAATGACTGGTTCAGACTAGGCTTTAAAAGGAGGCCCGCACACGCCTACTTAAGGAAAACTCACAGAAGCAACATTGGCAACCCACAGGACAAGATGGAAGTGTTACTGCTCCAGCTTGGGACACAAAACAGAGGACAACAACCACACGGTCTTCCTGCTGAAGATATTAGATGCAATCATCTCCCTGACATCTCCCACATCTGCTTCCCCAACACCCAGCAAATGCATCAGGAGATAAAACAAGGCTTTTACCATATTGCTGGGCTTCCTCATGTGCTGGGTGCAATGGACTGCACCCATGTCCGACTTGTCCCACCTATAGCAACCGAACATTTATACAGGAACCAGGAAAATACTCATTCCATAAATGTGCAGGCCATAGTGGACCACCGTGGGCTATTTACCAACATTTTAGCCAAGTATCCTAGTAGTGTTCATGATGCCTACATATTCATACACAGCAGGATAAACCAACACCTCCAGGATGGCTAATAAGCAATGGTCAACAAACCTAGCAATATACACACAACACACCAACCCTGTAGGATACACAACACATACACCACTCCACAAACACATGGCCAGGGTAACACAGATGTGCAGGTAATAATACATATACATCATGCTGTAGTACAGCACAGTCAGTGCATAGCACAAACACATACACCCACATGTACGTACCACACCCACAACTTGACAGGCATACCACGTGAAGGACAGGTGAAGCTATGTACCCTTTGCTAACATAAGATGTCCACAAACCACCACAAATGCCCACAGGTTGGCTACTAAATACACGTCACACACACACATTACACCAAACAAAGAATAGCACAGCAATGTCAATGCATGTAAAGAAAGTTACACATAGGCACAGCCCCCTTAAATTATGGTGTGCAACTCTCTGGCAGAACATACATAAAATGCCAGACATCTGGTGCCAATACCAACTACATCTCATCTACACATACCTGACTTACCTGTAGTGTGCATATACATCTTCCTGATGCATTGGGTCACACACATAGGAATGCCAAATTAACTGTCGTTACATATCATGTGCAAGATTTGTGAGAAGTGGCACCACACCTACTGTAGTGCCACCTCACATGCACCACTTACTGACCCCCAACACCATTATGTCATGTCTGTACCGTAGACATTCAATGGCCCACCATAGGGCAGAGTCACTGTTAGACAGTGCAGATCATGGATGCCATAGTGAGACCCTGTAGGAGTATAGAAGCCATCACTGACCTTACATGCACTGTGCTAAGGGATACATTTGTAAAGTAGCTGTGACCCATCCCATAGCCTTCACTGTGCATGTGTTGACAGTATAAATGCAGATCCATGTATTGGAAGAAAGGAGAAACACTGGTAGTAATGTTGATCATCCTGAAACAATGGGATACACACCCTTGTACACCTGATGGCTGGCATAAAAATCAGCTGTCACTCAAGGTTACTAAAGGCCATATGTAAGAGCCCCTAGTGCCATCGTCATGCACTGCACTGTATGTGCAAGCTGGCGGATGACCACTCTTTTGTGACTTGATGCCACCTTGTAAACAGGCCCTCCTCCCATGCAGCACTTTGCATGGAAGGGGCGTGCAATGTGTGTTGCTGTAGATGTGTCACCACAAGACACATAGCATGATGACACTGACCCAGATGTAGGTGTTTCCTAAAACCTGAGGCAGTGCCAACATCAAACACCATCCCAGGGATGGCGTTTGCAGGTTGCAATAAGGAAATATACTGTGATTTGACCTCATAAGAATGTGCCACCTATGCGTGCTGCATACTGCTGCACACATAGAAAGAAATTATTGTCCATGAAGATAGTATATGTAAAGGAAGGTGTCCCTTTCTGCACAGATTTATCTTCCTCCACAGGACAGCCATACAAGCACCCCGGTGCCAGGTTGGCAGCGTTGGTGCAAGATGCATACTTGGAGCCGGGGACAACCAATGGTTGCCTTTTAACATATTACACTTTGGTGCCTTCCTACATAGTGAATATGATGCAGCAAGGCGCTGCCAATTTTGGAGCTCTGTTGTGCTCTGTCATTTACTCTTTAAAATGGGCCTAAGTGTTGTACTTCATCTGTGCTTCCACATGTCAGAATGACTGGGAGGTCCAGACTTTGTAGGGCTACCATATTGTCACTACATGCAATGTGGTGGAAAGGACATTTGACATCCTCAAATCCAGATTCAGGTGCTTGGACCTGACAGGAGGCAGCCTTCTTTATGCCCCACCCATTGGGTGTAAAATAATCCTCAGATGTGCCATCCTGCACAACGTATGTGTGCGAATGAACGTGCCATTGTACGACCAGGTTGCTGACCTGCCTGAGGAGGGGGATGGTGCTGACGATTTGGAGTGGGAACAGAACAACACCCTTGGGGGGGTACCGATGAGACAACATATTGTTGACAACTTTTATACATAAGAACCACAGAAATCACCATGTAAAATTTGTAAATAAACACTTCACATTTTCCCACCAATACTACCTTTTTCTATTCAATCTCCACTACATATACCATAGGAATGTGACTCCAACCTCAGGGAGCATGTAACAACACTAATCTAAGTATTGTAGCAACATAATATGTGATGTTATAGATCATACTGCCTCTATTACACATATCATTAACAGCCTTATCACAATCCATGGACCACTACATATTTTGTACATTCACGTTGCCAACTTGCTAATCAATAGCCCATCACACCCAACTACATCATGATCTAATAGGATGTATGCAAGGGGCCCATATATGAGGTAGGGGATGTCAAAAAATTGAACTTAAGTAATGTTGGAACCGAACACTGTCACAACTCACTGTGATAGGTGCAATGGCTGCATGGAATATGTGTGACGAAGGGGGGACTTAATCAGTAACTATGGTCATCATGATTTGCCCAGGGATAGTAACCAATGGAAGAAGTCGAGCCTGCACAGTCTATCCAAGGGATACTGTTCTGCCACTGCCATTAGGCACAACCTTGACACAGGGTAAACTTGACCTCACTCATTTCACACACACGTCTGTGGAATGCATATTGGTTTGAATGAGAATTTATGCCGCTAAGGCTGCAGGTCCACAATACAAAAACAACAACTATTGGCAAAAGCAATGAGTTAAATCAAAAATGTGTGATCAAAGCATATTCTGGGTGTAATGTAGGCAGAGTGTGTCGCACACACTCTGTACCAAAGATGTACACGTCAGCCAAATATGCTGTCTTCACACATGTCTCAGGAAGAAATATATCTAAATATGGAGACAGATGTGTGGTTGTATTTCCTAGGTAACAACAGTTCGTCCATCATCAACAATGCCTGATCTGTGTATGCATCTTTAAATGGTATGCTCTGCATGACAACAGCACACATCACATACCAAAACACAATACACAGTCCCACTCACAATACAGAACAATTGCATGGTGCTAAATGTTAAAATGTGTCCCATACATGTTTTGGACTCTAAAAGCACAATCTGGAGTGGGTGCGTTACTATGTGTCACAATGTCCAATATGATCAGATATCCAATATCACATTGAGTCGGAGTACACCTAGCCATGTAGATAGGTTGTTCCAAGAGATGAATACAGACTTGAGATGATTTCTAACCGTTACATCATACAGTCAGGGTTAGAGGCAGCTAGATTGTGGGATGCTGGAAGAATTGCATGACCATGTGCCATGGAGGGTGTGGATGGACAGCTCAGAAATGCCCACTGATAGTTCCAAATAGTACACGCCATGTCACCTGGAGACTACACAAGTGCTGTGCCATAAGTTATATGTGTGTGTGGCACTCATTACATCTCACAAATACCACTAATGGTATGGGAACTAACAAGTTGCCAGTAGGAGGTGAAGGCAAGATCTCAACATCACCCATGTTAAGTGTTGGATTCTGTCCCCATATCACCACACAATGTAGTTGTAGAAAATGCGTACAAAGCAGTAGCTGCCAAATATCTGTGATTGATAGAGGACATAATACATAGCTTCACAGTAATGCCAGAAAGCTATGTATTATCCATTTGATATGACAATGGTATTCGTTGATGGCTGTTTTGAAGGTGGCTCTGTTGGTGTGGTTCTTGATGGTACGCCATCTTCTCTCTAACTGTTGACACTTACGTTTTGATGTGTTGAGTTGCGGGGTGTACCAACTGGCTTGTTTGGCTGGTCTGTGTGTTATGGCTGATTTGGTGGGAGCAACTGGTGGCGTTGGTGATTCAATCGTTGAATTACTGAACTGTGAGCTCCAGGTTGGTAGTTCCTATGGGCTGTGTGCTGTCAAGGGCATGCATCCATTGTTGCTGTGTATCCTTGGACCAGTTGCATTGGGTGGTGCTGAGTTGTTTGATGGTGGTGCAGGTGTGTCTGGCGATGGTGAAGTGTACGACGAAGTGGTCCGACCAGGCGAGTTCTGAGGTATGGCTGTATCAGATTTTGTTGCTAGACGTGAAGATGGGGTCCAGAGTGTGTCCTGCTGTGTGTGTGGGGTCTGTGACTAATTGCTTGAGGCTGATGTTGCCCAGTCTCTCCAGGACGTGAGTGGAGTTGGTGTCGGTGGGGTCATCTAAGTGAAAGCGGAAGTCTCCCAGGAAAAACGAGTGTTCAGATTCGATGGCGAGTGGGGTGATAAAATCGGGGATGGCGTTGCTTTGTCCGGTGAGTGGTCCTGGTGGTCTGTAGGCGAGGGTGCCTTTGATGGTGGTGTTGTTGTCAGTGTGGAGCTGGAATTTCATGTGTTTGAATTATAGAAAATGGTTAATGTTTGGTGTGTAGTTGTTTTTAGACATATAAGCTTACATATGACACATAAAATTGCCATTGGGGTGTTCATTTTCACCACACCTCTTCACACTCCTCTGGTAAGTCTTTGTTGCATTATGCTTGCAATGGAGTCAACCAACCAGCATGCTAGTAATGCCAGCAAATTGTGCTATAATGTCTGTAATGGAGTTCAGTTTTCCTCTGGGACCCACATGGATGCTTAAAGAAGTGGCAAAATCATCAGTGAAACAGCCACAAAGATGAAACCAGGGCAGACAATGCAAAAAGCAGCATAGCTATAGGAAGATTGAAACACTACATTCTCTGGAAACCCCAGTGTACCCTGAACCTAGAGCACATCAAAGTGTCTTGGACATTTTCAGTGCTGTTTGTGAACAAGACTGCATATAGGTTCGCACCAATGCCCACCTCCTGTTTAATTGTGAAAAGAGATCTACAGCCTACAAAATATACCTGTCATTAAAGATAAAATGAAGCCACAGCTAGACTAGACAAGCCTTTAATTTGTATGTCATTCAGTCTCCTCCTCATATGTGTGAGCGCTGAAAATTTTACTAATATATATTTCATGTATTCTGGCCACTTGAATGGCCACCATATATTATGAAAATTGTGTATTCAACAGCTTATTAATGTTTATTTAGAATGTATAAAAATGCAAAATGCAGTAATGGGTTATACTTATGATTAAATGTTATGTATTGGCTTAGGTTAACTGTAGGCCTCAAAGTTACTAAGGTCTGAGCCTTAATATTGCTCTGCCATTTATTGGAAAAATGCAACATCAGAATAAAACGGAAAATCTATGTCACATCTAGACACTAAACTAGACACTAAACTAAACTGTGGAACTCGCTACCTCTGCCCCTACATCAAACTGATCATGAACTAACTTTCCGGCGGCGACTGAAAACTTGGCTGTACTGATCTCTTTCTATGGAAGTGTTATGGAGGATCTATATAAGCACTGGGAGGCCCTAGAGTAGCTATGCGCTATAGAAGTTTGTTAACATAACATAACATGTGATCTCATGTTTTGCTGAATAAAAGTGTATTGTTCTAACTGAAGGTTGACCCGAATCATTAGCTGTAGCAAAAATTGGTTTTCCTTTCTTTACTAGAAACTGTGTATTAGGTAACATGCGTAGAAACCTGTATGTACCAAACTTGTCACAAATGTTAACATGAAGCGTATGAAATAGCGATGTTCTCAGGAACTAACAATGTATGTAATAACAGATGGACGGAAGAGTATAAAAGTTGCTTCTTGACGGGTCGAATGATGTGTGTAAGAAGAGAAAAACAATCATCAAGATGTTAAAGACTGTTTAGTTATATCTTAGATTTGAAATGTCACTTCTATTGGACTAATGGCTATCACCTGATTCCTCGACCAATGACAACGTGGGACAACTTAACAGCACTGCACTAAGAACTTTGGCATTTTTTGGCCTTTTGTGCTCATTCTTCTTCGGTTACACCTCAACATTGCTCCACTGTTTATTTCTTGAGCTCCATGCGTGATGCTGGTGTTTACTTTTGCGCTCGATGCTTAGAGCTTGTATCGCTTTTGCTGCCTGCCCTAGATTCTTCCTTCTAATGGTTCGGTGAGCTAGGAGTCCCAGATTCTGAACCATTTTCCCTTGCCATGCCCCCATGTTCATGCTCCTCGAACTAATGTCAGCCTGGTGAAGACTGTTCAATGCTTGCTGATTCTTAAGGATATTTTTATCAACCGCAAATGTCTTAATTATTGATTTGACTTTTGTTTTTAGGTACCAACTGCTGCATTTTGATAAAGCCATAGTTAGATGTTTTCCAAATTTTTGTTCACTAAAATCTTTTGCATGAAGTCAACATGCTGATGCTAATCTGACGTTAGTGAGTTTTTCCTTCTTTCGACTAATTGCTATTTGATGCTACTCAGTTGCTGAACCTCAAATGTATGTTATTACTATTGAGCAATTGCTCTTATTCTTGATCTGTACTTTGGCTTTTGAAGGATTGGTTATTAATGCATTGATTAAATTAAGATTCTTTATGAGTTTGGTCAACCAGTATTATTCTTATACTTATATCATGTGGTGTTGAGACTAATTTATGTGATACTAGCATTGTTAATTTAGGGAAATAAACATTCTAACTGATACTAAAGGTGTGGTCATTCCTGGCCTATTGGGTCATGCTGCGCGAAAATTAGTGTCTCTAAGGAATTTTCACATTGTTTTATTCGATGATATTTATAATGTGGATTGCATCAGGGAGTGAACATCTTAAAGGAGTCAAGAGGTCCATCGGCCTAAGAACACGTCCCCTTATCAATTAACATATAAAGGGACAATAAGGCAAGATGCAGTCGCACATGTAGACTGACTTTCGGGTGTGTGTGTGATGGGTGTGTGTGTGAGAGTCCTAAGATGGGCACAGGTCAATGCTTGGGATTTCCGAGGCCATTTCAGTATCCATACGATAGAAAAGGCCACTTTTTCAAAGCAACAGGGACTACTACTGAACCTGATTGTGTGGGGGGAAGCCTTGCATGAAACCTCCTATATTTGCAACTACATATGCTCTTGTCTTTTGGTTTCAGTAATGAGTGAAGCCTCCTACTTGGAGGCCTTTCCTCCAAACCCCATATCTTCTTGTAGGATAATCATTACATGCAAGGATGGAGTACTTTTTGGAAGAACAAATTGTTCCAGCTACCACTGCAGAGACTGTTTATTTAACTGAACCATGCCTATGCCAAGAAGACTGTAGTTTTTTTATTAATCATTGATTGGCAATTTTGTGTTTGTGTGCATTGGTGGGTGATGCATGCAAGAATGAGTCAATGGTTTGATGAACTGATAAATGAGGGTGAGTGAGAGCAATGTCAAAAGACTGAAGGCCTGAAGGCTGCAATCTCACCACTTCATGGGAAGCATTTTGTACTGCTGCAGGCTTGACCCAACATAGCCCAGCTTATTGCCAGTCAGATGTTATACAATGAAGTTCATCTCACGGACTCCATCCCCATTCGGTACTCTTGTAGGTGTACATGGATAAACAAACAGACACATGCATTCATGACCCCTACAACAATACTCCATTATTTATTTTCCTCAAGAGCCTCAAAGTGTCCACATGGACTAACTTGAACCTTCAGTAGGACAGTAGTCAACTGCCTGTAACACAAACCAAGTCCCAACACCTCACTGTGATACCACATTGCCACCAAACTCTAGTGATGCTATACAGTTCCAATTGCAACCTAATGATATCATAAGGCCCCTGTTACCTGCACAGATGTGAAGTGGCCATTTGCTGGCAGCAGTAGCTCACAGCCTCCTCTCAATATGTTTTGCAGGACACACCATCCTGCCCTTCCAAATGACAGCTCTGGCATGTAATCACAGCTTTCAAAGTGTGGTGCATTCCCACAGAAAAATTGTCCTCAAGAAATAAGTTCAGTGCCATCAAATTGGAAAGCATGCCACACTCCAAAAACCAGGAAGAGCCAATTACAAAGGCAATGTATTGTGCATACCATGTCCATCGAACAGCTGAGTCTGAGCTAGAGGGGGCCAGCCCAGCAGGCTATAAGTATGGCATTCTATGAGTGCTCATACATTGGACAGTGCTGGGCATTGGTCATGAAATACCACACTCTGATTAGGCCATATGGTAAGAAGGCTGTCTTTCCAACCTATGGGTAATCAAGGGGGAAGGTCTAGAGTTCCGTTGGCCTTGCTTACATTCGACAAGCGCAAAAAAAGGCAGGCAAATGGTTGGCACCATCTGTTATCTTCCTCTGCTTGAATAACATGGAAGTGGTTTTAAAAACACTTCTGGAGTCATCTCATATAGAATTGTAGGAAGATGCCCTTTGTTCGCCAGGTAGAAAGCATGCCTCACCCCAGTAAGTGCAGGAAAGAAGGAAACAAGAGGAACTGGATTGACAGAGAAGGTAAAAGGCCATGGGCAATGGAAGGTAGGGCGTAGTTGAACATCATCACCTTCCATTCTGTGTGCTGTGGAAGCATCACTTCTGGCTACAATTTTAGAAGGAGCAACTGCTGAACAAAAGGGCAACTCTCCCTAAACACACTGATACATCTAATGTACAAATGGAATAGACATAACCTAATTAACAGGCAATACTCATTATGTCATGAAAGGAATTTTTACAACAACCAATGGCTGTAATGTGAGTTGATCAGCATGAAAATGGCACTTATAAGAAACAATGCCTAATGGATGCTACACTATTGTCCCCTGAATACGTATGGAATAATGTGTTGCGGGTGTCACCTCAATCGGGTGTGTGCACCGGCTCCCATGCAACTTCAGCTTTTTCATTGGCAACAAAATGTGAAAGGTGAGCCCCTCTGTGACTTAGATGACCAGGGGTATTGCATGCCCACAGAGGCACCACACTCTCCTGCTTACAGAGAAAGGAAGGGGTGTGAACAGCACCAGTTATCCTTACACCACCAGCAGGGGTGAGTCAGCTCCTGTGGTGCAGGTGGTCTGCTCTGTGTTGCTTACACAGACTAGGACAATGCAGGAAGAGACCTGTCAATTTGACTGGCAGACTAGCAAGGTGAAACAGACTTTCTTCTTCTGGATTAGTGTTCAAAATCTGGTCGTTTTTGTCAGCACTGCATGCATTGCTTCAAAACCTTCTCTTATCTCACTCTAGTAGATGAGAAAACTAGAGATACCCTGATACTGTCGTCTAGTGGTGGTTAGGTGCAGCAAGTTCACTAATTTAACTCCTTCTAAGCAATACGATCGGAAAGTGAGATATGGCTGTTGTGATGACACATAGCGAGGGTCTGGTCTGTTCACTCTAAAACCCCCTGTGGAATTTACAAAACATGTATGACAACCATTTGTGTCCACTGGCCACAATAACCACCTGCCAGTACTGGAAAGTGTTGTGTTAAATGTACCATTTTGGACCCACCCTTCAAGCTTTTCTTCAGTTGCATTAATGTACTTTTGCCATTTGGAAAATGTGGGAGTGGGGATACTGGGCACATTCAATTCTTTAATTTTTGCCAGGCCTAAACACCTTGTCTGCTGCACTGTGTCTTTTAAAAATATAGGGCTTGATTTATGAAAATGTAGCGCCGCCTTTACGTCATTTTTTGACGCAAAAGCGGTGCAAACTTACAGAATATAATTATACTTTTATAATTATAACAATTTGTAATAATTTTTTTCATAAATCAGGCCCATAATTTGTAAAGGTATCAGGCATGCTCTAAACAAAGCTTCCCTTCCTCGTATTTGCAAATTTTTTGTTCCCCAAACACTCTTTAAGCCAATTGACTTCATCCAATGTTCATAGCCTTCTATAGGCAGCTGGGAAACAAAGAAATCAGGTTAAATCAATTTTGTGTCAGTTAACAGTACATTGTGCATTTCCATTAGAGGCAATTTTAAATAATAGGATGCACCATTTGTAACAGTATGCCCAGAAAAACATGTAAACTTTTCCATATATGTTTTCGAGCTCCCCACTGGTGGGGTAGGACAATGTTCCCATTGTGTATAATTAAAAACAGGCTTACGGGTGCCTTCTCTATGAATGAAATTGTGTCCATAATAATTATAACAGAACATATCACCATAATTTTCTTTTGTTTGGTAAATATCTTCAGTTTCAAACACAGTAAAGTATTCCAGCTCAGAAAGTACAGAATCAACTGTTTTAACATCCCAGTCATCAGAAACAACCCCAGGTGTCATCACATCATGAAAGGAAAGTTTGAATACGTATGGAATTTGAAGAACCTCCATCAGACCAAATATATCAAAAGATTCTTTATTGCAACCAATACCTTCAGGAACTGGTATAGCTGAAATGTTCACTACGACAAGCCTTGACGTACCTTATGTGACGAAAAATGTGGAATTAGGACCTCATCCACCAGTTCAACTGCAGAGCGTTCAGGAAGGTAGTGACCATGTATTAGTAAGAAAAGGACGATGACAAACCCAATCCACGGGATTTGCATGCAATAGGGACTGTATCACCCTCATTAAATGTTACATAGATGAAGCCAATGGCACCAGCAATTACTCTGATAACCAAATGTGTTTTGTTGGCCCTTGTGTGGAAGTGTTTTGCTGAAAGCATGTCTTGTTGCAATGATCTGAGATTGCATGTGTGTTTGACTGTCCAATATTTGCTTGAAAAGTCGGGCATACTAAATCATATAATGGTTTAATGCGTTGTGCATAACCTAGAATGTAAGTCTGCCAAAGTTTAAAAAGACCAAAAAGGACTAGAGCTTTTTTATGGTATTTAGTGGTTGCAATTCAGCGCATTTTTCTAGAAAGTGGGATGCTAGGCTCTTGCCTTCATCTGATAACTCGTATCCCAAAAATAGGACACTGAGAAAGACAATTTTTTGTTTTCTTAAAATTTAAATTGTGCCTAATTCGGCAAATCCCACAACTATGCAGGCCATCGGTTTTAAGTGGTGATGAGATCATCATCCGTTAGGTAGATGTCATTGACATAGCGTCAGGGTCAATGTAGTGTAAAATGGATGTTACATGTGCTGAGAACAGCCCAGGACTGCTCGTATACCCCTCTGGGAGCCTACAATTTGTTTCTGCGAATGTGGTTAGATCCCTGCTTTCAGGCACTACGTATATTTTGGCAGAAGAAGCCGTTGGAAATCTCCAAAGTTGTTTAGTAATTTTTATGCCCTATATTGTTAATGAGTGCATTTTGAATAGCAAATGTGTGTGTATGACTGTTTAAATGTCTGTCATCTAAGAGTATTCTTTAAGAAAGGCCTGGATTAGCAACAGGAAATAGGAGATTGTTCATTGGTAAGGCATAGGTCTCAATTACACCCTGGTACTCTAGCCCTGCGAGTATCTCTCTCACAGGTGCTTTATCCTCATGCTTTATAGGATATTCACGTTAAGAATGTGGTTGGAACCTAATTGTTATTATGTGGTAGGGAGAATCTTCATCCCGCCCAACATGATTGTGATACAGCGTGGTGGCTTGTGCCAATGCCCAATCAAATGCGTATGACTCTTTTAATTCTACAGGAACCAGGGGCGAGAAGGAAGGTTTAATAATCCCCCCCCTACTTCCCTCACTGACAAATTCTGGAGACCAATCTTTCTCGGCCAACAAAATGTCATAAATGCCAGTTAATCGTTTCCAAAATATATCAATTGTGCACTCAATGTCTCCCTCTAATTGTATTTTCATTTTATATACCCTATTAGGAGGGGAGACGCGCATGTCTGCAGTCTCAACTTCTAAAAAGTTGTCCGTTGCTTTTACCTCCAGATTCTCTTGAAGATTCCGGCGAACTATTGTGCGCAGTTCATGTTCTTCAATAAGACTCTCGTCTTGCATGGCATTTCCTGTAGATATAGCTGCCACGTTCTTTTTAAATTGTGTTTTCTGTTGTGGAAGTTTCTCTCCATTTTTAATTGAAACATCCGATGAGGGTTGTGAATCTTGTTTCAGTTTCACGCAGTCTGTTCAATGTTCTGATCGCCCACCTCTCTCACTACATTTATCCAATGAGAGCTGAAAGGAACAAGATTGGTGTGTGTCAGTATATTGATATCTATCAGGAGTTTTTATATTATCCCTATTTCTTAAGTTATAACGTTTCTCAGGGGTCTCCGAATGTGGAGATTCTCCCCCTCTCTTTTAGATTAGTTTTTGTTTATCCCAGGGTTTTTTAGAACCCTAGTTGCTTGCTTGGTGGAATCCTTATGGGATTTACCTTGCAATTGTGGCTTACTGGGTCTGGCTCCCAAACTATCCCGACCTATACTTGAATAGGTTTCAGCAATAATTTTAGGTAGCTTGCATTCTTGACCCTGTGTAAGAGCATCCCAGAGCTATATGTGCACTGCCAGTGTTACTGCTTCCCCTTTACAATTACTTAATGATATTGAGGACACTATGGGGCATATTTATACTCTATTTGCACCGAATTAGCGTCATTTGTTTTACTCTAATTTGGTGCAAAACTAACTCTATATTTAGACTTTGGTGCTAGACCCGTCTAGCGCCAAATTTATGGAGTTAAAGTAATTTTTGGGACGTGGAAACCTACCTTGCCTTAATGAAATGCAAGGTAGGCGTCCCATTGCAAAAAGTGACTCTATGGCCTTATTGACATATTTATACTACAGTGCAAAAATGGTGCCCAGGAGGGGTCACAAAATGGTGCAAAGCTTGCTTTGCCCCATTTTGTAACCCCTGGGTCAGGGCAGGTGTTAGGGGACCTGTGGGCATATTTCCATAGTGGGACACCATGGAATAAGCCCGCAGGTACCCTCCCAAGGCTCCAGGGACGCCCCCACCCACAGCAGAGGGACAGCAGAGGATGGGGGACCCCATCCCAGGTAAGTACAGCTAAGTACAGGTAAGTATTTCATTTTTAAAATGCCATAGGGGGGCCTGAAATGGCACAGGGTGCAATGGCCATGCCCAGGGGACCCTGGTCCCCTGATCTGGCCTTTGAGGTTGTGGACATGACTCCTGTCTTTTCTAAGACAGGAGTCATGTGGCATGGATGGTTTTGCATCAGAACATTTTTATTCTAACCTGCCTAATGTCATTTTTTGGTGCAAAAACCCCTTCTTCCATACCGCTAGCCCCACCCGACTAACGTCATTTTTTTTTACACTAGCCTACCCTGTGCACCGGCTTGCACCATTCCATAAATATGGTGCCCGGCTGGTGCAAAGAAATGGTGCAAGCCGGTGCTAAACTATTTGGTGCAAATCTGCGTTAGTGCAGTTTTGCCCCAAAAAGTATAAATCAGGGCCTATATCAAAGTGGCTCATTAATTTCATCCCCAAGTCCAGGGCTGGGGCAGCCCCGTATTCACCTTGAATTTGTTTTAACACTTCCGGAAGATTGGAAAGTGTTGATGTACTGTGTGCGATAGTGTAAAGCATGGTAAATACCATGCCCCGGGTGGTGCAGTTATCCACCGCTGGAACCATCCCAAATGGCAAGCACATAGTGAGAATTCTATGTTTGTCTTGCAGTTCCATATGGGGAAACACTGCTACCTAAAAACAGAATTTCTTCATGTTTTGCGGGTACTTTAACCATAATCAAATGCACCATAGCAGGGTTAATACCTGTTGTGACTGCGTGAAGCTGTGCTGGAGCAGCCCGTGCAGGGTTAGTATTTAATATTTGCATTACAAATTGTACTACGTGCCTATATATTGTGACAAGCTCAATGTATAAGCCACAAACCTCAGCTCTGCCAAGGTGCCTATATCAGGATGTGGTGTGTATGTGGCCAATTGAGGCCAGGTAGGGCCTTAATTGCTCTTAGGACCTAACACCTAACCTAACATGAAATGTTATATGTGTTAGGGCACCATCAAGCCAGTTCTTGAAATGCAAGAGGTATTTCTATGAATGCATATGTTCTGTATTGTGTAGGTGCATTAGCATGTGTATAGTGATGAAATGTATTAGTGTTCCCATCAACTGCTGGAAAATTTACCCAAGAATAGAACATTTCTGTGCAATAAGCTGGGTGTGCCTCAACCATAAATGTACCAGTTCCTCCCTGTGCTGTAAGGCCATTGTTCAATAAATGATAAGTGAGGGGGGCCTTCACATTTACTGCAATTACCACCCGTCTGAAATAGCTGCTACATATCCAGCTGAGGAAATCCTCAATATCACAGATGTCTCCAAATACAGTATTGGGGTGCCTTTAGCACATAGTGAGACAGAGATACTCAGGAAGGTCCGTATTTCAGTGCCTGACCAAACATTGGTGGTACCATGTTGTGTTCCCTCTCATTGTACCAATGAGACTGCTGAATTTGGGTGGCAACACCACCTGATTGTGGGGAACTGAGTCCAAACCCACACCGTGTGACAACTGTCGGCCTAATCCTGCTGGCCAGCTAGCAGTACCTCACCAGCACCCAAAAGAGGCAGTGATTTGTGGCAGCTGTGCGCATGACATTCTGATTTCTCAGGGAAATTGAGGTGGAACAGATCTTATCCTTTTCTCTCAGTTACAATTGTCTCACACATGGAAAGACAAAGAGAAGCAGGCCTTAGTTCAATGTATTTTATTGAATAAATTGTGTTCTAGATAAAATGGCATGTAGTGCAATGATTAGGATAATGAACCAGAGCGCTGACAAAGAAAGTGAAACACAAGAAAAGTCCCACCATAGTGTCACAATGCTAAGTATGTGAATTCCTACCTATGCTGCTAAAGTACTATATTAGAGCATTGCAGTGTTAGACTTAATTTGCCCTTCAGGACCCCTGGTAAGACATCATCCCCCATACCTGAAAATGGTAGTAGCAAAGAGGGCTGCTGGTCTACCGAGAGTCCTCTCCCATGTAGGCAGAAAAGATGTCAAGTCACAGCAGACAGCTGCAATGAAGCAACAGCATGTGATGGCAATTTCTGGATGGCACTTCCCTCTAATGTATAGGGGGCAAAGAGATGTGTATAATAAAATAGCTGGTGTTCTAAGAGAACTGCCCTAACATAAGAACACGTATATTTCCTTGAAGTGGTAGAGATTGTCGTGTTCTATTTTGTACCGACAACAATATTATATACAGCCTTGAGCAAAGCACAGAACGAAAATCTCAAATTAAAAGGAACGAAAATAGTTTCTGGGCTAAAGGCATAAAAGAAATAAAAACATCATCATAAAATGAATCTTTTGCTCAGAAAATAAAATGAATTCAAATTAATTACTACTAGGCTCAAGGGCACAGGCTGCATTCCAATGGATAAAAGAACATGCCCATAAAAACTTGCTAAAATACCCTCACAACATTACCGACTTTCCAAACAGGGTTTGTAACTTCCTAACAGCAAGTTAAACTGGTAGGTAGGAATGTTTGGCTAACAGGAGTGCCGGCACAAAACATTTGTAATTACTATCAACTTCAACTTGGTGTTAAGCTAGTCGCTAACGGGAAGAGGTCCCGAAGCAACCCTTTTCCCTTTGCGGATGGGAGTGCAAACATTTTATTAAGAGCAGGCAGTGGTTTCAGGGAACACTGCCTGCTCTTAAAAAATTAAGAGAAAACTTTACATTTTTCTTTTCGTAATGCATCCCATTTTCCTTTAAGGAAAATAGGCTGCATTACAAAAAAAGATTGCTGTGTTTAAAAGCAATCACAGAAATGGTGGTCTGCTGACCCCTGCAAGCTATCATACCTATGACTGTGGCTATTCCCAAATGGGTTGCAAATTGTGACCTGCCTCATCAATACTAATGAGGCAGGTCTCTTGCGACCCATTTGGGAGTCACAAACAGTATTAAACACACTGTTGTGCATAGCAGTTTGTGATTTCCTCATAGTGACTCACAAAAATTTGTTATTAGGAAATTGCAAACTTTAAGCTACATACATCTGGCCCCTAGGAGACTACCCTATCTAAAGAAGTCAAATTTTTTATATTTTGGTTAATAAGATTGCATTTAGTGTTGATGATCTTCAAATGCATTTACTACTGATAAATAAAAATAATAATGAGTTGTGGTTCACTCGCTTGGAAGAGGCTAATGGCTCTGAATAGCTGTAAATATTTAGGGCATGATTTAGTGTATGACACATGGGTACTTTGTTACACATTGACAGATATTCCGTCAGCCTAATTACAAGTTCATTATATCCTAATGCAGTTGTAATTAGGTGGATGGGATATCCTTCATGTTTGTGATGAAGGAACCCATTTGCCAAACTCTACATCAGGCCCTCAGATAGGTTCCAGTAGTCGGAGTGCATTCTACAACAGCCGATCACCTTCCTTCTATGACAGATTTACACCCTTAAAATATCGTCACAGATATGGTGGCACACTTTCATGGGAATGCAAGTAAAGGTTCCTTAATATACTAGAAAACATACCCCGGCATGTTACTTCGGTCATATATCTGGCACTATAAATGGAATCCCACATTCAGGGACGTCATTTTCAGTGCCTCCTTGTACAAGAGAATAATATGCCAGAAAAGACTGCTATGGGAAAATTTCATTTGGATATTTCTCAACCACTAGGCTCTTCTCAAAACAGATTCCATCATTGTGTCAGAGAAATTGGTGGCGCTATGCAAAGAACTATTAATTAGGTACATTTTTTTCCACTGTCTTGGCTAGGGCAGAACATTTGCCACAATGGTGAATTAATTTACTACAACCAAAACTATAAATTATGGCCAAAGGGGCATATTTATACTTTATCTGCGCTGAATTAGCGTCTTTTTTTTTTACACTAATTCAGAGCAAACTTAACTCCATATTATTATTTTGGCACTAGACCCATTTAACGCCAAAACATAGGAGTTAGCGTAACTTTTTGAATGTGCCAAAACTCCTTGCGTCTGATTGCGACAACGATGTGCAAGGTAGGCGTTCCCATTCAAACAATGAAGTTAACCCCCTAGCGCCATATTTAACCACTGACGCAAAAACGACGCGCAACTAAGAAGCAGAGTGAAAAAATTACGTTAACTACGATTAGCATCAAATTTTAATGACTGGTTCAGACTAGGCTTTAAAAGGAGGCCCGCACACGCCTACTTAAGGAAAACTCACAGAAGCAACATTGGCAACCCACAGGACAAGATGGAAGTGTTACTGCTCCAGCTTGGGACACAACACAGAGGACAACAACCACACGGTCTTCCTGCTGAAGATATTAGATGCAATCATCTCCCTGACATCTCCCACATCTGCTTCCCCAACACCCAGCAAATGCATCAGGAGATAAAACAAGGCTTTTACCATATTGCTGGGCTTCCTCATGTGCTGGGTGCAATGGACTGCACCCATGTCCGACTTGTCCCACCTATAGCAACCAAACATTTATACAGGAACCAGGAAAATACTCATTCCATAAATGTGCAGGCCATAGTGGACCACCGTGGGCTATTTACCAACATTTTAGCCAAGTATCCTAGTAGTGTTCATGATGCCTACATATTCATACACAGCAGGATAAACCAACACCTCCAGGATGGCTAATAAGCAATGGTCAACAAACCTAGCAATATACACACAACACACCAACCCTGTAGGATACACAACACATACACCACTCCACAAACACATGGCCAGGGTAACACAGATGTGCAGGTAATAATACATATACATCATGCTGTAGTACAGCACAGTCAGTGCATAGCACAAACACATACACCCACATGTACGTACCACACCCACAACTTGACAGGCATACCACGTGAAGGACAGGTGAAGCTATGTACCCTTTGCTAACATAAGATGTCCACAAACCACCACAAATGCCCACAGGTTGGCTACTAAATACACGTCACACACACACATTACACCAAACAAAGAATAGCACAGCAATGTCAATGCATGTAAAGAAAGTCACACATAGGCACAGCCCCCTTAAATTATGGTGTGCAAGTCTCTGGCAGAACATACATAAAATGCCAGACATCTGGTGCCAATACCAACTACATCTCATCTACACATACCTGACTTACCTGTAGTGTGCATATACATCTTCCTGATGCATTGGGTCACACACATAGGAATGCCAAATTAACTGTCGTTACATATCATGTGCAAGATTTGTGAGAAGTGGCACCACACCTACTGTAGTGCCACCTCACATGCACCACTTACTGTCCCCCAACACCATTATGTCATGTCTGTACCGTAGACATTCAATGGCCCACCATAGGGCAGAGTCACTGTTAGACAGTGCAGATCATGGATGCCATAGTGAGACCCTGTAGGAGTAGAAGCCATCACTGACCTTACATGCACTGTGCTAAGGGATACATTTGTAAAGTAGCTGTGACCCATCCCATAGCCTTCACTGTGCATGTGTTGACAGTATAAATGCAGATCCATGTATTGGAAGAAAGGAGAAACACTGGTAGTAATGTTGATCATCCTGAAACAATGGGATACACACCCTTGTACACCTGATGGCTGGCATAAAAATCAGCTGTCACTCAAGGTTACTAAAGACCATATGTAAGAGCCCCTAGTGCCATCGTCATGCACTGCACTGTATGTGCAAGCTGGCGGATGACCACTCTTTTGTGACTTGATGCCACCTTGTAAACAGGCCCTCCTCCCATGCAGCACTTTGCATGGAAGGGGCGTGCAATGTGTGTTGCTGTAGATGTGTCACCACAAGACACATAGCATGATGACACTGACTCAGATGTAGGTGTTTCCTAAAACCTGAGGCAGTGCCAACATCAAACACCATCCCAGGGATGGCGTTTGCAGGTTGCAATAAGGAAATATACTGTGATTTGACCTCATAAGAATGTGCCACCTATGCGTGCTGCATACTGCTGCACACATAGAAAGAAATTATTGTCCATGAAGATAGTATATGTAAAGGAAGGTGTCCCTTTCTGCACAGATTTATCTTCCTCCACAGGACAGCCATACAAGCACCCCGGTGCCAGGTTGGCAGCGTTGGTGCAAGATGCATACTTGGAGCCGGGGACAACAAAGGGTTGCCTTTTAACATATTACACTTTGGTGCCTTCCTGCATAGTGAATATGATGCAGCAAGGCGCTGCCAATTTTGGAGCTCTGTTGTGCTCTGTCATTTACTCTTTAAAATGGGCCTAAGTGTTGTACTTCATCTGTGCTTCCACATGTCAGAATGACTGGGAGGTCCAGACTTTGTAGGGCTACCATATTGTCACTACATGCAATGTGGTGGAAAGGACATTTGACATCCTCAAATCCAGATTCAGGTGCTTGGACCTGACAGGAGGCAGCCTTCTTTATGCCCCACCCATTGTGTGTAAAATAATCCTCACATGTGCCATCCTGCACAACGTATGTGTGCGAATGAACGTGCCATTGTACGACCAGGTTGCTGACATGCCTGAGGAGGGGGATGGTGCTGACGATTTGGAGTGGGAACAGAACAACACCCTTGGGGGGGTACCGATGAGACAACATATTGTTGACAACTTTTATACATAAGAACCACAGAAATCACCATGTAAAATTTGTAAATAAACACTTCACATTTTCCCACCAATCCTACCTTTTTCTATTCAATCTCCACTACATATACCATAGGAATGTGACTCCAACCTCAGGGAGCATGTAACAACACTAATCTAAGTATTGTAGCAACATAATATGTGATGTTATAGATCATACTGCCTCTATTACACATCATTAACAGCCTTATCACAATCCATGGACCACTACATATTTTGTACATTCACGTTGCCAACTTGCTAATCAATAGCCCATCACACCCAACTACATCATGATCTAATAGGATGTATGCAAGGGGCCCATATATGAGGTAGGGGATGTCAAAAAATTGAACTTAAGTAATGTTGGAACTGAACACTGTCACAACTCACTGTGATAGGTGCAATGGCTGCATGGAATATGTGTGACGAAGGGGGGACTTAATCAGTAACTATGGTCATCATGATTTGCCCAGGGATAGTAACCAATGGAAGAAGTCGAGCCTGCACAGTCTATCCAAGGGATACTGTCCTGCCACTGCCATTAGGCACAACCTTGACACAGGGTAAACTTGACCTCACTCATTTCACACACACGTCTGTGGAATGCATATTGGTTTGAATGAGAATTTATGCCGCTAAGGCTGCAGGTCCACAATACAAAAACAACAACTATTGGCAAAAGCAATGAGTTAAATCAAAAATGTGTGATCAAAGCATATTCTGGGTGTAATGTAGGCAGAGTGTGTCGCACACACTCTGTACCAAAGATGTACACGTCAGCCAAATATGCTGTCTTCACACATGTCTCAGGAAGAAATATATCTAAATATGGAGACAGATGTGTGGTTGTATTTCCTAGGTAACAACAGTTCGTCCATCATCAACAATGCCTGATCTGTGTATGCATCTTTAAATGGTATGCTCTGCATGACAACAGCACACATCACATACCAAAACACAATACACAGTCCCACTCACAATACAGAACAATTGCATGGTGCTAAATGTTAAAATGTGTCCCATACATGTTTTGGACTCTAAAAGCACAATCTGGAGTGGGTGCGTTACTATGTGTCACAATGTCCAATATGATCAGATATCCAATATCACATTGAGTCGGAGTACACCTAGCCATGTAGATAGGTTGTTCCAAGAGATGAATACAGACTTGAGATGATTTCTAACCGTTACATCATACAGTCAGGGTTAGAGGCAGCTAGATTGTGGGATGCTGGAAGAATTGCATGACCATGTGCCATGGAGGGTGTGGATGGACAGCTCAGAAATGCCCACTGATAGTTCCAAATAGTACACGCCATGTCACCTGGAGACTACACAAGTGCTGTGCCATAAGTTATATGTGTGTGTGGCACTCATTACATCTCACAAATACCACTAATGGTATGGGAACTAACAAGTTGCCAGTAGGAGGTGAAGGCAAGATCTCAACATCACCCATGTTAAGTGTTGGATTCTGTCCCCATATCACCACACAATGTAGTTGTAGAAAATGCGTACAAAGCAGTAGCTGCCAAATATCTGTGATTGATAGAGGACATAATACATAGCTTCACAGCAATGCCAGAAAATAATAGGGAAATGAACAGAGATACTCCAAAACACATCAATGATTGCAGGTCTGTCCTTCACATATGTATATTGAGGCTGGCCAGGTATCTACATCACCCAGACATCTTTGGCACTACCATAACATGATAATTGGCCTTCACCTGGCACCACGACATGAGCCTCTCACATACAATACCATCTGTACCATGCCATTAGTTGATCGTTGAGACCACTATACTCATACAACCCCTACACATGCTGCTCATGGAAACAGACAATGAGTCATATGATTGTGAGAAGTCCTACATGTGCAAGCATCTGAGCACTGTACCTTAGAGGGGAAGGCCTGACATCAAGTGCTGCGTAGCAAAGCAGCACATCCTAGTCTGTATGAACACATTTGAGCATGTGTAGAACCACTAGGGAATCAGCATAGGCTGCTGAGTTCCAATCATTAATGGCCGATATCCCAGATTTGTTAAGTCACAGACCACTGTTCTGACTGCATCAACATATGACAGTCAGGTGCTTATTGTAGCTACACAGGGTCAAGAACAAAATAGAGCACCAGGAACTCGCAGCTTCCAAAACAAACATGTGTTTCTGTTGCCATTCATACCCACACAGTGATGATGGAGAGTAGCCCTACAGACTATGCCACACTGCAACACTGGTACCCCGTGGTATAGCAGAGTATGTGACAGTGATGACAAACATGAACGAGACAGATCTGACAGTCCATTTTGAGGCTAGCACACATATACAACATATTTCAGCACACTTTCAAACATTATGGCCCCAGCATTGTAATGTGTCAGGATTCAGGACAGAAAACAACCTAGCAGTACCATGATGACATAGGTAGCAAAACACCTGTGACATCTATATATAATCTCCACATGTATTCTCACATGCAAAATGTATAGGTGCCAGTGATGTGACTGCATATGCAATATTCAAATTCCAATATCTGCCCATGCATTAAGATTGTAATGTGACCTTGAACACCCCCTTAGGACACCAATCTCGTAATGTGTTACCAAAATGTACTTACACTTGTTTCTACACACAAATGGCATATAACGTATATCACTAAAACTGGTGTACATGACATCACCAGCAACTGAGATGCATGGATAACCACATGGCACACGTGTACCTGAGCAACAAGACGGAACATCCAACTACAAACCACAGAATCAACACACAATGCACGTAACTCATCAGTGGAAATGTGATGTTAAAGCAGTTCACGTTCAAATTGTAATGGGTGACACATGACTGAGCATGTGTTGGAGTCAGGCCATCTCATATCATCAGTAATGGGTATGTCTAAACACTATTGTCACAGAGTTTACTATGTGGAACACCCATACATTCAGATACTTATACATATCTACACATAGAGCACACGTGTGCCAAACATATGTGGACACACTGTAGGTACACAAATGATTGTATGCTGTTGACTCCGGAACACACTTATTGGTGGAACCAACCAATCACACCCTTACCACATTGCTGCATGGACTTCCACATGTGGCCATACCCCATATGCCACATTGCAGCACAGCCAATGTCATATGTTTGGTAAATCAGGGTGCACTCAAGGACAAAACCAAAAAACACGCAAACAAGAAATGAGGCAAAAAATATGACACAAATGTGTCAAAAGCATCCACCAACGTGAAGAAAATGACACATGGGCCATTAGCAGGAATTCTACGTTCACACTCCGCTTAAAGCAGCCTTGTGTGAAATCAACACATAACCATCATGCGTTGTTATTTTTCACGCGTACACATGTACAATACAAGTCCTATCACCAGAAGGACGCCTAGCTCCAGAAAGTCTGGACCAGATGGAATTGCCGAATTACCTTCATGCGTCAATATAATTGACGCACGTGCATCATGCGTCTAATCAACCAATGCAGAAGCCTAATGCATCAAATTAAAACATGCATAACTGAAAAAAGTGATGCACACGCCCAGGAAGTGATGTAATGGGAAATCCTGTCTACAAGCATGGTACAGTGTTTGTAGTTTCACTTTCTCTTTACAGTTCGTTCTGTGTGTTGGAGCTTGTGGTTGATTGTTGAGTGTGATTGCAAGTTTGTGGTGTCCCTTGTGCCATGTCCTGTGTATTTTGTGTGCATTTAGTCAAAGAAGTTGTAGTTTTGTGTAGTTATTGTCCAGTTTTGTAATTGTATTGTGGGGTATCTGTCAGGGGTAGTTAATTAGTTGGGTAAGTTGAGTTAAGTTAGTGGGATTAAGTTTCCTTTCATGTTTCATCAAAATGTTTCGGGGTGAACTCCATTAATCTGTCGACATGTCTGGCAAGGGGAGGATGAGCAGAATGTCTGCGGATGAGGTGGGAGCTTTTATTTGGCTAGTTGCACACTACCTGCCAATGATGCTGCAAATGAGTGGCCGGGTGATCCTCGGCTATCGGATTTAGGCCAGACGGTTGGCGTGGGGCAAGGTGCTCCACTACCGGAGGCGTGTCTACAATACAGGCCGGAATAACCACCAACTGAAGCATCTCTGGGCAGATCTGGTGGCCAGGGAGCAGGATCTGCTGGATCACCTGGGGATTGAGATCGGCTGAACTGTTGGTAAGTCTCCCATTGGCATACTATTGACTGTTTATTGCTTTTAAATGACAGTAGCAGAACTGATCAAACTGTCCCATTTGGTAATGGGAGTGTCGTGCCCACAGACAGCTTCATAACAATGCCATATATAAATGTTGCAGGGTGTAGCACCACAGTAGTCTATGGCCCAGTGCTAGTGTTCAGATGCGTGGCTCTACCGCATCTGAGTGTATGTGTCATTGAGTGATTGTAGAGGTGTGTCTGTTGCACTGATTTCCACTTAGTGTGTCTGTTGCACTGATTTCCACTAGGATGGGTAGCTCACTTCTCTTAACTAGTTAATACTGAAATTTGTTGTCCACTTCCAGTGACTATGATTTGACACTAAGCATGGTTCACCATTCCTGTCGTACACGTGGACGAGCCCCCTACACAATTGGTGAAGTGGCACGGTTTGAAGAACCTGATATATCCCATATGTTTGAGAATGTGTGTCCTGTGAAGGAATCCAGGGTTTGGTGTGAGGGAGTCATGTGTGTGGAATACAATGCCAGATGTTATAAACTGTTCAATGATCAGATATCATAGTAGGCTGGATGGTGATATCATGGCCCATTTTTAAGAGCCCCAAGCACCACCAGAGGGTCATGTCTTGTGAGGCTTGTGGTGCGCAATGGCCAGCATTGTGTATACAAGTTGGAGACAAGCCACATTTAGGGCCATATGTAACTAAAATTAGAGAGTGCAACGCTGTGGGAAAATTGGCAGTGGCACACTCTGTCATTTTCACAACACAGGAATACGCTGTATTTAACATTATACAGTGCACCCCTGTGTTGTCCTCTGCGTTGTAGCTTATTTTGCAGCCAAGCCCCAACACAGCTACCCCAGTGCCATGATGCACGGATGGCTTCGTTGAGAGGGGGGATAGTTGTTGTGCAGGAGGGACACTGGCCTGCACAAAAACCATCTCCATATGTGATTTGCTCTTACTCTGCGTGTTGCAGAGTGCAGCACGCATAGAAAGAGTAACAAACAAGTGGATATGCCAACTTTTCTCCTCATTGCACCCTGCTAACGCCACCCCTGGCATGGGGTTAGCCAAATTTGCTCTGAATCAGGTGTAAGTAGACTCAAATATCTGGGACAGCATGATAAACTGCAATGGGTGTTGCTGTAGCACATCCACAGCAACACCCATTGCATTTAGACGCAGTAACAGATTAACAGATTTGCTCACACCAGAGTCTTGCCAAATTCAGCACAAACCCCAAGAGGGGCATTAGCAATGAGCAGTAAGGATGAACACTCTTATTTATCCTCATTTTGGGATCTTTCAATGGCGGATGCATTAGGCAGCACACAACTAATTGTATATCCTCTTTGTTGGTTACTTTATTGTGTTGGAAGGTGTCCCTTCCGGCACATAATCAAACTCCTCCTCAACGCAGTCAACTATGCACTATGGAGCAAGGCTCCCTGGATTGACGTATGTAAGCAATATGTGCACAGGCATAGGTGACAACACAGGGGTGCACCATATTGAATTTAAATTGGTGCATCCATGTCTTGTTATGAAGGTCGAGGACTGGGCTGCCAATTTCCTCCCAGCATGGCGGTCCGTCTTTTGCACTCCATGTATGTTTCACTTTTGTGGAATGTCGTTGGCTTGCATGCAGGTCAAGGCCCAACGTGTGCTGTCATGGAACTGTGTGTGAAAGGAATGGTTATGGCAGATCACGTACTGATGGGTGTCTACACCTTGACACATGAATGTATATGTGCTTTACCTATGGATACCAGCTTCCTAGTTAGCAGCTCTCCTAACATATGGTCCACTCTTTGACTCCATGAATGAGTGGTCAGGCCTTGGTGGATGACCAGGACTGTTGAGATGATGGAAAGCATGGCCATCCCACCTTAGGCACGGGGGAAGATGAATAACAAATTTGTAGGTAGATGTGATGTTCAAAGTGTAGCTGACAGCTATGTTGATCAGGCTTGCATGTGTACCTATCAGCTCTGACCCCTTATGTTTACTAACAGCATCCCCTCCTCCAGCTGACATGTCCAAGATACTGGTGATGTATGGTTGGAAATAGACACAGATGAGGAGGAAATTTGGGCCTGATTTATAAAAAGTTAGCACCGCCTTTGTTACTCAAATGTAGCACAAACTTCCAAAATATAAATATATTTTGTACGTTTGCACCGCTTTTGCGTCAAATATATGATGCAAAGGAAGTGCTGACCACATAAATCAGGCCTATGACTTTTCTGGAATGTGTGTTGGAGTGCATGTGTAAATAGATGTAGCAGTGTAAACTAGTAATCTGTTCAGACTCCACCCAATGCTGACACTGATGGTTGTTTGTCTTCATATTACAGCTGCCACCATGACAAATGAGGAGAGGCGTGACTTCCAGAAGATGGCAGTACGGTACAGCCACATCCTGGGAGTGGAGTCAGGGTACCGATGTATGGGTCGCCGCTTCCAGGCAGAGAAGACTACAGGGGAATGGCGGGAATTCCCACATGGGGGCACCAAGCTTCAGGCTCCTCAGCAGTGTACGGGGGCACAGCTAGCACCACATCGGCTTCAGCAGTCATCACACCGGCACAACAGCTCACACCACCTGCTGCCATTGCAACACAGTTGCTGCGTGATCTGCAGAGAGACATGTCCCTCGTTCTAACTTGTTTGGACAAATTGGAGGAGGAAGTTGTGGACAAAAAAAATATGTTAAAATGCATCAAGAAGGAGCTCAAAAAGTCCAAACTGTGACTTCATTGTGATTTGCAACTTCCCAGTTCAGACCCCTCCCTTATGAAGTTATCTGATATTTTATTGTAGGTTTTAGAGGGTTAGTGTTAGGTTAATGTAGGTTTATAGATTAGTTGGGATAAGTGTAGTTTTTTTCTTCTTATGTGTTTATTTGTGGCTGGTTAGGTAGGGGGTCATGTCGGGGTATTACAAAGAAACATATTTTTGTTTGGGATTAGTTAGTAAATGTGTAGTATTAGTATTTGTTGTCCTGCATGTGTCTTGTAACTTAAAGGGGCTGGGGGTCAATGTTTAGAGTGTGGTGTTCAATGTGGAAGTTAAGTTTAGCCTAGGGTAGATAGCTTTAGTTGTTGGATAAGTATAGTTAGTATAGGTTAGTTTAGGATAGGGTAGGTTTTAGTTTTTTTAGGTTACTGGAATTTATAATACATATTTTAGCATTCTCCCATACAATTTGTGTAATATGCTTGAATCTCAGGGTCTTCCTATGAGTGCACAGGGCAAATTGGGGGTTGGCCTAGGGATTATGTCCTGCCTTTCAGTTCCTCTCTTAACATGTGTGTCACTGTTAGAAATGGGGTCTTTGGTTGGCAGACAGGTTACCCCCTGTCCAAGCAAGGATCCTCTCTCAAGTCAGGGTAAGTCACACACAATCCAAATCATCCTGTGACCACCCTCTTTTAGCTTGGCATTGAGCAGTCAGGCTTAACTTAGAAGGCAATGTGTAAAGTATTGGTGCAATACATCATGCGATAACACAGTATAACACCATAAAAATACACCATACATTGTTTAGAAAAATATAGAATATTTATCTGGTTAAAAGCAGGTCAAAACTTTCAAGATTTGATAAGTACACAGTGAAATATCACTTGAGGAAATGATAAAAAGAGTCTTTAGTCTTTAAAAAGCAGCAAGTGTCTCTTGCAAGCACAATGTACCTGGTGTGTGTTCAAAATATCCGCAAGGGACCTCAGAGGAGGAGATGCATGGAAAACGGGGAGGTGTGTGTTGATTTCTCCGGTGCATACATACGATGCGTCGATAATTTTTTCATTTAGGAAAGGCTCTGCGTCAATTTCCGGCGTGAAGACTTGGATCCTCTTTGGGTTGCGCCCTGGGGACTATGCAGAGAAATCTTGGGTGTGCAGGGCGAAGTCACAGGAGCTGCGTCGATCCTGTGCGGGATGCAGGGAAATGTCGGTCGCACGGCGGATGCTGCGTCGATGTTCCTCGCAGGAAGTTGGGCTGTGTCGTTCTGGCTCAGCTATGCGTCTATTCCGTGGGCCGTGCGTCCCAGTTCCAGTCGCAATCCTGGTGCTGCGTCGATCTCCATTCAGGGAGCCGGGCTGCGTCGTTCAGGTTCGGCATGTGGTGATTTTCTCACCGCGATGCAGGCTGTCCGTGGAATTTTCCCCGTAAAAGGAGTTCTTTGCAGGATGAAGTCTTTTTGGCCCTGAGACTTCAAAGAACAGGAGGCAAGCTCTATCCAAGCCCTTGGAGAGCACTTCTCAACAGAGCCAGAGGGCAGCAAGGCAGCAGGGCAACAACAGGGCAGCAGATCTTTGTAGAAAAGTAGTCAGGTGAGTCCTTTGGGCAGCCAGGCAGCTCCTTTTGGTGGGTTGCAGGTTCTGGTGCAGAGTTTCTTTCCCAGGAAGTGTCTAACTTTAGAAGTGTCTGAGTTGGTAGGGTCAGAGGTCCTGTTTAAATACCCAAATGTGCCTTTGAGGTGGGGTAGACTTCAGAGAGTGGCTTAGAAGTGCAAAAGGTCCCCTTTCAGTTCCACCTTGTCTGCCGGGTTCTCAGTATGGAGTGTGGCAGTCCATTGTGTGAGGGCAGGCCACTGTCCTTTGACATGCAAGTGACAGGCCCTCCACCCTCCCAGCCCAGGTAGACCCAATCAGTATGCAGTTGTGTGCCAGTGTGACTGAGCATCCTGTGTTTGATGTTGTCTGAGTGAATGTACAAGGGAGCTGTCAACTAAACCTAGCCAGATGTGGATTGTAAGGCACAGAAGGATTTAAGTGTAGAGAAATGCGCACTTTCTAAAAGTGTCATTTCTAGAATAGTAATCGTAACTACAACTTCCAAAATAAGCAGGATTTTCTATTACCATTCTGGTCATACTAAATATGACCTGGTTACTCCTTTCAGATCAGAATCTACAACTCACACAGTATATGAAGGTAGCCCTAATGCTATCCTATGAAAGGAGCAGGCCGCACAGCAGTGTAAAACAAATTTAGGAGTTTTACACTACCAGGACATGTAGAACACACACTATTCATGTCCTGACTTTTACCTGCATAGCAGCCTGCCCTATAGGCTTCCTAGGGCCTACCTTAGGGGTGACTTATATGTAGAAAAAGGGGAGTTTAAGGCTTGGCAATTACTTTTAAATGCCTAGTTGATGTGGCAGTTAAACTGCACACACAGGCCTTGCAATGGCAGGCCTGAGGCATGGTTAAGGGGCTACTTATGTGGGTGTCACAACCAATGTTGCAGCCCACTAGTAGCATTTAACTTACAGGCCCTGGGCATATGTAGAGCACTTGACTAGGGACTTACAAGTAAATTAAATAAGCCAATTGGGTATGAGCCAATGTCACCATGTTTTAGGGAGAGAGAATATGCACTTTAGCACTAATTGGCAGTGGAAAAGTGTGCAGGGCCCTAAAGCTAGCAAAAATCAGGTCAAAAAAAGAGAAGGAGGAAGGCAAAAAGTTTGGGGGCGACCCTGCAGAAAGGCCATTTCCAACAGTCATCTATTGACAACTGAGCTGTCACATTGGCTACAACATCACATCTACTAGTCCATGCATCTGCCATGCAGCGTAGCCTCCATTCATTACATCTATGTTTGCTTTCTCTTGGACAGGTAAGTCTGGTCCTTCAGCTGTCATTGTAGGGGTCCTGTTTGGACAATGTTAGGAATTGTAACAGATCTGATATCATGCCTAAATGGTACTCTCTCCTTCGACATACACGAGTGCCCATCACTGATGAGGTTAGCCACCTCTGTACCACACCAATGAGTTATTCTGGTACTCCAAGCTGGCTACATTGCCTTTTACTTGGTTTTCTGCCTGACCTGCCGTACATCTTTGGCCAAAGTTCATATCTATCCATCAGTTAATGGGAAGTCTACATCATACACCACTGTCATGTTTGGATCAATGTGTGTAGCTTTGTGGCCCCACAGTTCGGCACTCATATTTCTGATTTTCTGAAGTCATTGTCATGGTTTCACTCAATACTATTATTTTACTGAGTAAATGGATCACAGAAAACGTTGACATGGAAAATGTGTACAAAATGTTTATTTATAGGTGAAAAAGTCTACGTGATATATCTCAATAATGTCCAGGTGTAATACCTCATTTGTGAATAACAGTTTTTTGACACAATCAGAGTCCAGGGTTTAGGGACATGTGTAGTATGTCTTGCTTAGAATGCAAAAATGAGTAAACGCTGGAAATCCTTGGAAAAATGTTAAATGTATTTATTTAGATTTGCCATCAAAGAAACTCCAACCACCTTCAACATATCACCTCTCCCATGGATTTCAGGTTCACTCTCTCACTTCCCATTCTAGAATCTCGACATGTCACAATACAATGCCTCCCAGGAAAAGGGAGACAGGAGCATACCAAGTATAACACAAAATAACTTTACATAGCATAGAAAGAGAAACATAAACAATACTATAAAACAATACTATACAATACTACAACATGTCCTGAGACATGCTTCAGAGTAGTGTCAATCATTGTGGAGGAACAAAAGTTGACAATTGGGAAGTGAGAGAGAATGACAGTCCATAGCAGATAGGTCAACAGTGTGTGGGTGAAGAGTGCACATATCCTACTGTGAAAACACTGGCATGATCTTTAGCACAGAACTAAGGAGAACACTGCCCATGTGGAATAGTCTAGTGCTACCGGTACTCTTCTGAGTAAAGGTGATCTGTTCCACATCTTCATCCTCTGATGTGTGTGGTGTCTCCTGTGCCATTGGTGGTGGTGGTGGTGGGGAGTTAGATGGGGCCACACACACTTCAGTGGTTGAAGATGTAGAGTCCCAATTCACGGCAACTGCCACTTGTGGAATAACTTATGGCATCACTGCAGCAAGGAGGAACTGCTGATTTTTCAGGATAGCAGCAACATCCCGGTGGTAGGCAGCTGTTTGTTCCCAGAGGGAGGCCACTTCATGCTGAATGGAGTCCAGCTTGTTCTCAATAATGCTGCTGCCAGTTTGGGAGTGCAGTTGTTGTGGCCTCTCCCTTATGGCAGCAGCCATGTCCGTCAGACACTCATGGACTCCACGCATTCCCTCTAGGCTGGCTGCCATGGTCTCCATCCCCACCCACACCTGCTTGGCCAGCTCCCACTGGACTCCTACCACTGTCCTCTGGAAGCTTGTCCCTGGATCCTCAGAGTACTCAGCTGTGTCGGTGCTGGAAGGTTGTAATCTTTGGGTGTTGGGTGGGTCGTCTGGGATGGCTGCTACATTGGTTGTCCTCCTTGCAACTGGAGGTGGTGTCTGGAGGGATACCAGGACATCCTGGAGAGTCTCTTGGCTGTCATCTGGTCATCCAGGGCATCGGAGAACTTCAGGACAGGCAGATCAGCAGGAGACCCTTCATCCTCTGTAATGAAATGGTGTAATATCAATCTTTCTATGTTGTGGCAGTTGACATGTCACGTCACTGAATTGCTATTGGAGGTTCAGTGACAACTTACAGCCCAAACATTCTTCTTTTACATTATGGGTGCAATTTATAAGCCCATTGACCCACCTGAGTGTCACGTAAAGGAAGGCTCAAGTGGCGCAATAGGCTGTATCATATTTACAAGGTGTGATGCATTTCCATTTGGTGGCTTGACACCATCTTGTTATTGTGGCCCCTTACTATGCTTCCATTTGCATGGTAGGGCCTTGCAATGGCTGTTTCAGTGGTCAAGCTACACCAACAAACATTGCAATTTTGCCCTGTCCCAGTTTTACCTGTTTTTCATACACCAGGGCGGCACTAAAAGCTTACACTACCCCAGGGGTGGCATTACCAAGGCGCTATATTATTGTTTACTTTGATTGCTCCTCATGCTGATGTTTGTGTATATGTGCTACATTGCACATCACCCATGGACCTAGCAGACTGCAATTTATGTTTTTGGTTGTGCTGGAAGGTGCTCCTTCCTACGCAACTATGATCTGCCCCTCAAGGCAGCCATCCTTGCACTATGGGGCAAGAGATGCAGCATTGTGGCAGTGCAGCTAATTTGACACTGGCACAGGGGTGGACCCAGGGATGGCCAGCATGGGTATTATTTGTTGATGTGAACATCCTTTTCTACATGACAGTGCCTGATGCCACAAAATCATGGGCATAGCCAGTTGACTGATTTTGAACTTAGATCAGGGCCTCAAGCTAGTTTGATGGAGATTTTGCAGGTAGTTGTACTGGTGCATACATTGACCTTCATTACAAGTCTGGCTGACCTATGACCACCAGACTGCCATTGGCAATATGACCACTGCCAACAGCGCAGGTGGAAGTGGCACATGTTGTCCATGGGGAATGCCCCATGGGCCAATGGCCTGGGACTGGCAGAGTCACGTAGGCTCTCATTATTCTAATGAGACTACTGGATTTGGAGCAGCAAGATCGCCCACGGTGTGGGAGACTGAGTCTGACCCACTGCGGGTGACACCTGTCGCTCTAAATCCGGGTTTTGCTCTGGCTAACTAGCAGTGCGTCACCTCCACCAAGAGATAGAGATGATTGGGCAGCCGAGCGCATGACATATTATACTTCTCAGGGAAGTCGTGGTCACTCAGGTCGCATCCGGTTCTCTCATTCACAATTCGGTCTCATATATAAATGACAATAAGAAGCAATATGAGTTTTCAAGACTGGTTTAATAAAAACGACTGCATTTTAGATAGCAAAGCGTGAGCTGCAATAACCAGGATGACATAACATGACAATATTAAAATGGTGACGAGGAGAGTGAAGCATAAGAATAACGCTATCATATTGTCACTAGAATCTATGGACTATTTCCTATCTAAGTCATAATCTGAGCACAGCATGTTAAAGTCTAATTCTGCCTTTCAGGTTCCCCCGGGAGGACATAAACCCTCATACCTGAGCAAAGGCCTGTAGTCTGCGTTAGCATCTGCAGCAAAGCATTCAGCACCCAGCATACAGTCGTGGTTCCCTGGCTGGAATCTCCCTCTTAACGTTTAATGGGAGTAGGAAGTGTTTTTATAATAACACAGCTGATGTTCTAAGAAAATGTCCCTACGTAAGGATGTGTATTTTCTATCAATGTTGGAGACTAAATTTCTACCACGTTCACAGGCAATGTACCAAACTGTAGCCTTGACTGAAGCACAAAGTGATCAAGAATGTCTTGTTTGAGAACTCATTGCTGTGCTAAGCAAAAACAGTTAGATAGATGAAAATAAAAAAAGACCCTAAAACTGGTTATTGTAATATTAACAATGCGAAGCTGAATAAAATATATCTAGGTCAAAGTGCACAGCGGCCTAGTGTGTTAAACTAACGTGCATGGAGCTATAACTAAAATGGCTCCACAACACCCTCCCCTTGTCTATTAAAGTGATTCAAAGCCAAAACTAAAATTTCATTGCTAAAAGTTCAACCTAACATATATATAAAAAACCAGGTAAATTTTGACAAGTTAAAAGGACACACAAGCATACTACGTGGCAATTTAAAACATAAGCATGTGGCTTATAACCTAATTCAACTGGCATGTCAATTTAGAAAAGTTCCAAATTAAGTACAAGCCACGGAGAACAGGAGATCTTCCACTTCGGCAGGTGTCAGAACCGGAAAGGCCGTGCCAAAAATGATCAAGGAGCAAGTGTGTTCCATAGCCCCAGTGTCAACCAAGGCGGCATCCCGTGGAGAGTCTACGTGATATATCTCAATAATGTCCAGGTGTAATACCTCATTTGTGAATAACAGTTTTTTGACACAATCAGAGTCCAGGGTTTAGGGACATGTGTAGTATGTCTTGCTTAGAATGCAAAAATGAGTAAACGCTGGAAATCCTTGGAAAAATGTTAAATGTATTTATTTAGATTCTCCATCAAAGAAACTCCAACCACCTTCAACATATCACCTCTCCCATGGACTTCAGGTTCACTCTCTCACTTCCCATTCTAGAATCTCGACATGTCACAATACAATGCCTCCCAAGAAAAGGGAGACAGGAGCATACCAAGTATAATGCAAAATAACTTTACAGAGCATAGAAAGAGAAACATAAACAATACTATAAAACAATACTATACAATACTACAACATGTCCTGAGACATGCTTCAGAGTAGTGTCAATCATTGTGGGGGAACAAAAGTTGGCAATTGGGAAGTGAGAGAGAATGACAGTCCATAGCAGATAGGCCAACAGTGTGTGGGTGAAGAGTGCACATATCCTACTGTGAAAACACTGGCATGATCTTTAGCACAGAACTAAGGAGAATACTGCCCTTGTGGAATAATCTAGTGCTACCGGGTGCTCTTCTGAGTAAAGGTGATCTGTTCCACATCTTCATCCTCTGATGTGTGTGGTGTCTCCTGTGCCATTGGTGGTGGTGGTGACGGGGAGTTAGATGGGGCCACACACACTTCAGTGGTTGAAGATGTAGAGTCCCAATTCACGGCAACTGCCACTTGTGGAATAACTTATGGCATCACTGCAGCAAGGAGGAACTGCTGATTGTTCAGGATAGCAGCAACATCCCGGTGGTAGGCAGCTGTTTGCGCCCAGAGGGAGGCCACTTCATGCTAAATGGAGTCCAGCTTGTTCTCAATCATGCTGCTGCCAGTTTGGGAGTGCAGTTGTTGTGGCCTCTCCCTTATGGCAGCAGCCATGTCCGTCAGACACTCATGGACTCCACGCATTCCCTCTAGGCTGGCTGCCATGGTCTCCATCCCCACCCACACCTGCTTGGCCAGCTCCCGCTGGACTCTTACCACTGTCCTCTGGAAGCTTGTCCCTGGATCCTCAGGGTACTCAGCTGTGTCGGTGCTGGAAGGTTGTAATCTTTGGGTGTTGGGTGGGTCATCTGGGATGGCTGCTACATTGGTTGTCCTCCTTGCAACTGGAGGTGGTGTCTGGAGGGATACCAGGACATCCTGGAGAGTCTCTTGTCTGATGGTTGTCATCTGGTCATCCAGGTCATCGGAGAACTCCAGGACAGGCAGATCAGTAGGAGACCCTTCATCCTCTGCAATGAAATGGTGTAATATCAATCTTTCTATGTTGTGGCAGTTGACATGTCACGTCACTGAATTGCTATTGGAGGTTCAGTGACAACTTACAGCCCAAACATTCTTCTTTTACATTATGGGTGCAATTTATCAGCCCATTGACCCACCTGAGTGTCACGTAAAGGAAGGCTCAGGTGGCGCAATAGGCTGCATCATATTTACAAGGTGTGATGCATTTCCATTTGGTGGCTTGACACCATCTTGTTATTGTGGCCCCTTACTATGCTTCCATTTGCATGGTAGGGCCTTGCAATGGCTGTTTCAGTGGTCAAGCTACACCAACACGCATTGCAATTTTGCCCTGTCCCAGTTTTACCTGTTTTTCATACACCAGGGTGGCACCAAAAGCTTACACCATTACCAAGGCGCTATATTATTGTTTACTTTGATTGCTCCTCATGCTGATGTTTGTGTATATGTGCTACATTGCACATCACACATGGACCTGGCAGACTGCAATTTATGTTTTTGGTTGTGCTGGAAGGTGCTCCATCCTACGCAACTATGATCTACCCCTCAATGCAGCCATCCTTGCACTATGGTGCAAGAGATGCAGCATTGTGGCAGTGCAGCTAATTTGACACTGGCACAGGGGTGGACCCAGGGATGGCCAGCATGGGTATTATTTGTTGATGTGAACATCCTTTTCTACATGACAGTGCCTGATGCCACAAAATCATGGGCATAGCCAGTTGACTGATTTTGAACTTAGATCAGGGCCTCAAGCTAGTTTGATGGAGATTTTGCAGGTAGTTGTACTGGTGCATACATGGGCCTTCATTACAAGTCTGGCTTACCTATGACCACCAGACTGCCATTGGCAATATGACCACTGCCAACAGCGCAGATGGAAGTGGCACATGTTGCCCATGGGGAATGCCCCATGGGTCAATGGCCTGGGACTGGCAGTTTTGCGTAGACTCTCATTATTCTAATGAGACTACTGGATTTAGAGCAGCAAGATCGCCCACGGTGTGGGAGACTGAGTCTGACCCACTGCGGGTGACACCTGTCGCTCTAAATCCGGATTTTGCTCCGGCTAACTAGCAGTGTGTCATCTCCACCAAGAGATAGAGATGATTGGGCAGCCGAGCGCATGACATATTATATTTCTCAGGGAAGTCGTGGTCACTCAGGTAGCATCCGGTTCTCTCATTCACAGTTCGGTCTCATATATAAATGACAATAAGAAGCAGTATGATTTTTAAAGACTGGTTTAATAAAAAAGACTGCATTTTAGAAAGCAAAGCGTGAGCCGCAATAACCAGGATGACACAACATGACAATATGAAAATGGTGACGAGGAGAGTGAAGCATAAGAATAACGCTATCATATTGTCACTAGAATCTATGGACTATTTCCTATCTAAGTCATAATCTGAGCACAGCATGTTAAAGTCTAGTTCTTCCTTTCAGGTTCCCCCGGGAGGACATCAACCCTCATACCTGAGCAAAGGCCTGTAGTCTGCGTTAGCATCTGCAGCGAAGCATTCAGCAACCAGAATACAGTCGTAGTTCCCTGGCTGGAATCTCCCTCTTAACGTGTAATGGGAGTAGGAAGTGTTTTTATAATAACACAGCTGATGTTCTAAGAAAATGTCCCTACGTAGGGATGTGTATTTTCTATGAATGTTGGAGACTAAACTTCTACCACGTTCACTGAAAATGTACCAATCTGTAGCCTTGACTTAAGCACAAAGTGATCAAGAATGTTTTGTTTGAGAACACAGTGCTGGGCTAAGCGAAACCAGTTAGATAGATGAAAATAAAACAAGACCGTAAAACTGGTTATTGTAATAATAACAATGCGAAGCCGAGTAAAATATATCTAGGTCAAAGTCCACAGTGGCCTAGTGTGTTAAACTAACGTGCATGGAGCTATAACTAAAATGGCTACACAACAGCAGGTTGCCAGCAGCTTACAGACTAGCAATGCCACCTGTATTGTGACACCAGACCTGTATTATGATCAGCGCTACCCTCCAGGTATGTTTCTGCTTATCCGCCAGGCTTTGCATGGCAGTCAAACCCCCATGCAAAGGTTGATGGTAATGTAGTGTGGTGTGCCCCTGGGTGCCCCTGAAAAGCCCATGCCCCTGGCATGGGCAGTGCAGGAGGCCCCATGCCCAGGCCCTTTGCGCTTTCCTCTGCCTGATTTGTAGTGATAAGTGCAGCGTGTGCTGTCACATCCAATGAACCCCAAGATTGGCACTATTTGATCCATCAACAATGTGTTGATGACTGCCCCACAGAGCTGACATGAGGAGACAGATTTCCACCTGCCATCCCAGTGTGATACTCATAATGCCAACCTCGGAGGGTACACTGCACTAGCAGTCTTAACAACACCAGACTTGTCCATGCACTACCCCCATCCCTCAATGTGATATAGTTCACCATGATGTTCACAGGCATACACCATATGTTGTGTTTGGTGATTTTTGTCTCATTCCTATGTGGCTCACATGGTTGTGTCAGAGTAGTTGTGGGCTCAGCCTGTATGTGTTGTGACCTACAGATTGCAATCTGTAGTGCATTTTTCCTCTAGTGGCACAGTTCTGATCTGCGTCAATATGTGTGGCTTTACACTGCACCAGGTTAGTTACACTGGGTAGTGCCATGTTTCCTGTGATACTGGACCACCCTGCAATTCCCCCAGCAGCTGCCCAGATTACTTTTCCCTGCACCCAGACAGGCATCCTTACTGCATGATGGAGAAGTGGCTGCCTTATGAGGATGTGTTGTTTATGTGCGTGGTGCTTCCTGCACATGTCTGAGTAATGTTAGCTAAGGTGCCATTTTAATGTGTGCTGTAAGATGCAGCACACATATGTTTTGGCAATGGGACAATGCAGTTGCGAAGTGTTTCTGCAAGAGACACCACCATGACGTAACCCCAGGAACGGTATTGACTGATTTCCTAGTCTCTGATGTCTAAGTTGTGTTGGTAGAGTTTCTTTGACTATATGCAAAGGATGCTGTGATGACACAACCAGAGGCACAGTAATTAGACATGCCTTCCATCCTATGTGCTGCATATGTACATGTTGGTATGTGGCCCTGGTGATTAACACATGTCCAGGTTGTGTATGTGTTGTGGTGCATAGCACAACCAAGGTGTGTGTACCCGTGTTGCTTCTGTTTGAATTGTGCAACTTGATTCATGGGCAATTTGTCCCTCTGCACTCCTTTCACATGCATTGAGTGTGTCCTATGTGCCTCCCCCTTCTTGTATTTGTTAATTTTGCATTTAGTTACCCCATGCAACTTAGCGTGCATTTGTGGTGGTTCCTGATAGTCTGCATTATCCTTTCCTGCGATTCCAGTTGCCAGTTCCTCCAGGATGACCGCTTCAACCATCTCCTCCATCTCATCCAGGTCCTTCTGTGGTGCTGAACTTCCACCTTCCAATTTGCAGTGCTGTCTTTCTGTTCCTTTCCATTTTCTCCTTAGTTCTTCACTTACAATCATGCCAGTGTTTCTTGCACTTGGTTACAGTTTTTCTCACCTCTGCCACACTGTTAATTTTGTCTGCTATCTGCTACCATATTGCCTTTCTTCTGCCAATGGGCAATGTGGAGGTGACGAATAGTTGATGTTGGTGCTCCGTCACCTCTCTCACAAGGATTTCATGCTCCTCCACCCTAAATCGACACTCTCTTTTTCTTCTCCTTCCCCTGGGACTTCTGTGTGTCCTTCTGGCTGGTTCCTGGTTGTTTGGGGTCAACATGGGGTCTCTACTGCCCTGCTGGTTCCATTTTCCCCCTGCTTTGCAAAGTTTCCTACATTAGCATCTAAAGTTGACGCTAATGCGGGGTTAAAATGGTGCATATCGGTTTGCGACATGTTTACGTGCGGTAAAATGGGTTAGCGTAAATTTTGCAGCATTAACTTCATTTTGCCTTATGACAGGGCGCATAGGTTAATTTCAACATTTTTTACTCTAACCAGTTTTTAGCACCATCCTGCATCAGAGTATAATTATGAGGCCCTGGTGGCTCTAAAAAATGGCTCAAGCCAGCGCAAAACCTTTTACATCAAAACTGCGTTTGCTCAGTTTTGCCTCAAAAAGTATAAATATGGGTCTTAGTGTCTTTGACAGGGCTTCACATGTACAGTCAAATCAATCACACATCTATGTAACATCTGCTAATTTATCTCAAGGTGCAGGAAGGGGCTATTTAACTACATTTCTTGATGAGCAATGCTTATTTTTGTCTTCACAGAGCAGCCTGAACTCTGATGGCGGCTTAGGTGTGGCCTCCCTAAGTATTATTTATGCAGCCCTCATCATTTCTTCGATGTTTGTCCCACCAATTCTGATCAAGAAGCTTGGCTGCAAGTGGACCATCACTGTCTCCATGTGTTGTTATGTTGCATATTCTCTGGGAAACTTTTACGCAAGCTGGTAATGTTAACAACATTTACTAGTGCATGCCAAAGTTCAGGGAAGTACAGATCATACCATTCGCTCATTTAGATGTAGTAAAGTCAAGCCGATGCATACCTGTGGCTGACTGCACTGGATTCTCCATCTTCTATAAAACTCATTGACTTTTATAAGAAGAGGTGAACTCTCTTTTTGAGGTACACTTCACAGAGCAGATGTCATGGTGAAGCATGATTGATTGCACATCTATATAGCTTAGAAAATGGTTGGAACATTTGGTAACCAAATGTTTCCTCGCCATTCAATCTTAAAACACGTTTAATTGATTGTGCTACCTAGTCAGCCAAAGGGATTTTAATAGCACAAGATCCATCAGACAGTCAAAGTGTCACTTTTCAGAAATTAACAATATTCGCAATACATCATCACTAACAATTTAAAATGAGATTGTTGTACCAGTGCAAAGATTACACAATTACCAAATATGAGATTTGGGGCCACATGTACGTAGCCTTTTGTTTGTCCCAAACAGCAAATCGGGCTGTTTGCGATGTGCAAAATGCACCTTCCCACGTACCAACCAATTTTTGCGATTCGGTAAACTATTTACCAAATCGCAAAAAGGGATTGCGACTCGCAATTAGGAAGGGGTGTTCCCTTCCTAATTGCGACTCACAGTCCCACATGTGGTTGTTTTGTAACCGCAAATGCGGTCGCAAAACAATCGCAGTTAGCACCAGTTAGCACCAGTGGACCCCTTCTCCTTTGTGAATGTCAGTGAAAACATTTTTTCAGAGCAGGCAGTAGTCCAAAAAAATTAAACAAAAACTTTTCATTTTTTGATTTTGAAATGCATCTCGTTTTCCTTTAAGGAAAATGGGCTGCAAAAGCAGTCACAGACATGGTGGTCTGCTGTCTCCAGCAGGCCACCATCCCTGTGAGGGCCGCCATTTCCAAGGGGGTCGCAAATTGAGACCTTCCTCACGAATAATCATGAGATGGGCATTTGTGACCCCCTTGCAAATCGCTAATAGTGTCATTGACACTATACAACATTTGGTTTTGCGATTCACAAATTGCGAGTCGCAAAACCAAACGTTGGTACATGCGGCCCTTGCTGTTCTGTGCCCACATTGCATGGACCTTTTCTCTACTGCTAAAGCACAGTCTTGCATAATAAAATTACAACAGTATGATGGTCACAGGTTAAACAGACTGTAATAAATATTATAATTCAATTACTATTTTCAGAAAAAAGGTTTTTTTTCATGTCAGTGCTATACCACATTGCAGTTCTGTAATCATTTCCACTTGCTGTGAAGATCCAGTCTTTATTTAATGTAAATAACTGGGCCATCATAGCAAATTTGTAATAGTTACACTTTTTTTACCAGGTACACCCTGATCCCCACCTCTGTTATCTTGGGACTGGGAGGTGCCCCCCTGTGGGCTGCCAAGTGCACCTACCTCACAGTGAGCGGAAACAACTATGCAGCAAAGGCAGGAAAAGTTGGCAGGGACATCGTCAACCAGTACTTTGGAGTCTTCTTCCTTCTCTTCCAGTCATCAGGAGTTTGGGGAAACCTAATTTCATCCCTAATATTTGGCCAGAGCCCAACAGGTAAAACTTTCCATGCCTCTGTAACTATTTTTTAGGTCCAAATGTCATTTATATTGGATGCTGATGCTAACAGGGACACAAAATGACCGATCAGACTGAGATGTGGATGTAAGTCAGTATTGTGGAGCAGTTCTGGAGGCCACACAGTAACAATGCAAAATACATGGGAAAGACCCACCATTTACCAAAGATGGCGTCTTGACATTCAGGCATATAGCGGGCACCAGAAACACATACTTTATCATTTCCAAAAGTACACGTTGCTGCTTATCATTAGGAAACTCTGCCTCTTATGACCCCTGTTAGAAGTGGGGTATCCAGTTGGCAGTTAGTTTGCACCCTGTCCAAGTAGAGACCCTCACTCTAGACAGGCTAAGGGAGATACTCAGCTCAAATAACCCCTGCTCACCCTCTTGGTAGCTTGGCACGAGATCTCAGAAGCAATGTGCAAATCATTTGCACATAGCACACAGTAATACAGTGAAAACACCACAAAAGGACACCACACCAGTTTTAGAAAAATAGCTAATATTTATCTATGTAAAATAAGACCAAAACGAGAAACATCCAACGATGAATTCTGCAAGAATTAACTTAAAAATACAGTTCCTTGAAGTTGATAGCTCCGTCTGGGGTTATCACAGTTCAGGCCGGCCGCAGTGTCGGGTGCCAGCTATAGTGTCTGGAAGACCCATAAACAGTACCTTGGAATGTAGGGTGCCGTGGTCCTCATGATTAGATCCGGTGTGCGGCATCGCTGGCGAAGCAGGCGTAGTTTCCAGAGGGGGTGCGGGGGTCATCGGGCCCTTGAAGTCACACGCGTTGCAGATCGAACTCTGGGCTGATGACGAAGTCAGGAGCACTGACGTGGATGGTGTCAGGGCTACGGTGCAAAGCAGGACAATGCGACTTGTGGTGCACACAGGTCATGGTGCAGGCAGGGGCATTGTTGTTGCTGAAGCGCTGTTGTCGATAGGCCCAACATGACAGTGCGGCGCTGCGCGGGCTTCGTGCAGCACCCACGGGTCATGGTGCATACAGGGGCATCTGTTGACAACGATGGAGTCAATGGCGTTGGCATCGGTGGACCGGGGCTGCAGTGCAGAATGGGAAGGTACTTTGTGTACCTCACAAGGCGTGTCACAGGCCATGGTGCAGACATTGGCACCGGTGTCACAGTGGAGCAGCGTCATCGGGGATGCCAAGGCTGTGGTGTGAGCAAGGCGATATGGAGTGCGGTGCCCAAAGGTCACGGTGCAAGCAGTGGCTTGGTGACAGTGTCAGGTGGTGGCATCGGTGAGACCAGGTTTGTGGTGCAACGTGGGACACGACTCTTTGTGGCGTCATCAGGTCATGGTGCAGACAGCGGCCTTGTTGACAGCATCACAATAGTTTTGTTTCTGTTGCAGCACAAAACACACAGTTCCCAGTGCTGTAGGCAGATGAAACTGAAGTCTTTGATATCCCTGAGACTTTCAACAGGAGGCAAGCTCTACTCCAAGCCCTTGGATAAACTTCACAAGCAGGATACACAGAAAAGTCCAGTCTTTGCCCTCTTTAAGGCAGAAGAAGCAACTGCAGGCCAACCTAGCAAAGCACACACATCAAAGGGGCAGTACTCCTTCTCCAGCTCTTCTCCTTGGCAGAGGTTCCTCTTGATCCAGAAGTGTTCTAAAAGTCTGGGGTTTTGGGTCCACTACTTATAACCCTTTCTGCCTTTGAAGTCGGCAAACTTCAAAGGAAAGTCTCTGTTGTTCACAAGATCTCACCTTGCCCAGGCCTGGCCCCAGACACACCTGGGGGTCAGAGACTGCATTGAGTGAGGACAGGCACAGCCCTTTCAGATGTAAGTGACCACTCCTCCCTCCACTCTAGCATATCCTGATTCATCAGGATATGCTGGCTACACCCTTTTGTCACTGTCTAGAGGTAATTCACAACAGCCCAAATGTCAGTCTGACCCAGACATGAAATACACAAATAGGCACCGGCACAGAATGGTTTAAGCAAGAAAATGCCCACTTTCTAAAAGGGACATTTTCAAATGAATAATCTAAAAAACAACTTCACTAACAGATGTATTTTTAAATTGTGAGTTTAGAGACCCCAAACTCCAAATTTCTATCTGCTCTCAGAGGGAAACTGCACTTTAAGGATATTTAATGGCAGCCCCTATGTTAACCTATGAGAGAGATAGGCCTTGCAAAAGAGAAAAACAAATTTGGCAGTATTTCACTGTTAAGACATGTAAAACGCACGAGTATATGTCCTACCTTCTAAATACGACCTTACGGGTGCCTTTCATGTAGTAAAAGGGAAGGTTTGGGCCTGGCAAACGGGTACACTTGCCAGGTCGAATTGGCAGCTTAAAACTGCACACACAGACACTGCAGTGGCAGGTCTGAGACATGTTCACAGGGCTACTCATGTGAGTGGCACAACCAGTGCTGCAGGCCTACTAGTAGCATTTGATTTACAGGCCCTGGGCCCACATATTGCACTTTACTAGGCTCTTGTTGGTAAATCAAATATGCCAATCATGGGTAAACCAATCACCAATACAATTTACCTAGGGTGCACTTGCCCTTTAGCACTGATCTGCAGTGGTGAAGTGTGCAGAGACAATTAACCAGCAAAAACAAATCAGAAACAAATAGAAGGAAGAAGGTTAAAAGTTTGCAAAAAGGGTCATTTCAAACAACCCCACAACAGTGCTTAGCATGTGCCAGTGTTATCGAGTGCTCAGCACATGTGCTTATTTGAGTACATCAATGGAGCATTTAAATATATTCAATATATTTTTTTTAAAGTATATAAGTAGGGCTTCTAGGCTATCCTTACAATTGGCCTGGAACAATCAAAACTTTCACACTACTTTGAGTATAGTCACTAGTGGGTAATGCTGCCACTGACATTTGACAGGTGTTGTGGATGGCACCAGCTGCAGTGGACCTTTGGCCTGTCCTCTTATTTTTTGAGACACTGAGGCCCATATTTATGTAAAATGATGCACAACTGCGCTCACAGGTGACGCACAATTTTACCACGAGCTAATTCCATTCCTTAGCGCCATCCGTGCACCCTATTTAAAAAAAGATGCACAATGGCGCTAAGGAATGGCTAGCGTCTTAAAAAAAGACACTAGCCATCAATGGATGGCGTTAGGGAAAATGGCGCTAGTGGGCCAAAAATGACGCTAGACTGATTAGCACCATAACTTCTGCCGCTAGTCAGCCTAGCGTAATTTTTTTGTCACACAAACAGCCAAAAAATTATGCCTGTCCAAGTATAGACAGGAGACATTACCACAACCCCAATGTCCACCACAGGGGATAAGTGTCCCCAGGCCATCCCCAACACAACCAGTGCCAGCCAGGAGACCCCATATAAGTGCCCCACAGTGGCACACTAAAGACAAGCACGTTCACTTACCTGGGATGGGCTTCCTCATCCTGTAGTGTCCCTGAGGTGTGAGTGGTGGTGATGCTGGGGGTTGACTATCAGGGTGACTCTGTGGTGATTCCCCATGGAAATGTGCCTACAGGCACGTTAACATTTGGGGGCATATTTATACTCTGTTTGCACCGAATTAGCGTCATTTCTTTTTACTCTAATTCGTTGCAAAACAAACTCCATATTTATACTTTGGTGCTAGACCCATCTAGCACCAAATTTATGGAGTTAAAGTCATTTTTTGGAAGTTGAGACCTACCTTGCCTTAATGAGATGCAGGGTAGGCGTTCCCGTGCAAAAAATGACTGGCCTTAACGCCATATTTAGGGGCATATTTATACTCTGGGGCATATTTATACTCTGTTGGCACCGAATTAGCATCATTTTTTTTACTCTAATTCGGTGCAAAACTAATGCCATATTTATACTTTGTTGCTAGACCCATCTAGCACCAAGGCCCTGATTTATACTTTTTTTGCGCTGAATTAACGTCACTTTTTGATGCAAAAGTGGCACAAACTTACAAAATATTGGCCCTTATTTTTACTTTTTGCTGCAAAACTGCACTAACTCCGTTTTGCACCAAAACGTTTAGCACCGGCTTGCACCATTTCTGTGCACCAGCCGGGCACCATATTTATGGAATGGTGCAAGCCGGTGCAAAGAGTAGGCTGAAGTGAAAAATAATGACTTTAGTCAGGTGGGGCTCGCGGTATAGAAGGAGAGGGTTTAGCACCAAAAAATGCAGGTTAGAGTAAAAAGAAATGACTTTAACCAGATTAGCGTCATTTTATGGTGCTAAACCTACCATGCCACATGACTCCTGCCTTAGAAAAGGCAGAATTCATGCCCACCACCCCAATGGCCAGCACAGAGGACAAGGGTCCCCTGGGCATAGCAATTGCACCCTGTGCCATGTATGGGGGCCCATTTCAGGGCCCCCTAGGGCACTTTCAAAAATAAAATGCAATCTTACCTGTACTTACCTGGGATGGGGTCCCCCATCCTCTACAGTCCCTCTGGTGTGGGTGGGGGTGCACCTGGGCCTGGGGAGGATGGAAATAGGCCCACAGGTCCCCCAACGCCTGCCCTGACCCAGGGTTTATAAAATGGGGCAAAGAAAGCTTCACGCCATTTTTTGACCCCTCCTCCCTCACTTGCACAATTTTTGCATGGGAGTATAAATATGGCGTTGAACCGGAGTTATGAATTTTCAAAGGTTTTAGTAAAATCTAGCACCTAGAAGATGAAAGCTATAGCTGCTGACATCTACTCGCATAAGACCGGGGCAAAACAAGAAAGTTGTGGCTACCTGCAATGGAGCGTGGTTCGGATGCACAAAATGGATTGGGTCCAGTCCTACATTGGTGTTCACTGGTGGGATCCAGTACTTGTGTTTGTGCAGTACCATACAGTGTTTTGTGTGACAATAAAGTTCCATTGTAAATAATTTGATACAAGAATCAACCTCCTTTCAAATTCTCATTTGTTGGCCATTTTTCTGCTTTTTCCAAGTTTAAGTCCCTTCCACCTGACTCTCTGTGCCTGTGGCATGGAGTTTGAACTCAGCAACCTGGAGAGCTACACTGCAGCTGAGCTCAGAGGACTCTGCAAGGAGAGGTAGCTTCCAGCAAAAAACAACTCCAAGAAAGAGGAGCTCCAGTAGATCCCTCAGACACTGAAGAGGCCCACCTGCTGCAAGCCAGAACAGATAAACAAGAGAGAAGGAGGCTATGGACAGGTAGGAAGAGGACCTTGGCACAGGTCCTAGGCTACAACACCCTCTAGAAGGAGAGCCCGCTGCCAGTTCAGGGAGCATTGTATTCCAATGTTTTGTCCCTAGATGAGCTGCAGGACCAGAGAGCTGAGAGGCAGACCAAGCTTCAGCTGGTTAAGATCAGATTGGGAGCAGCCAAGGAGGAGGCTCCTGCCGAAAGGGTAACAGAGGAGGTTGCCTTGGCCCTTCAGGAAAAAAAGCTGGCCCTGGAGGAGATGAAGATGACCATGGAGGAGAAGAGAATGGCCTATGAACTAATTCTCAAAGATCTGGACAACAAAGCCAAGTAAGTGGAGTCCATCAGCAATGGTGGAAGCATACCTTCAGTGTCCACTGGCAATGCGAGATTTGACATGCCAGAATACCTGGTGCCCAGCTATATGGTGGGAGATAGCATAAAAACATGGGTTTCTGCATATAAGATAGCCCTTAAAATGTACAGGGTCCCAGGGGGGTCTTGGGAGCAAGCTTGTGGAAATATATGGCCACAGTGGGAAGGGAAACTTCTGACACTAGAGGTGGGGAAACAAATACAGTTTGCTCCCATGAAGGTCATTTTACCTACTTGGGGCAGGTTTATGGAAAGTGGATCTGCACTGAGTGCAGCACCACTTTCCCTATGCCCCTTAGCACCCCCCTACCGCCACCATGTGTGCACCGTATTTAAAATACGGCACACCATTGTGCTGGGTGGTGGGCAATAGTGTCATCTTTCATGACACTACTGATGTACTCTGCAGGACTAGTGCCAAAATGTTGACTCTACTCCTGCAGAGTACATAGGGACCCATTCTAAAGAATGGAAGGCCCCTTTTAACGCCTGCTCCTTAGCAGGCGTTAAAATGCCGTTAAAATGGCGTAAGGTAATCTCATAGATTTCCCTTACGCCATTTTTCTGGCTCCCCTAACGGGGGAACGCCCCCTTTGCATACATTATGCCTGGCACAGGCATAATGTAGCGCAAAGGGTTACAGGTTGGCACAATGCATGCATTGCGCCACTCTATAAATACGGCGTGGGGATTTTGGCCTCGTTGGGCCACATTAATGTCGGAATAAATTACGTTAATGTGGCGCAAGGTGGCACTAGGGGCCTATAAATATGCTGACCCCTGAGAGATACTGCCTCAGGTTCAGGGACAGCCACAAACTCTCAAACCAGTTTTGGGCAGATTTCATGGATTATTATAGCAAGGCACTGAGTGGTTGGGTGAAGGGCAGCAACGTCTATGATTATATTGGGCTTTACAATCTTATTTCAAGACAGCACATGTCCAATACCTCTTATTCAGAGCAAGCCCAACACCTCACTGACCCCAGAGAGCTTGCTAAGGAGACAGACCTCTGGATTAGTACCAGAGTGTCTAAGAAGGTATCTGGGAGTAACCCTAAAAAGGGTGGTTTATGTTCCCCACAGCAGAGTGAGGAAGATGTCCAGGAAGACACAGACAGGTACCAGAATAAGGCGGGGGAAAGGGTTCCTATGCCCCTTCTGAAAACCAGGGAGGAGGTTCTGGTAGGTGGTGTCCGAGGCCACCTCTGCATTGAATGATCTGATTTGGGACATACGCAGCAGAACTATGTCTGTACAAAGAAATTTGCTAATGGTGGGACCTCTAAGGGGGTGGCCAGTGTGGCCCTATGGAGGTGTAGGCCCCAGGGGCAGGAGGCAGATCAAGCCATCATCTCCCTTAGCTAGGAGACAGGCTCAGGGGCAGGAGGTAGATCAAGCCATCATCCCCCTTAGCTAGGCGACTGGCTCAGAGAGTGAACTTGTGGTCCCTAAGGGTGGAAGTCATCTCTTCCACCAAGTCAAAGTCAATGGGATCCCTTTCACTTCTTTGAGGGACACCAGGCTAGCCAGACCATGGTAGTGGGAAGGTTGGTTTCTCTAGGGCAGTACACCGGGCAGGTATGTATGGTAACTCAGGCCCAGAGGTAGGACTTCTTCCGCCACATGACTCTGATATACCTGGAATAGGGAAAGGAAGTGACCCAGGGGAGGGTCATAGTTCCCAGTTGTCCATTGATTCCATTCTGGGAAGTGAATTGCCCACGGTGTCAGTTGATCTGGAAGGGGCAGCCATCCAGGGCACCAAGGAAGCTCAGTTTTCAGGAGGTGTAACTCCCAAACAGATGGTACAGAGGTCGCGATGGAAGGGGAGGGCAGCGTTCAGGTGCCTCCATTGGTTGCTGCCTTTATGGGCAGAGTTCTCTTTGGGTTGGAGACAGAAGCTTGTTCCAAGGGGTGGAATGGGCCGTATCAACTTGTTGGCCATGGTGGTTCTTCCTGCCTATTGGGATGCATCAGTAAGCAATATAAGAATAGGTGCTTCACAAATGGGGTCACAGGTGAGGAGAACGCAGCCAAAAGGGTAGGTCACATTGTATTTAAAATGTTGTACATGCACTTGTAAGTTTTACATGCCCTGGTAGTGAAAAATTCATCAATTCATTTTTGATTACTAGATAACATTCCTCCCATAAGATAACATTGAGTTACCGGCTTACTTTTAATAAGTGATACCTTTAGTTTGGGAGCAAGTAAATATTCATGTTTGGTGTCTAAAGAATTGTAATTAAAAATTAACTTTAATGATAAAGCTGAATTTTAAGTCACAGTTCTGAAAATCTCACTTTTAGAAAGTTATCATTGTTTTTGTCCTCACCATTTGGTAGCTGCCGCTTTTTCAGAACAGATTTATTCACCCTCTACTTTACACCACAGTCGCTCCAATCCAAAGCTAACATCATTGCTGGAAACAATGCATTTGCAATCAAATATTATTACCTTCCTCTTCCATGGTTAACACTCATAGTTCATAGTAAGGCAGGCTTTGAGAGTGTCTATATGGGCCACTCAAATGGGAAGTATTCCCATGTCTAAACTCTCACATTTTACATCTGAATAAAACGCCCCTAACTTGCAACTTCTGTAACAGGGGTTAATCACATTTGGTTTCCTATCTGCTTTCTTTTAATAGGATTTTACTTTGGTCTCATATATCTAGTCACTCATAATATTAGCACATTAGATACAACCGTTTTAGGATACAATGGTTTGCTGTCCTTCCTTACTTTTCGTACCACATACCACCCCTACCTTCCTAGCAGAATAACCTATGAAAGTGAATTTTGCTACAGGTTTCAAAGCAAATAATCTTCCATTAAAGATTGCCTTCAAGGCAGCTTTGCCGGCCTGCAGATGTGCCAACTTTGAGATATATCTCACCATGTGAGATGAGACTAAGGGGCCAATTTCAGAAAAGTGGCGCTGCGCCAACTGCAGTGCCACTTTTCGTGCACCCCTTAGCGCCCCCCTATCGCCACCATGTGTGCATGTGTTCAAAATGCACTGTTCAGGGTCAGAGCCAAAATGTTGGCGCTAACCCTAAACAGTACATATGGGCCCATTGTAACCAATGGTGTGCCCCCTTTCAATGCCTGCTATGAGCAGGTGTTAAAAATGGCGAGAGAAAAAAAGCGCAAAGAAATCTTTTAGATTTCCTTGCACCATTTTTTCAGTCCCCCCCGCATACATTATGCCTGGTGCAGGCATAATGTGGCGCAAGGGGTTACAAAGTGACTACTTTGTAAATATGACGTGGCGATATTGGACTTGTTGGGCCACATTAGTGTAAAAAAATGACACTAATGTGGTGCAAGGAGGCGCTAGGTCCTCTTAAATATGGGCCTAAGAGTAAAAGTGATGGTGTCTGGTGAGAGGACAGAGCATTGAGTCTATTCATTTCATTAGGCACAGTGGACAGGGAGAGCGAGTGAAGCTTTGTACCACACTCTGAACCTCTCATCCCTGACCCTTCCCAGAATAAGCTTCTTAGGCTGGGGCCAATTCCATGGGGAATTTGAAAAAAAATATGGATGTCGGCTGTGCATAGCTTCAAATTATAGGCTGGATGCCCAACTTGAGTTGAGATTTCCAGCTAATATCATCACTCTTCATGTGATATCGGCTCCTTACCAGGATACTGTGTCAATAGAGCCAATCTTGTGTGATACATGGTGGAACGGTGTGTGCTGACTGACTCTGATTGTGTGCCAATTAAATACTCATCTCCAACAAAGATATGAGTGTTAGTGAGAGAAACACATGATTTATGTGATCATTCCTGACCTTGCATGATTGCTGGGGAGTAAGATAATTTGTATTTACCCCTCGGGTGACTGGGGCGAGCTGGTGTCCGTGTGCCAGGGACCAGACCAGCTCGTCCTGCACCGGGCCCACAGAGGGAGCACTCCCACCGTGGGCCTCCCTCCCACACCACCCAGTCGGGGATGGAAAGGGAATCTCTTCTCCTTCCACCCCTGACCCCCGATGCCTCCCAGTGACGTCTGATGACGTTTGCACACAATTGCGTGCTGACCTCATCAGAGGTCACCTCCCATTGGGTATTTCTCTTCCGCTCAGGAGGAGGGGGCAGGCAGAAGCATGAAAAGAAAGGAAATGCCTTTCCTTTCCTTTCATGTCTCTGCAAACATTTAGCAGAAATGCCCACTAGGCACCAGGTAATTTTTTTTTTTATATTCAGGAATAAGGGGAGGAAGATATTTATAGGCCTTTTCTGTCCCCCCGGAGGCAGATCGGTCTACTATAATTAGGCCAATCTGCCCCCAAGTAGGGCAGAAACCACTAGACAACAGGGATTTTTTATTTTTTATACTTACGCATAAGGGTAGCAGCCCCTTGGGCAAGGGCCGCTCCCCACGGGTGCAAAATATTTTTAGGTTTTTTTCGGCCCCCAGGGGGGCAGAAAACCCTAGACTCCCGGGGCTGCAGAAATCCCTAGACACCTGGGACATATATATTTTTTATTTACTTTATGTTTTTATGTATGGGGAGCGACCGCTTAGGCAAGGGTCGCTCCCCTGGGGGGCAAATTGCATTTAGGCCATTTCTGCCCACCAATGGGCAAATTGGCCTATTTTTATTAGGCCAATCTGCCCCAAGGGGAGCAGAAACCACTAGACATCAGGGATTTGTTTTTTTATACTTGACATAGAGGTAGCGGTCCCTAGGGCAAGGGCCGCTCCCCGGTGGGGGCAAAATATTTTTAGGCATTGGCCTATTATAATTAGGCTGATCTGCCCCCAGAGGGGACAGAGACCCCTAGACTTAACGGATATATATATTTTTTGTTTACTTTACGCTTTTATGTATGAGGATCGCTCCCCTGGGGGGCAAATTTATTTTAGGCCATTTCTGCTCCACTTGGAGGCAGATCGGCCTATTTCTATTAGGCTGATCTGACGCCGGGGGGGCAGAAACCACTTAGGCACGAGGGATTGGTGTCTGTGTATGTGGGTGTTTTGTTTGGGGGGGCAGCCCCTTGGGTAAGGGTTGCTCCCCATGGGGGCAAATTACTGTTGGCCATATCTGCCAGAAAATCCACCAGAGACCAGGGAAGATTTGTTTTTCAAAATAAGAGGGTGGGGGAATGGGCATACCTCCACCCCAAATAAATGAGGCCAAAGTTATTCTGCCCACCAGTAGGCAAATGGGACAATTACCCCCGCAAAGGATTCTGGGTAAAAGAACCTGGTGAGAGCCCCACAAGTCACCCCATCCTGGATTCCCGTACTTGTCTAGTTTTAAAAAATGTGCAGGTTTGGTAGGTTTTCCTAGGTGCCGGTTGAGCTAGAGGCCTAAATCCACAGCCTCGCACTATGCAAAAAACAGGTCTGTTTTCAGTGGGAAAATGTCATGTGTCCACATTGTGTTTTGGGGGATTTTCTGTCATGGGCGCTAGGCCTACCCACACAAGTGAGGTACCATTTCTATCGGGAGACTTAGGGGAACACTAGGTGGAACGAAATTTGTGGCTCCTGTCGAATTCCAGAACTTTCTGTTACCGAAATGTGAGGAAAAAGTGTTTTTTAGCCCAAATTTTGAGGTTTGCAAAGGACTGGGAAACAGAACCTGGTGAGAACCCCACAAGTCACCTCATCTTGGATTGCCCTAGCTGTCTAGTTTTCAAAAATGCACAGGTTTGGTAGGTTTCCCTAGGTGCCGGCTGAGCTAGAGACCAAAATCCACAGCTTGGCACTTTGGAAAAAATAGCTCTGTTTTCTTTGGGAAAATGTGATGTGTCCACGTTGTGTTTTGGGGCTTCTCCTGTCGTGGGTGCTAGACCTACCCACACAAGTGAGGTACCATTTTTATCCAGAGACTTGGGAGAATGCTGGGTGGAAGGAAATTTGTGGCTCCTCTCAGATTCCAGAACTTTCTGTTACCGAAATGTGTGGAAAAAGTGTTTTTTTGGCTACATTTTGAGGTTTGCAAAGGATTCTGGGTAACAGAACCTGGTGAGAGCCACACAAGTCACCCCATCTTAGATTCCCCTAGGTGTCTCATTTTAAAAAATGTGCAGGTTTGGCAGGTTTCCATAGGTGCCGGCTGAGCTAGAGTCCAAAATCCATAGCTTGGCACTTGGTAAAAAGCAGCTGTTTTCTTTGGGAAAATGTGATTTGTCCACGTTGTGTTTTGGGGCGTTTCCTGTCACGGGCGCTATGCCTACCCACACAAGTGAGGTACCATTTTTATCGGGAGACTTGGGGGAACGCTGAGTGGAATGAAATTTGTTGCTCCTCTCAGATTCCAGAACCTTCTGTCACTGAAATTTGAGGAAAAAGTGTTTTTTTCCCAAATTTCGAGATTTGGAAAGGATTCAGGGTAACAGAACCTGGTGAGAGCCCCACAAGTCACCCCATCTTGGATTCCCCTAGGTGTCTAGTTTTCAATAATGCGCAGGTGTGGTAGGTTTCCCTAGGTGCTGGCTGAGCTAGAGGCATGAATTCACAGCTTCGCACTTTGCAAAAAAGAGGTCTGTTTTCTTTGGAAAAATGTCATGTGTCCACATTGTGTTTTGGGGCATTTTCTGTCACGGGCGCTAGGCCTACCCACACAAGTGAGGTACCATTTCTATCGGGAGACTTAGGGGAACGCTAGGTGGAAGGAAATTTGTGGCTCCTGTCGAATTCCAGAACTTTCAGTTACCGAAATGTGAGGAATAAAGTGTTTTTTTAGCCACATTTTGAGGTTTGCAAGGGATTCTGGGTAACAGAACCTGGTGAGAGCTCCATAAGTCACCTCATCTTGGATTCTCCTAGGTGTCTAGTTTTAAAAAATGAACAGGTTCGGTTGGTTTCCCTAGGTGCCGGCTGAGCTAGAGGGCAAAATCCACAGCTTGGCACTTTGCAAAAAGAGCTCTGTTTTCTTAGGGAAAATGTCCACATTGTGTTTTGGGGCATTTCCTGTCACAGGCGCTAGGACTACCCACAGAAGTGAGGTACCATTTTTATCGGGAGACTTGGGGAATTCTGGGTGGATGAAAATTTGTGCCTCCTCTAAGATTCCAGAACTTTCTGTCACCAAAATGTGAGGAAAACGTGTTTTTCTAGCCAAATTTTGAGCTTTGCAAAGGATTCTGGGTAACAGAACCTGGTGAGAGCCCCACAAGTCACCTCATCTTGGATACCCCTAGGTGTCTAGTTTTCAAAAATGCACAGGTTTGGTAAGTTTCCATAGGGGCCGGCTGAGATAGAGGCCAAAATCCACAGCTTGGCCCTTTGCAAAAAGAGCTCTGTTTTCTTTGGGAAAATGTGATGTGTCCACGTTGTGTTTTGGGGCATTTCCTGTCACGGGCCCTAGGCCTACCCAGACAAGTGAGGTACCATTTTTATCTGGAGACTTGGGGAAACGCTGGGTGGAAGGAAATTTGTGGCTCCTCTCAGATTCCAGAACTTTCTGTCACCGAAATATGAGGGAAAGCATTTTTTTGGCCAAATGTTGAGGTTTGCAAAGGATTTTGGGTAACAGAGCCTGGTGAGAGCCCCACATGTCACCCCTTCCTGGATTCCCATACGTGTCTAGTTTTAAAAAAATGTGCAGGTTTGGTAGGTTTCCCTAGGTGCCGGCTGAGCTAGAGGCCTAAATTCACAGCTTCGCACTTTGTAAAAAAAAAGGTCTGTTTTCTTTGGGAAAATGTCATGTGTCTACATTGTGTTTTGGGGCATTTTCTGTCACGGGCGCTAGGCCTACCCACACAAGTGAGGTGCCATTTTTATCCGGAGACTTGGGGGAATGCTGGGTGGAAGGAAATTTGTGGCTCCTCTCAGATTCCAGAACTTTCTGTTACCAAAATTTGAGGAAAAAGTGTTTTTTTGGCACATTTTGAGATTTGCAGAGGATTCAGGGTAACAGAAGCTGGTGAGAGCCCCACAAGTCACCCCACCTTGGATTCCCCTAGGTGTCTAGTTTTAAAAAATGTGCAGGTGTGGTAGGTTTCCCTAGGTGCCAGCTGAGCTAGAGGCCAAAATCCACAGCTTGGCACTTTGCAAAAAACAAGTCTGTTTTCTGTGGGAAAATGTGATGTGGGCTCATCGTGTTTTGGGGTATTTTCTGTCACGGTCGCTAGTCCTACCCACACAAGTGAGGTACCATTTTTATCGGGAGACGTGGAGGAACGCTGGGTGGAAGGAAATTTGTGGCACCTCTCAGATTCCAGAACTTTCTGTCACCGAAATGTGAGAAAAAAGCATTTCTTTGGCCACATTTTGAGGTTTCCAAAGGATTCTGGCTAACAGAACCTGGTGAGAGCCCCACAGGTCACCCCATCCTGGATTCCCCTAGGAGTTCCGTTTTCAAAAATGCACAGGTTTGGTAGGTTTTCCCTGGTGCCGGCTGAGCTAGAGGCTAAAATCCACAGCTTGGCACTTTGCAAAAAACAGCTCTGTTTTCTTTGGGAAAATGTGATGTGTCCATGTTGTGTTTTGGGGCAGTTCCTGTCACGGCGATTAGGCCTATCCACACAAGTGAGGTACCATTTGTTAACGGGAGACTTTGGGGAACGCTGGGTGGAAGGAAATATGTGGCTCATCTCAGATTCCAGAACTTTCTTTCACCGAAATGTGAGGAAAAAGCATTTCTTTGGCCAGATTTTAAGGTTTGCAAAGGATTCTTGGTAACAGAACCTGGTGAGAGCCCCATAGGTCACCCCATCCTGGACTCCCCTAGGTGTCTAGGTTTAAAAAAATGCACAGGTTTGGTAGGTTTCCCTAGGTGTCGGCTAAGCTGGAGGCCAAAATCTACAGCTAGGCACTTTGCAAAAAACACGTCAGATTTCAATGTAAAAATGTGATGTGTCCATGTTGCGTTTCCTGTCGCGAGCATTAGGCCTACCCACACAACGGAGGTACCATTTTGTATCAGGAAACTTGGGGGAACACAGACTAGCAAAACTAGTGTTATTGCCCCTTGTCTTCCTCTACATTTTTTCCTTCCAAATGTAAGACAGTGTGCAAAAAAGACATCTATTTGAGAAATGCCCTATAATTCACATGCTGGTATTGGCACCCCGAAATTCAGAGATGTGCAAATAACCACTGCTTCTCAACACCTTATCTTGTGCCCATTGTGGAACTATAAAGGTTTTCTTGATACCTATTTTTCACTCTTTATATTTCAGCAAAATAATTGCTGTATACCCGGTAGAGAACGAAAACGTATTGCAAGGTGCAGCTCACTTATTGGCTCTGGGTACCTAGGGTTCTTGATGAACCTACAAGCCCTATATATCCACACAACCAGAAGAGTCCAGCACAGGTAACGGTATACTGCTTTCAAAAATCTGACATGGCAGGAAAAAGTTACTGAGTAAAACGTGGAGAAAAATTGCTGTTTTTGTCACCTCAATTTCAATATGTTTTATTTCAGCTGCTATTTTCTGCAGGAAAACCTTGTAGGATATACACAAATTACCCCTTGCTTAATTCAGAATTCTATCTACTTTTGGGAAATGTTTAGCTTTCTGGGATCCAGCATTGTTTTCATACCCATATCTGTCACTAACTGGAATGAGGCTGAAAGCACAAAAAATAGTAAAAATGGGGTATGTCCCAGTAAAATGCCACAATTGTGTTGAAAAACGGGGTTTTCTGATTCAAGTCTGCCTGTTCCTGAAACCCGTGAAGATGGTGATTTTAGCACCGCAAACCCTTGTTTGGTGACATTTTCAGGGAAAAAAACACAAGTCTTCTTCTGCAGCCCTTTTTTCCCATGTTTTTTTCTATTTTCGCTGTATTTTGGCTAATTTCTTGGTCTCCTTCAGGGGAACCTACAAACTCTGGGTACCTTTAGAATCCCTAGGATGTTGGAAAAAAAGGACGCAAATTTGGCGTGGGTAGCTTATGTGGACAAAATTGTATGAGGGCCTAAGCGCGAACTGCCCCAAATAGCCTAAAAAAGACCTGGCACCAGAGGGGGAAAAGGCCTGGCAGTAAAGGGGCTAAATACCAATTGTGGAGGTGGATTCTTGGCAGACCTGGGCTTGGGTGACTTGATTTTCACCACCAGCATGAAGAGGCAGGTGAGACACTCAGGGGTGAAATGGTACAGATGGGCAGGGTTTCCACTGGCTGCATGGCAAGGGAGTCAGGACTCTCCCTAGTGACTTGTAAGCATTCTGGCCCATATTTATACTTTTTTTGCACCGCATTTGCGTCATTTTTCCATGCAAAAGCAGTGCAAACCTACAAAATATAATTGCATTTTGTAACTTTGCACCGCTTTTGCATCAAAATATGACACAAATGCGGCGCTAAAAAAGTATAAATACGGGCCACAGTTCTTGATTCTCCTTCTTACAAGAACCTAGAAGCAATTTAGTTACAAAGTAAAAAAAATCAATAAATCTTACTGTCTCTAGCTGGCTAAACCCAATACGACCTTTGTTTATTTCCTAAGTTTACGTGTGGAAATTTAAGCACATTTGAAGTGACTGAAATCAATAGTAAATCATTTACTTTAACATTACTCGATGATTTGTTCACATATTTTGCAAAGTCTTTTACCTTCAATGCGTTCACAGTACAGCACGATAGTACACTTCCCATTTGGATCATACAAAGGGAGTAATGGCATCCTTCAGTAATGTAGCAAGAATTCTGCACACCATAATGCAAACAAGGAAGATGACCTGATACAAGGTTTGAAAAGAAAGTCATAATCGAAGTGCTGTGGGACCCTCAACCCCCAAGGCCCTAGTGTCACTGCATTTGTTACACTAATGATATCTTCACCACTGTTGTCTGTGTCATTCTTCTTAATGTTTAGTGAGGCAAAAAGTGAATGCAAAAGTGAATCAGTGTATGGTCTTTTATTGGTTCATGACCATGAGAACAGCATGAGTCTCCAAGACTATAAGGTATCAGCCACATCCTGCCCAATTGTGCTTGTTAGGTATTTGCTACAGGCAGCTTTAGCTGGCTGTTAGCTCACCTATGGTTCCCAATATGGAACGTATACTTAGAGTGGGTTTTAGGCCAGCTCCTTGCTCATGATTGGATGACTTTGTTGTCTATCTCAGTTTATGCTTGATTGTTTTCCTCCCTATTCTTGTGTTTGTCCCACCTAGGATTATAGAGTGCTGATTGGATGAGCTCATCCTTTCACTGTATTCTCTTTTGCAGCAGTCCATGGGAATGCACGTGTTTACTTGCTTCCCCCCGCCCTCACCCATTCTTTTTCCTGTGCCTACATCAGTGAGTTCTCCCCTCGCTTCAACTTCCTGACTTCTTCCTGTCCGGGTAGACATCCCATTCTCCGTGTCCATTTTTAACAAAATTTCATTTTGTATGTGTCTTCTTTTACAAGCCCTGACAGCTGCAATGTTTAGCCAGGCCACGTACTTCCCTTTTTTTCTGCTTCGCTTTCTTTTTTTTCACTATTTAATTTAACGTGCTAACATAGCCGTCTGTACGTTAGCCATTAAAATGTTCTGGTGCGAGGTGCAGAGTCTGCAGTTGGTTATTGAATTTGCATGAATTATGCGAAAAACTGAGTTCCCGCCGTAGTCCAAATGAAAGCAAAATTCCCCACTAGTGCCCAGAAACGTTTGTACCATAAGCATAACCCTGTCTTGGTCAATGACTTCCGGTGGTGTGATTCTGAGATCTGCTGAAAACAAGTGTAGCTTTCCCTACTAAAATGGATGTTGGAACGAGTGGGCAATTCAAGAAAATAGGGAAAGCAATTGTGCAGGGGTAGTATGAGGGTGCCAGAGTGATGGGTTGATAATTGTAATATTGAACAACACTCCCGATAGAATTAAGAGCTAGAAACACGAGCCACAACATAAATTAACACAGGACTAAAGTAGCTTGTCTTCTGTAAAGCGCAGTGTAATTGGGTCTAAACTTTTAACGTTTTATTGTTCGCCTTAAAAAAGAACATTGGAATTTAGCATGTTATGTTATATCCATGAGTTCCATGAGTCAACATCTACCACTTAATAACTTGCTTCATTAGTAGATTCACAATGCCCCTCTAGTTTGTTATGCACTGTGCACTGAACTCCAGTATAGAGGCAGTCACGTCATTTACACAATACCCTTTCAGTCTGACCTGCATTACATACAGCAGTGCTACCAATGAGACATGAAGATAATGTCAGAAAATGAACCTCTCTTGTGACCTGCATGGTGCAGCGATATCTCAACGCAAAGAAATTCACAAGTCTCACACAGCGCATCTCTACACTGACATACACCGTGGACTACTCTCCCACTACTGAATAACATCAACGCGCACCTCTTCCTGGCCCTTCATTTCGCTCTTCCCTGTTCACTGATATTAAGAGATGTGCAGAGCTCTCATTGTGCGCGTCTAATGCTATATACAACAAGCTGTGAGATATCCGCAAAGCTCTCACAATGCACCTTCACCCTGTCCAGAGTCAGGAATTCCAGTTCTCATGCACACGTCACCGACAAGGCACCCATACTGATTGGCATTGTGCGCTTGTCACCACCTACTGTGACATCTACAGAGTAAGCACTTCTCTCGTGGCCCGCGGTATATATGTGTATCTCAGAAGTCCACTGAGCTCTTGCAATGTACCTCTATATGGACTTGAAGAGAAGGCAGGGATAGGAGTACAGCGTAACCACAATACCTCTGTCCTTGCTTAGTGGTGTTTCAAACTAGTAAACAGACACCCATAGAGCTTTAACGAGGCACCTCTAACATGATTTGCAGAATGCAAAGGTTTCCCACTGCTGACACATGCAGAGAGCTCTCAGAAAGTACCACGATAGTGGCTGAATGTGAGTTGGAATCTCAGACCTATGTACTCATCTTAAAGGTTCGAAGTTTCAAATTACAACGGGGCCAACTCATTTTTCATCCGTCTGTGGTTGATTGAATAACTACCTCTGAGCATCGCAATAACAATGCCTTTAATGAACTGTTTCATGGTAAATGACTTTAAGGCCTAGAATTCGAAAGATGCCACAGAACGCAATGCAGCACACACAGCGGCTGCAGCATGTCGTGTGAAGGGGAGAGGGAAGGAAAATGCCACATCTACACAGGTATGGCACTATACAGCTCTTTCCCTACTGCTGGCACAGAATCATGTTGCCTAGCGCCACATGCACGCCTTTGCACCATAGTGCATGGGTGTGTGCGTGAGTCTTGCATAGGTTTTGGACTGCAGCTGTACCCTTCCAGTGCAAAATACAATGGGTAAACTTTTCACACTTCAGATGTGCACTGTACAGTGCAGCAAATATGCAAAGAGTGAATAGTTAAAATAAATAAAGCTTTTCTCCTTTTAACGCCTGCTTCACGGCGGTGTTATTTTTTGGTGCAAAACCCTGTCTACTATTAAGAGTAGGTACGGTTTTGCATCAAAAACCATGGTTGGTTGCATTAGAATGCCTATGCACCAGCCAAGTAATGCCCCTCTGATGCAGAGTAACAAAAAGCAGTGCTTTGCGCTGCTTTGCTTTACGTACAGGCAACTTTAAAAAAAAACAAAATAAGAAAAAACGCTGGAGATGGTTTGCATCACTTTCATGACACAAACGTAGTGCAGAATGTTCATAAATCTGCGCCTAAGTGTATTATCTGAAAAGTGTATCACACAATCCTATCTCGCTTGTGTTCTTATGAGCTCATATACATTTCTGGGTAGAATGAGCTAAAGAATTCTCAATGCCCATTCAGTGAGAGAGTGTGTGTGTGTGTGTGTGTGTGTGTGGGTGTGTGTGTGTTTATGTGTTGAGATATAACTATGGGTGACCTGCATGCATTTCCCCGAAGCTATTAAAATAACAAAGTATGATTATGTGCTCATTGCAGTGATCCCATTAAAATATCTGGGCTTGTTTATTTTGTTTCTGCAAACATGTACATGTAATATGAAGATTACATGTTCTAATTACAGTAATTGATTTCAAGTTGTTATTATGTGTGTTGTACAAGCTACCTTTGCCTGCAGATCATTGGTTACACTCCCTGCAGGACTTATTGCAGGTGGGAAGGGATTTAAGGTGCATGTATTTGTTACCTGCAACCACACATTCAAATTTCAGAAACATATCTCAGTGGCATTACATGCTGCATGCATATATGAGCACACCTAGAGGTAAATAATTTGAATTTATGCCGAGACAACTTCGAGTTTCACCATTCCTTGGTCGACAAAATGAGTGCTTTGAACCAGCTGTCCATTTCACAACTGTGCAGTAACACAACCTGTTACTGGATGTCCCTTTTGAGTCAGCAGCACAGAGATACAATAGTACAGGCTGCTATCCGATCTCCCTGATGACCATGAAATCTTTTTGTAAACAACAAAAAAGGAAAAACATCCTATGTTTTATTATCAAATAAATTATTTGACGTGTATGGAAATCAAAATAAACACTGTTAGAATTTGGGTTTCTGGTTTGCAGAGGTATGCACGCTGTCTAAGCAGGCACCAGAATCCTAGTCATGGCAAGTCACAAACACACCCTAAATTAGCCTGTGCTCGCCCCTGGTAGCTTGGCACAGATTCAGGCCTAACTTAAGAGGCAATGTGTGAAGTATTTCTGCAACACTTAAACAGTTAAACAGTGAAAACAGCACACAAAAAAAATCCACACCAGGTTAGAAAAATAGAGCTTAATTTAATGAACAAAACAAGACCAAAACGACAAAAACAAAATATTTAGAAGTTGAGATATGAATTTTGAAGATTATCTGCAAGCTATAGGGCTTCATTACTACCCTGGCGGCCGGCGGTAAGCTGGCGGTAACACCGCCAACAGGCTGGCGGTGTTCCGCCAGCTATTATGACTGTGGCGCAATAGCCACAGCCTTACCGCCGGCCCCTCCACTATACCACCAGGCTTCCGCCTGGTGTTCATAATCCCCAGGGAAGTGGTGCAAGCACCGCTACCCTGGGGATTATGAGTCCCCGACAGCCAGCCTGGCCACGGCGGTAAACACCGCCATGGAAAGGCTGGCGGTAAGGGGGACTTGGGGTGCCAGGAGCAGCAGTGTCAATGCATCATCGACGATCCTGGCGGTGAAGGTGATAAGTCGATTCCAAACCTCGCAGTTAGAGCTGCATCAATGTCGAACACCTTAGGTGCAGGTGATGCGTTGAGCTGTGCAACGGGCAATGTGATGGTTCCTGCTACAGCATCGAAGGGGATGTATCAGTTCCGGCCAGCGCAACATTGGCAATGTATGGATTCTCTTTAGGGAACAGCTAGCAAGCCCACTTCCAAGGGCCCAGGAGTGGATTGGCACCACTTGGCAAGGCAGGACTCACAGATGACAGAGTCCAGAAACTGCAGCAGGGTTGATGGAAGTCTTTGATGACCCTGAGACTTAAGAACAGGAAGCAAGCCATCAAGATCTTACTGCCACTTTGGTTTTGGGGCGGTAGAGATGCAGGTCCAGTTCTTCTTATGCCCAAGCAAAAAGGGCAGCAGGAACAGCAGAGCAGGAATCCTGCAAGGTCCTGCAGAGTCCAGCAGAGAGACAATAATTTCATCACACAGCTGTCCCTCCTGGCAGAATGCCCTCAGGTCCAGACGTGCACTGATTTGGTGGGGTCAGAAGTCTAGTTCTTATACCCAATGATGCCTTTGAGGTGGCGGAGTCCCTGCTCTTTGTGCCTGGCTCCAGGCTCACTACAGGGAGATATGCAGCCCTTTGTGTGGGGTCAGGACACAGCCCATTCATGTGTGTCAGCTCCTCCCTCCCATCCTGCCCAGGATGGCCCATCAACATGCAGATGGTCAGTCAGTCACACCTAAGATCCCTTTGTGTGTGGCTGACTGGAGGGATTGCACAAAAGCATAGAAGTGTATTCAGAGACAGGCAGATGGCACTAGATGATTTAGGGTAAGAAAATGGCAACTTTCTAAAAGTGCCATTTTGAGAATTTCAATTTAAAATTTAAAATCCGACTTCACCATCAATTGTGATCTTAAATTGTAATTCCAGAGATAATAAATTTGGGGGTCCTACCTCTTCCCAACTGGAAATTACACTTATAAAATGTAATAAGGTTAACCTATGGAAGAGATAGGCCTTGTAGTAATGAAAAACGCATTTAAGAGTTGTTTACTGCCTGGACATGTAAAACATAAGTACATGTCCAACTTTCTAAATACGTTGCACCCTGCTCTTGGAAATATCCAGGGTTGACCTTAGGGGGTGGCATATGTAATAAAAAAAGAGGTTTGGGCCTGGAAAGGTCAGTGAACAAATCGTGAACAGCCAACTTTCCCGCTACCTGGAAGACAGCAAAGCGCTCGATACCTCCCAATCCGGATTTCGCAAGAACCACAGAACGGAGACCACACTCATTGCTGCCACAGATGACATCAGGACCATGCTCGACAAAGGCGAAACCGCATCGCTCATCCTCTTAGACCTTTCCGCAGCTTTCGACACCGTCTGTCACCACACCCTTCGAACACAGCTACACAACGCCGGAATCCGCTGGAAGGTACTCGACTGGATCTTCTCTTTCCTCTCCGGCAGAACCCAGAGACTCCGCCTTCCGCCCTACCTGTCCGAATCCTTTAAAACCGTCTGTGGCATCCCTCAAGGATCCTCCCTCAGCCCAACACTTTTCAACGTTTATATGGCTCCCCTCGCCAACATCGCAGGATCCCACCACATCAACATAATATCCTACGCAGACGACACCCAGCTGATCATCTCCCTCACGAAAGACCCCACAACAGCAAGAAACAACCTCCACAAGGGACTTCACGCTATTGTCAACTGGATGGATTCAAGCCGCCTCAAGCTAAACACAGACAAAACAGAGGTCCTCATCCTCGGCAGCAACCTCTCTGCCTGGAAAGACTCCTGGTGGCCTACTTCCCGCAAGGGCCACCCCCACCGCCACCACCTAAGTACGGAACCTGGGCATCATACTTGACTCAGCACTCAGCATGACTCAGCAGGTCAACGCAGTCTCCTCTCCCTGCTACAACACCCTCCACATGCTCCACAAGATCTTCAAGTGGATTCCCATTGAAACCAGAAAAACAGTCACCCACGCCCTAGTCAGCAGCCAACTGGACTTCGGCAACGCGCTCTATGCAGGAACCACGGCCAAACTACAAAAGAAAATGCAACATATCCAAAACGCCTCCGCCCGACTCATCCTTGACATCCCACGCCACAACCACATCTCTGCCCACCTCAGAGAGCTACACTGGCTACCCGTATCGAAGAGGATTACCTTCAAACTACTCACCCTTGCACACAAAGCCCTCCACAACACAGGTCCGGCCTACCTCAACGACAGACTCACCTTCCACACCCCCACCTGCCAGCTCCGCTCCACTAGCCTCGCCCTCTCCTCCATCCCCCGCATTCACTGCACCACCCCCGGAGGAAGATCCTTCTCTTACCTCACCGCCGAGACCTGGAACTCCGTACCGCTCCAACTACGCCAGACCCAAGACCTTCTTGCCTTCAGAAAACGCCTCAAGACATGGCTATTCGACCAATAGACCCCCTCCCTACCCCCAGTGCCTTAAGACCCTGACGGGTGTGTAGCGCGCTTTATAAATTGATTGATTGATTGATTGAACTTGCCAGGTCGACATAGCAGTTTAAAGCTGCAGACAAAAGCTCTGCAGTGGATGGCCTGAGTCCTGTTAAAAGGGTTACTGAAGTGGGTGGCACAATCAGTGCTGCATGCCTAGCAGTAGCATTTAATTTACGGGCCCTGGGCACTTGTAGTGTACATTACTCGGGACCTATAAATAAATTAAACATTCCAATTATGGATAAGCCCGTGTTACTATGTTTTAAGCAGAGAGAACCTGCATTTTAGCACTGGTTAGCAGTGGTAAAGTGCCCAAAGTCCTAAAGCCTGCAAAAACAAGGTCAGCAAAAACAGGAAGTCAGAAGGCAAAACGTTAGGGGAAACCACACCAAGGATGCCAGGTCTAACATATACCAATAAACGTCTATCCAAACAACTATACTTAAGAAATACCTTTTCTTTTCACAGCAGAGATGATGCCGCAAGGCCTGGGAACATTATCTGCATATCCACAATCCTATTGCATACCTAGAATCCTTTACACATTCCCAAACAATCCTTTTCCATTCTCTTCTGGTACCGCATTTTAGGAGGATTGCTCACCAGTACAATTCACTCAAACTGTTGTATAGGGAGCATGTAAGTAAAACATAAGTAACACTGTACTGACTTTATAAGAACACAATATTAATGCGATTGTCCTTCTATAAGGGGCAAACCTAGTATCACTTTTGTTTCAAATAGTTTTATTTACATATCTGAGCAGAGACAGAATAAGCAGGTAGATAAGTTAAAAGCAAGGCATTATTACTATGAGCTAAGCCTTGAACCTGTAAATTCCAAGTCGTCAGTAGATGTGCTAACACTGGTGTACTGTTATATCAAATGCTAATTATATTTTGAAGATATAAATCTGTGCATGTCACTTGTTTAGTGTTGAGAAGATAAAATAAAACAGAAGAAAAAGCAGCCTAAGCTGGTCAGAAAAAATAGAGAAACACTGATAGAGTAGTCGGAATGTTGTATTGAATAGGTATTGCATGGCATTAGTCTGCTGGTGTTACAGTATTGGATGCCATATTTCATGTTTAAATGTTTGGAGGTTTTTCAGTCAAAGTATGACTGCTCATCAATTAGAGCACGACTTCCCTTTTGAAGGCTATGCTTTTTATCTCATTTAAAATCGGTTTGGTTTCTATGTAGATACCTGCCTCAGTCCATAGAGATCTCACATATAAGAGAGGTTTTCATCCATTGTAATATTATCACAGCCTCAAGTAAAACAAACGCACATCCTCCGTGTGTGGGAGGAAAGATGGTTAGCTCTCATCCAATCACACAAGATTGCCTTAGTGTCCATGGTTAGTAGTAAGTCCAACAAAAATACATCTAGTACAATCAAACACATCAGGGGTTCCACTGCAAAGATCCACTGTACTGTTGTAAAGATGCCCACTGCTATATTGATATTAAAAGATTTTTCATATGTGATTGAACACTAGACCAGATCGAGGACACAAACTTTCAACCCTACAGCATTTAGTACAGATCTCCTTTGGCCTTATGGCAGTTCAAACATTTGTTAAAGTGCAAGAGTGCTAACTTAAATAGCCTTTAGGGTGTCCAACACGTGCTATGGCCAGAGCAGCATCTGCACTGTAGTAGTGTTGCAGTGCTCCAAGCACAAATATTTCCAGATGTATTTCCATTGTTTGTTTGGCAATAGAGTTAAATCTACAGCTAGATGTGGTTCACTCAATTTTTTGTCACAGATTTGTTCTGTGACAACATTTTAAAAGTCATATACACTAGATGATCAAACCAAAGAGTTTTTCAAGAGTAGCAGGTAGATCAGGTGTGGGTGTTATTCCTTATTTGAAAACCAGAACCTTTGATTTCATAAAAATGTTTGATGTTTTGAGGTCCAGCCAGGATGTATTGGTATTTCTGCAAAGTTGATGAAAGAATGTCTAGAACATAGACTTCCAGTATCTCCAATATCTCTGTTCAGCTAATGTTCCCACTTAATAGCTTTCATTCCAAAATAATGTGTTTGTTATGTCCCAGAAAAGTTACAGTAGATGTTGACATTTTATTTGGTAGTATTTTATGCAGCTGTAACACAGCATGTTTATTATCAGCATTTATCCTTCCAGACTGAGTTGTCACGATATTTATAATTTAAATCACTTAAAGAGAAAACACTAAGGGGCATATTTAAGAGTCATTTTTAACTGTAATATGGCATTAGAAGGCCAAAAATGCTGTGCCATATTTGCAAAGTGGTGCAATGCATGTATTGCACCACTTTGTAACCCTTTGCGCTACACTATGCCTGTGTCAGGGAGCGTTCCCACATTGGGGGGGCAGGCAAAAAAATGGCACAAATAAATCTAAGAGATTTATTTGCATCTTTTTTTTGACACTTTTAATGGCTGCTTAGATCGAAATCGGGTATTAACACCAGAATTGACCCCTAACAGGTTTGATAATGGAGTTAAACCTATGGCTAGGCGTGGTTCACATGATCTGACTGACAAAGTCCCAACACAATGGATGAAGGGAACTGACCCAAATAAGCAAATATCCAAAAGGGGATGGCTCAAATACCACTTTATGTATATTGGAAACAATAGGTATTGCAGACAGTCTTGGATCCTCTTGATGAAGAGGGGACACTGGGATATATGTACAGTTATAAGGAGGGCCCTGATCAAACTTCCCACTTCCTTGAATAAAACCAAATATACAAGGAGTGAGGCTGTGCCCTTTTGCTCTGCTCTTTTCGATTCTACCCTTTCATGGAAACAAAATTGCTGTGGAATACACTGGTGTATCCTATGTTGTAAGCCTCCACATAAACGAGCAGAGAAAGAATTTAGTGAGACTGAAAGGAAAATAGATTCACGGAGCACATTTAGGTTACTAACAGCACTAGCAAACTAGTAATTGGCCGGTAACACTCTTTATTGTCCAATAGCCTCCTTATATATCCTAAAGGTCAGGCTTGTCATAATAGCAGATAGCATGAGCTGCGTAGATGTTCAATAAATTGCCCACTAAGCAGACAAATTGAAATTGTGAAGACCAGATGAGCCTACATACTAGTTCCTCACTATATTCCCAATGGTGTCATAATTTGTTATGTTATCCATTTTGTAAAGGAACCCCCCTTAGAACAATGCAACATTGTGCTAAACTGGGTTTTGTGAAATCACCTAGAAATGATGGGTTGTTTCTAAAACCATGTGTTCTATATTTTGTCAGGTAAACACCATTCAACTGCAAACTTGTGTACTTAATATGATGCTGTAGGGAAAGACTGTAGTAAAATAAGTAACTCATTTTTATTTCAAGGTATAAAATTGCTTTGCATCACAAGACAGTTGAGAATTGAGAGTGGTCACTGTTTATGATTTCAGGTCATGAGTTTAACTCTAGAATAATTGTTTTACTTTACTAAATGATTAAGTGGAGTCACTTATAAATCTGCCTTTGTAGGAGAATAATGGGCACAGTTTTCTACTGCATAGGGTAAAGCAGGGGAGACAACAAAGAGAGTGATAAATAGAGCAATGCAGATAGCACTTTTCTCCACCACCGACTAATATGACACGTGCACTTTATAGGTGTATACTGGTCAACAAAGATAGGAGGGAAGTCAGAAACGCATGCAGTAGTATGACTGTTGAAAGCTCCAGCTCTTACTTTTTAATTTCGCTAAATTATTTTAATGCTTTTGATATTGTTAAATTGTAAATTATTGGAAATTCAGAAAAAGGGAATAGTTGAACAGGTAACTACATGGTGTAGGCGTGAAGTAGAAAGAGATCAACGGGGAGTGGCAGCTAAAAGCCCATTCGTGGAAGAGAAAGTCACACTTAAACTAGAATGAAATAAATTAGGTAAGGCAATGTCAGCGGAGAACTGAACTAATAAAGGCGGCAACACCAATTATCTACTGATTAATCACTCAACCAAACAAATCACCCTACACTAAGGTCATGGCAAGTGAGAGAAGGGTGACCTGGAGAAAGTCATACCAGTTGTATCAGAGCAATGTACATAACTCTGTGTCTATAGGTTTAAAATATGTATGAGCAATGGCCATGGTCTACATTTGTGTCAGCCGGCACTTGATGATGCATATTGGACAATCATGATATACTACTGTATAACAGGGGCTTAAAACCATTGTCAGTCTTATTGATTGCATTGCAATGGATTTCAGTTTACAAGCAAGGTAGAACATTGGTTTCCTGCTTGTGAATGGCAGAAATGTAATCATAGTGGTCAACATCCTGATTGAAAGAGACAGGGATGAGCACGTAATTGATACAAGTGGTCCTCATGGGACAATTTACAGCTTTCCGATTATCCTTCCCTCCCAGGGGGCTGTGTCCCCTTAGATGACAGCTACATTTTTCTGACAGTGCCACACAGTTAATGCACGGTGACTCAGTGTCAACAAACCGAGTTCTGTATGTTAAACATTCTTTTGATAGAAAGAGGGTGGTGAGAACAATTGGAGTTTTGGGGCATTTAGATTTAGTCCAACTCAAAGGTTGTCGAGAAAAGCTGACCACATATTGCAAATGTTCTACAGGTGTAACTTGAGGTTATTGACATTTATCTCCTACATATATCACTGAAGATGTGGCTAACGTGTTCTTAGAGATGTACCTTTCTGTACTGTTATCTTATCTAGATGAATCTGTCAAAAGTAAATCATTGATGCATACAATGAAAACAAGCTCTAGGAAGCCTGTGAAACGTTCAACCTTGAAGGACAATCATGTTTATCGGCTTGAACAGAGGGTATATGCTTACAAAACTAGCATTTCAATAAACAATGTTAACTTGTCACTTCTTGGAAGGCAAGAAAGTGGATTTTATCAAACACAGGAGGCTAATATTGCACATTCCTTTTTCATTACTGTCACATACCAGATAATGTGAAATTAATGAACATTCTAAGACTATATATAAAAAGAATGAACAGCCATCTGCCATTTAAACAAGAACGGAACAAACTAAGAAAAAACCCACAATCCTGTATTCCATTGCACCCACTCTCAAAGTGGAAAACATCCAAATTGCAACATTATAGGAAGGGAAAACACGGGGAAGGATAAAATAGCCTCTCTGTCTTCAAGGAACTCCAGATTTCCATCCCACCAAGTTGTGGAAACTGTATATTTCTGGAAAGCCATTAAGGCTAACATGATGCACGTTCAAAGGCTTACAAATGACACAATTCATTGCACTCATGCTTAAAATAGAAATACCTAAACATGTAATCATTTGGACCATCAAATGTATGTGAGAAATCATGTGTGCCTCACCCACCAAGAAGGCTTTCTAGGCTGAGCTTACATGATAAGTTCTGCCTCAAAAATCGGTGACATCAACCCTAGACTCATTCATCACTTCCATACAGGATAAGGTGGAGGGGGATACAGTATGCAACATCTAAAAGAAGTTAAAAACTGTGATAACCGAGGAGCTCTCGAAGCCCTTGTTTGTCTTTTGCACCACCTTTAACATTTAACCGCACATAGGGGGTAATTCTGACGCTGGCGGTCATGGACCGCCAGGGCCAACGACCGCGGAAGCACCGCCAACAGGCTGGCGGTGCTTCCTGGCCAATTCTGACCGCGGTGGTAAAGGCGCGGTCAGAAAAGGGAAACCAGCGGTTTCCCGCCGGTTTTCCCCTGGCCATAGGAATCCTCCATGGCGGCGCTGCAAGCAGCGCCGCCATGGGGATTCCGAGGTCCTTCCCGCCATCCTGTTCCTGGCGGTTCTTACCGCCAGGAACAGGATGGCGGGAACGGGTGTTGTGGGGCCCCCACTGCACCCGTTGCACCCCAGCAACTCCGCCGGCTCCATTCGGAGCCGGCTTCATCGTTGCTGGGTCTTTCCCGCTGGGCGGGCGGGCGGCCTTTTGGCGGTCGCCCGCCCGCCCAGCGGGAAAGTCAGAATGCGGTGCGGTCTTCTAGCGGGGGAACTTTGGCGGGCGGCCTCCGCCGCCCGCCGAAGTTGAAATGACCCCCATAGTTTCTCATTATCTGGAACCACATAGTAAGAAATACTAGCAGGCAACATTTTAGTAATTCTAGCAGGATAAAAACAAACACCTTCCAGATGAAAAACCTTGCTAGAGGCATCCAAAGATCTTACATTTAAAACTCTCTGATATACGTTTGACCTATATTGGAGGTACCTGTTGAAATATCGATAGAAGCTTTGATGAAAGAACCAGTTCATGACTAAATACCTCTTGTAGCAGTTCAGTATAGGTATGGGAAAACCTTCTGTAGTTAACCTCTTCACAATTTCACCCCAGGTAGTTCTTTCATCAAATACATTCATAATAATATGGTTGGTCTTGGCCTCTCACAAGATGTTCTGCAGCCCTCACACAGATCAACATGTTCTTGACTACAAACTCTCTGTCTCTCATGTGCGTTAAATCGTTTTTCATCTACCAGTCACTTGTTCAAAGTTCAAGTGGTATCTGTAGTTTATTCCACAGAATATGGTATTCACCCAAGGTAGCATGTTAGAATGCTGAAAACAGAATTATTTTCGTACAAATATATTGAGACCAAAATATTAAATACCAAATTATCGTGGATGTAAGGTCATAGGGGTCGTTTTGGATTTACTGTTCTTAACTCCACATCCATGTACCTTGCAGGTATATATGGTGTCATGGTACATATGTGGACAAAAGAATAGTATATTTTACCTATAGATACTTACATCCATTATGTTTTGGGCCTCGAAAATTTGAGCAAAAATTTTGCTAGGACGTTTTTCCTGAATGATATTTTGGTACTATAAACCTCCAAACAAGCTTCAGTTACCAGCATCACAACTAATATAATCCTTCCTTCCCACTTCATCCAGAAACGCAACGTCTGACCTGGTTTTTATTCTTATAATTTAACATGAAACACTTTCCAATACCCCTTGACAATATTGCCACAACTAAACTTGGTATGCTCATATTTATTAGTCACTGAATACATTTTCCTTGTTCAGAGTTGTGGAAAAGACAACAACAAGCTGCCCTCCCACCATACTACGGTCAGGATTTGAATGTCTAAATAGTCTCTAAAATTAACCCCTGAGAAATCTGAGATTTTGCTCACTATCCCGTAATCACTTTTATGGGCAAATGTCTCTAGACTAACATCAAAGGTTCAGAGGTAATTAACACAGCCCTATTCTCAACCACTGAATTATCAAAGACTCAAGTCCCTACCCCCTAGAAGTAAATGGCTCAAGGTTGTGCTTTTATCAGCCTTGAGAGATTGAAACCTACTGTTTTCTTACCCTATAGTGTTATGAAAGCTGTTGTATCAGCTGAGAAAGGATAAGTCAAAGCCTTGCTTATAGTCAATCAGTAAAGTACACTAATGTCAGGATCTCCCTCAGGCTGAGGAAAAGGGTTCAAATCTCCACTACTCTGAGATTCTTTTATTGACATACTCACTATTATCTCACTCAATAGCTCTGCTTCTTAACTAGTGTCTGCTTTTAAACCCCTATATTGTGAGGGTTCAAATCAGTGGCATAACAAAGGTCCCTGCATTCCCTACAGAGTGGGGGTCTGCTGAGCTCCAGGGGGTCCCCCTCAGCACATTACCCTGGCCTGAGAGCTCTCAGGAGGTAGCCCCACCATGCAAAGGCTGGCGGAAAGGGGAGCCCGTTGGGCAACATGGGGGCCCCTGCACTGCCCATGACCTTGGCATGGGCAGAGCAGGGGCCCCCTAGGACAGCCCATCACTTTTTCCACTTCCCGAATTACGGAGCCAGTGTCAATGTTAAGGCCCTGTTCAGGGCCGATCGGTGGAAACCACTGCGGTGAACTCTTCATAGGGCTGGCGATATTCAAGCCACACAGGCGCCTGATGGTGGAATGAGAGGCCGCCCCCCAAACTCATAATGAGGGTCATTGTCTCAACCATTTTGTAAAGTTACTCTTTCATTTGTTTCAAATACTGTGCAGTATTTCAATGGCAAAACGAACCTAATTCAAAGTCAACAAACCAATCTCAAATAAACTAAATGCTTGCATGTTCTCTTGCTGCTGTTATTCCTTATCCAGCTAGAATTATGGTAATCATTATCTAGCGTACAAAAATAAAGTATTCTCAGGCATTTAATGACCAACTGTACCATTTCTGTAGAGCTTGTAGTGACTCTCTGTTCATCCTCTAATTCCCATTTTAGGAACAGATTTAAGAGCCACTTGTGCCACATTAGCGTGCATTAGCATAATTTTTTGTAACTCCTTATGCCACATTATACCTGAGTCAGGCATAATTTATGCAAGGGGGGCGTTCCCCTGTTAGGGGTGGCAGAAAAAATGGTGCAAAGATTTTTAATGCCTGTGCAGAGCAGGCGTTAAAAGGAGGCGCATCATTATTCATAAAGGGCCTCAATGTGCTTTGCAGGATTAGCATCAACATTTTTGACGCTAATCCTGCAAAGCACCAAACTAGCATCAAAAAGTTTGCCGCTAGATACCTAACTACAGCCATGGTGCACTGTATTTTAAATATGGTGCACACATGGTGGCATTAGGGGGGTGCTAAGGGCCGCAAGAAAAGTGGCGCTGCATTGATGCAGCGCCACTTTTCTTAAATCCGGCCCTTATTGTTGTTTTATACAGCCAGCCTGCCTCCTGCACTACTTGCCTGAATGCCTGGATTTGTTTCCCTAACTGGGGCCTCCATCTGGACTCTAAGGAGGCTGCTCGCCATAATGTGTGGACAATAGGACATTAGGTGTTGCAAAGACAGGCCTTTTCTGTTAAAATGCCCCAGGGCTCTGTAACCATATTGAAGTGCCCAGAGACAACCTTCTGCAGAATATAGTTTACCTGCAAAGTCAAATTGAGGCACCCTCCAATTGCCTCATCTTGATGCTTAACACTCATCTGTTTTATTGTCTTCAGTGATGTCCAGCAACTAAATATTTCTATATATACTTCTGTGTATCATGAATATAGATGAATTGCGGAGGTCTTAAACCCGACTGCAACTGTTTCTAAGGATATAAAGCCACCCTAAAATTTTGCACAGGCCCCTTCCCCACTTCAGTTTCTGAACTAAAGACCCTGCTCTTTATTCTGACTGCTTCTGTTACCATGCACTTAATATAAGAGTAAGAACATTGTTAGTTAAGGAAGCAAAATAAATACAAAGACAATGGATTTACAGTTATTATTTGGCATACATTGAAGATCAAGAAAGCAGAGGTGTTTAATGTCATTAGTATTATCCTGATTACATATTTTAATTTAGGTTAACTGTATAATGCAAGGATATCCTTGAAATTTAGGAGCACATTTATCAATGTTTCATGCAGTGCTGCAAGTCACCTTGCTGCACTACGTGAAAGGGCAGGAATGTGCCATATGTAACATAATTTGAAGCATCCCTGTATTTTACTTGCCCTGTCACCGTTTTGGCTGCTTAGTGCCAATGGTTCATAAAGCTTCCCCTGGTACCTTGGCTGCTTTAGCAACGGCTTGCCATAAAAGTGACAGTTGCACCACACACTAAACATTTAATCCAAAATGATGTTGAAGAGCATTGCATTATTTAAATATATGAAAGTGCAAACCAGACCTTGTGAGAAATGGAATATTTCTCTTTTGAAGCAGAAAGGAAGTCCTGCATAGGATCCCTGAGATGCTGTATGTAGCATGCTTTGTTTGGTATTTCACAGCAGAGATGCATAAGTAGCCTGTGAGCATCCCTTGATGTAAGACATGATCTTTAGTGAAGAACAGCAAAAAATCATGTAAGTGTCAGGAGAAATCCAGCATGAGCGAACGACTATTTGACTGAAGTTAGTGCAAACCACACCCTGTGACAATTTAATAATTTTCACAAAGAGGAGGGCTTTGTTAATTCCAGTTGAGAGAGACACCATTGATAGCACCGCTATTGGGAAGAGTCTACTAAAGGCCACCTTTTAAACAGGGGCAGCACTTGTAACAGGTGTAGGAGGCTGGACTGGCTTGTAGTGAGTACCATGGGGTACTTGCACCTTGCACCAGGCCCAGTTATCCCTTATTAGTGTATAGGGTGTCTAGCAGCTTAGGCTGATAGATAATGGTAGCTTAGCAGAGCAGCTTAGGCTGAACTAGGAGACGTGTGAAGCTACTACAGTACCACCTAGTGTCATATGCACAATATCATAAGAAAACACAATACACAGTCATACTAAAAATAAAGGTACTTTATTTTTATGACAATATGCCAAAGTATCTTAGAGTGTACCCTCAGTGAGAGGATAGGAAATATACACAAGATATTTATACACAATAGCAAAAATATGCAGTATAGTCTTAGAAAACAGTGCAAACAATGTATAGTTACAATAGGATGCAATGGGGAAACATAGGGATAGGGGCAACACAAACCATATACTCCAAAAGTGGAATGCGAACCACGAATGGACCCCAAACCTATGTGACCTTGTAGAGGGTCGCTGGGACTATTAGAAAATAGTGAGAGTTAGAAAAATAACCCTCCCCAAGACCCTGAAAAGTGAGTGCAAAGTGCACTAAAGTTCCCCTAAGGACAAAGAAGTCGTGTTAGAGGAATAATGCAGGAAAGACACAAACCAGCAATGCAACAACTGTGGATTTCCAATCTAGGGTACCTGTGGAACAAGGGGACCAAGTCCAAAAGTCACAAGCAAGTCGGAGATGGACAGATGCCCAGGAAATGCCAGCTGCGGGTGCAAAGAAGCTTCGACTGGACAGAAGAAGCTGAGGTTTCTGCAGGAACGAAAAGGGCTAGAGACTTCCCCTTTGGTGGACGGATCCCTCTCGCCGTGGAGAGTCGTGCAGAAGTGTTTTCCCGCCGAAAGGACGCCAACAAGCCTTGCTAGCTGCAAATCGTGCGTTTGGCGTTTTTGGACGCTACTGGGGCCCAGGAGGGACCAGGAGGTCGCAAATTGGACCTGAAGAGAGAGGGGACGTCGAGCAAGACAAAGAGCCCTCACTGAAGCAGGTAGCACCCGGAGAAGTGCCAGAAACAGGCACTACGAGGATGCGTGAAACGGTGCTCGCCGAAGTTGCACAAAGGAGTCCCACGTCGCCGGAGACCAACTTAGAAAGTTGTGCAATGCAGGTTAGAGTGCCGTGGACCCAGGCTTGGCTGTTCACAAAGGATTTCCGCCGGAAATGCACAGGGGCCGGAGTAGCTGCAAAGTCGCGGTTCCCAGCAATGCAGCCCAGCGAGGTGAGGCAAGGACTTACCTCCACCAAACTTGGACTGAAGAGTCACTGGACTGTGGGGGTCACTTGGACAGAGTCGCTGGATTTGAGGGACCTCGCTCGTCGTGCTGAGAGGAGACCCAAGGGACCGGTAATGCAGCTTTTCGGTGCCTGTGGTTGCAGGGGGAAGATTCCGTCGACCCACGGGAGATTTCTTCGGAGCTTCTGGTGCAGGGAGGAGGCAGACTACCCCCACAGCATGCACAAGCAGGAAAACAGTCGAGAAGGCGGCAGGATCAGTGTTACAGAGTTGCAGTAGTCGTCTTTGCTACTATGTTGCAGGTTTGCAGGCTTCCAGCGCGGTCAGCAGTCGATTCCTTATCAGAAGGTGAAGAGGGAGATGCAGAGGAACTCGGATGAGCTCTTGCATTCGTTATCTAAAGTTTCCCCAGAGACAGAGACCCTAAATAGCCAGAAAAGAGGGTTTGGCTACCTAGGAGAGAGGATAGGCTACTAACACCTGAAGGAGCCTATCAGCAGGAGTCTCTGACGTCACCTGGTGGCACTGGCCACTCAGAGCAGTCCAGTGTGCCAGCAGCACCTCTGTTTCCAAGATGGCAGAGGTCTGGAGCACACTGGAGGAGCTCTGGACACCTCCCAGGGGAGGTGCAGGTCAGGGGAGTGGTCACTCCCCTTTCCTTTGTCCAGTTTCGCGCCAGAGCAGGGGCTAAGGGGTCCCTGAACCGGTGTAGACTGGCTTATGCAGAATTGGGCACATCTGTGCCCAACAAAGCATTTCCAGAGGCTGGGGGAGGCTACTCCTCCCCTGCCTTCACACCATTTTCCAAAGGGAGAGGGTGTCACACCCTCTCTCAGAGGAAGTTCTTTGTTCTGCCATCCTGGGCCAGGCCTGGCTGGACCCCAGGAGGGCAGCTGCCTGTCTGAGGGGTTGGCAGCAGCAGCAGCTGCAGTGAAACCCCAGGGAGGGCAGTTTGGCAGTACCAGGGTCTGTGCTACAGACCACTGGGATTATGGGATTGTGCCAACTATGCCAGGATGACATAGAGGGGGCAATTCCATGATCATAGACATGTTACATGGCCATATTCGGAGTTACCATTGTGAAGCTACATATAGGTAGTGACCTATATGTAGTGCACGCGTGTAATGGTGTCCCCGCACTCACAAAGTTCAGGGAATTGGCTCTGAACACTGTGGGGGCACCTTGGCTAGTGCCAGGGTGCCCTCACACTAAGTAACTTTGCACCTAACCTTTACCAGGTAAAGGTTAGACATATAGGTGACTTATAAGTTACTTAAGTGCAGTGTAAAATGGCTGTGAAATAACGTGGACGTTATTTCACTCAGGCTGCAGTGGCAGGCCTGTGTAAGAATTGTCAGAGCTCCCTATGGGTGGCAAAAGAAATGCTGCAGCCCATAGGGATCTCCTGGAACCCCAATACCCTGGTTACCTCAGTACCATATACTAGGGAATTATAAGGGTGTTCCAGTAAGCCAATGTAAATTGGTAAAAATGGTCACTAGCCTGTTAGTGACAATTTGGAAAGAAATGAGAGAGCATAACCACTGAGGTTCTGATTAGCAGAGCCTCAGTGAGACAGTTAGTCACTACACAGGTAACACATTCAGGCACACTTATGAGCACTGGGGCCCTGGGTTACCAGGGTCCCAGTGACACATACAACTAAAACGACATATATACAGTGAAAAATGGGGGTAACATGCCAGGCAAGATGGTACTTTCCTACACAACCCCCCCCCCAAACGAAGGACAATAAGACTAGCCATGACCTGATGAGTCTTCATTGTCTAAGTGGAAATATCTGGAGAGTCCATCTGCATTGGAGTGGCTACTCCCAGGTCTATGTTCCACTGTATAGTCCATTCCCTGTAGGGATATGGACCACCTCAACAATTTAGGATTTTCACCTTTCATTTGTTTTAGCCAAAGTAGAGGTTTGTGGTCTGTCTGAACAATGAAGTGAGTGCCAAACAGGTATGGCCTCAACTTCTTCAGAGCCCAGACCACAGCAAAGGCCTCCCTCTCAATGGCAGACCAACGCTTTTCTCTAGGGGTCAACCTTCTACTAATAAAAGCAACAGGTTGATCCTGGCCCTCAGAATTAAGTTGTGATAAGACTGCCCCTACTCCTAATTCAGATGCATCAGTTTGGACATAGAATTTTTTAGAGTAACAAGGGCTTTTCAGGACAGGTGCAGAGCACATGGCCTGCTTCAGCTCCTCAAAAGCTTTCTGACAGCTTGCTGTCCATAATACCTTTTTAGGCATTTTCTTGGATGTGAGGTCATTAAGAGGGGCTGCAATGGAGCCATAGTTCTTAATGAACCTCCTGTAATACCCAGTGAGGCCTAGGAAGGCTCTCACCTGAGTCTGAGTGGTAGGGGGAACCCAATCAATAATAGTTTGGATTTTCCCCTGAAGTGGTGCAATCTGTTCCCCACCAACAAGGTGTCCCAGATAAACCACCTTACCCTGCTCTATCTGGCACTTTGAAGCCTTGATAGTGAGGCCTGCCTTTTGCAGGGCCTCCAAAACTTTCCATAGGTGGACCAGGTGATCATCCCAGCTGGAGCTAAAGACAGCTATATCGTCCAAATATGCTGCACTGAAAGCTTCCAGCCCTTGCAGGACTGTGTTCACCAACCTCTGAAAAGTGGCAGGTGCATTTTTCAAACCAAAAGGCATTACAGTAAACTGGTAATGTCCTCCAATGGTAGAAAATGCAGTCTTAGGTTTAGCATCTTCTGATAATTTGATCTGCCAATACCCTGCAGTCAAATCAAAAGTGCTTAGATACTTGGCAGATGCCAGTGTATCTATGAGCTCATCTGCCCTGGGTATAGGGTGAGCATCAGTTTTGGTTACCAAGTTGAGACCTCTATAGTCTACACAAAACCGCATTTCCTTCTTTCCATCTTTAGAATTGGGTTTTGGTACCAGTACCACAGGAGAAGCCCATGGACTGTCAGAGTGCTCAACCACTCCTAGTTCCAACATTTTCTGAACTTCTTGCTTTATGCAGTCCCTGACATGGTCAGGCTGCCTATAGATCTTACTTTTGACAGGTAAACTGTCTCCAGTATCTATAGTGTGCTCACACCAAGAAGTGGTGCCTGGCACAGTAGAGAAGAGTTCTGAAAATTGATCTAGGAGATTTATGCAATTATCTTTCTGCTCAGCAGTAAGACAATCAGCCAAAACTACACCTTCCACAAGAGCATCTTGTTCTGTGGAAGAGAACAGATCAGGTAGAGGATCACTGTCTTCTTCCTGTCCCTCATCAGTTGCCATGAGCAGGGTGAGATCAGCCCTGTCATAGTAGGGTTTCAGGCGGTTGACATGGAGCACCCTAAGGGGACTCCTGGCAGTGCCTAAGTCAACCAAGTAGGTGACTTCACCCTTCTTTTCAACAATTGTGTGGGGTCCACTCCATTTATCTTGGAGTGCTCTTGGGGCCACAGGCTCCAAGACCCACACTTTCTGCCCTGGTTGGTACTGAACCAAAACAGCCTTCTGATCATGCCATTGCTTCTGGAGCTCTTGGCTGGCCTGAAGGTTTTTACTGGCCTTTTTCATGTACTCAGCCATCCTTGATCTGAGGCCAAGTACATAATCCACAATATCCTGCTTAGGAGCTTTTAAAGGTTGTTCCCAACCCTCCTTTACAAGTGTGAGTGGACCCCTAACAGGGTGTCCAAAAAGAAGTTCAAAGGGGCTGAAGCCCACTCCTTTCTGGGGTACCTCCCTGTAGGCAAAAAGGAGGCATGGTAGAAGGATATCCCATCTCCTGCGGAGTTTTTCAGGGAGACCCATAATCATGCCTTTGAGAGTTTTATTAAATCTCTCCACCAGTCCATTTGTTTGTGGATGATAGGGTGTTGTGAACTTGTACGTTACACCACACTCCTTCCACATGGCCTTTAAGTATGCAGACATGAAATTGCTTCCTCTGTCTGATACTACTTCCTTTGGGAAGCCCACCCTGGAAAATATTCCCAGGAGGGCCTTTGCCACTGCAGGTGCTGTAGTGGTCCTTAAAGGAATTGCTTCAGGATATCTTGTGGCATGGTCCACTACCACTAAGATAAACCTATTGCCTGAAGCAGTAGGAGGGTCAAGGGGGCCAACTATGTCAACCCCTACCCTTTCAAAGGGGACCCCAACCACAGGCAGTGGGATAAGGGGTGCCTTTGGGGTGCCACCTGTCTTGCCACTGGCTTGACAAGTTTCACAGGACTTACAAAATTCCTTTGTGTCCTCAGACATCCTAGGCCAATGAAACAGGGGAACAAGTCTGTCCCAAGTTTTCATTTGTCCTAGATGCCCAGCTAAGGGAATGTCATGTGCCAGTGTTAGGAGGAACTTTCTGTACTCCTGAGGAATCACTAATCTCCTGGCAGCTCCAGGTTTAGGATCCCTATGCTCAGTGTACAAGAGGTTGTCCTCCCAGTAAACTCTGTGAGAGTCACTGACATCCCCATTAGCCTGTTTGACAGCTTGCCGTCTGAGCCCCTCTAATGTGGGACAGGTTTGCTGTGCCACACTCAGCTCCTCTCTGGCAGGCCCCCCTTCACCCAAAAGTTCAGCAGTGTCTGCTTCCAGCTCCTCTGGTGTAGGTTCTGCACAGGGAGGGAATTCTTCTTCCTCAGAATTAGAATCCACTGTAGAGGGAGGGATAGTAGGAAGTGGTTTGCTTCTACTAGCCCTAGCTTTAGGGAGCACTTGGTCCATTGTTCCAGGATCCAAGCTTCCCTGTCCTTTTTGCTTTTTGGCCTGAGCCCTTGTCAAAGCAAAAATATGCCCTGGGATGCCCAGCATTGCTGCATGGGCCTCCAACTCCACATCTGACCAAGCTGATGTCTCCAAATCATTCCCTAATAGACAGTCTACAGGTAAATCTGAAGCTACCACAACTTTCTTTGGACCAGTTACCCCCCCCCCCAGTTGAGATTTACAACAGCCATGGGGTGGCTTTGTGTTATGTTGTGAGCATCGGTTACTTGGTACTGGTGTCCAAGTATGTGTTGTTCAGGGTGCACCAGTTTCTCAATCACCATTGTGACACTGGCACCTGTGTCCCTGTAGGCCAGTACCTCAACACCATTTATTAGGGTTAGTTGCTTGTACTTCTCTAAGTTATGGGGGCAAGCAACCAAAGTGGCTAAATCAATAGCCCCTTCAGAGACTAAAGTAGCCTCTGTGGTCTCCCTAATTAGACCAACCCCAACTAAATTACCAAAAGTGAGCCCAGCTACTCCCTTGGATTGGCTATTAGTAGGTTTGCTCCCACCACCACTGCTATTAGTAGGGACACTAGGTGTAGCAGTAGGGGTTGTAGTGGTAGGAGCTGTGGTGCCTTTCTTTGGACAACTGGGATCTGTTGTCCAATGGCCTTTTATTTTACATAAATAGCACCATGGTTTCTTTTCCTTGTTCTGATTAAAGGAGGATTTGGACCCACCACCCCCACCAGAGTGTTTTTGTGGGCCTGATGAAGACTCGTTTTTAGATTTGTCCCCACCCTTGTCAGAAGACTTACCATCCTTCTTTTTGTTGCCATCTTTGTCACCCCCTGTATGAACTTTTCTGTTCACTCTTGTTCTGACCCATTTGTCTGCCTTCTTTCCCAATTCTTGGGGAGAGGTCAGATCAGAGTCCACCAAGTACTGGTGCAACAAATCAGACACACAATTATTAAGAATATGCTCTCTCAGGATCAAGTTATACAGGCTGTCATAATCAGTAACTTTACTGCCATGTAACCACCCCTCCAAGGCCTTCACTGAATGGTCAATAAAATCAACCCAGTCTTGTGAAGACTCCTTTTTGGTCTCTCTGAACTTTATCCTGTACTGTTCAGTGGTTAAGCCATAACCATCCAGGAGTGCATTCTTAAGAACTTGGAAATTATTAGCATCATTTTCTTTCACAGTAAGGAGCCTATCCCTACCTTTTCCACTAAATGATAGCCATAGGATAGCAGCCCACTGCCTTTGAGGGACATCCTGTACAACACAGGCCCTCTCAAGTGCAGCAAACCACTTGTTAATGTCATCCCCCTCCTTATAAGGGGGAACTATCTTGTGCAGATTCCTGGAATCATGCTCTTTTGCAGGATGACTATGGGGAATACTGCTGCTGCCACCATGGGTATCTAAACCCAACTTCTGTCTTTCCTTCTCTAATTCAAAAGACTGTCTATCCAAATCCAGCTGTTGCTTTTTAAGCTTCAGTCTGGTTTGTTCCACCCTCAACTTATTGAGTTCCCTCTCTAACATTCTGTCATCAGGGTTGGTGGGAGGGACATTTCTAGAAACAGAGCTATGATGGGAATGAACAGAAGGAGACCTGTCCCTTACAGAAGCCACCCTAACAGCTTGGTTTACAGAAACATTACTACCAGTATGGTGAGAATAAATGCTTTTGCTATGATGTGAGACAACACTATTTATTTGGTGTGGCTCATCATCATTACCATCTATGCTAGATTGTCTAGTAATGGGCAGGCTAGGAAGTTTCTTTCCTGAATCTTTTCCTGGGGGAGTCCCTGAATCAGATTGGGAACTATTAGGTACTTTTTCAACATATGGGGCACCTATGGCCTTATCCTGTTCTCTAAGCATGTTAAGTAACAGTTCCAAGGAAGGATTCTTCCCTACACTCAAACCTCTCTCTATACAGAGACTCCTTGCTCTTTTCCAGCTAAGGTTGTCATATGCAAGTTTGGACAGATCAACACTTTGGCCTGTGCCAGACATTTTTTAGAGAGAGTTAAAGTGATAGAAGAAGAGAAAAAAGTTTTCAGAACTTTTTTGGAAAGACAGAAAAAAAACTTTTTAAACTTTTAAGAACTTTTTGAAAGTTTAGAGGTACTTTTCAGCACTTAGAAAAGAGTGAAAAGAGGAAATGCAAAACTTTTTGGCTATGTGTATATACACTGACCTTGTTTTGTATATTTTTCTCTTATGAAAAGTACAATGACAAGAGTGGTAAGTAGTCTCAAGCACTTATCCCACCACTGCACCACCAATGTAGGAGGCTGGACTGGCTTGTAGTGAGTACCAAGGGGTACTTGCACCTTGCACCAGGCCCAGTTATCCCTTATTAGTGTATAGGGTGTCTAGCAGCTTAGGCTGATAGATAATGGTAGCTTAGCAGACCAGCTTAGGCTGAACTAGGAGACGTGTGAAGCTACTACAGTACCACCTAGTGTCATATGCACAATATCATAAGAAAACACAATACACAGTCATACTAAAAATAAAGGTACTTTATTTTTATGACAATATGCCAAAGTATCTTAGAGTGTACCCTCAGTGAGAGGATAGGAAATATACACAAGATATATATACACAATAGCAAAAATATGCAGTATAGTCTTAGAAAACAGTGCAAACAATGTATAGTTACAATAGGATGCAATGGGGAAACATAGGGATAGGGGCAACACAAACCATATACTCCAAAAGTGGAATGCGAACCACGAATGGACCCCAAACCTATGTGACCTTGTAGAGGGTCGCTGGGACTATTAGAAAATAGTGAGAGTTAGAAAAATAACCCTCCCCAAGACCCTGAAAAGTGAGTGCAAAGTGCACTAAAGTTCCCCTAAGGACAAAGAAGTCGTGTTAGAGGAATAATGCAGGAAAGACACAAACCAGCAATGCAACAACTGTGGATTTCCAATCTAGGGTACCTGTGGAACAAGAGGACCAAGTCCAAAAGTCTCAAGCAAGTCGGAGATGGGCAGATGCCCAGGAAATGCCAGCTGCGGGTGCAAAGAAGCTTCGACTGGACAGAAGAAGCTGAGGTTTCTGCAGGAACGAAAAGGGCTAGAGACTTCCCCTTTGGTGGACGGATCCCTCTCGCCGTGGAGAGTCGTGCAGAAGTGTTTTCCCGCCGAAAGGACGCCAACAAGCCTTGCTAGCTGCAAATCGTGCGTTTGGCATTTTTGGACGCTGCTGGAGCCCAGGAGGGACCAGGAGGTCGCAAATTGGACCTGAAGAGAGAGGGGACGTCGAGCAAGACAAAGAGCCCTCACTGAAGCAGGTAGCACCCGAAGAAGTGCCAGAAACAGGCACTACGAGGATGCGTGAAACGGTGCTCGCCGAAGTTGCACAAAGGAGTCCCACGTCGCCGGAGACCAACTTAGAAAGTCGTGCAATGCAGGTTAGAGTGCCGTGGATCCAGGCTTGGCTGTGCACAAAGGATTTCCGTCGGAAGTGCACAGGGGCCGGAGTAGCTGCAAAGTCGCGGTTCCCAGCAATGCAGCCCAGCGAGGTGAGGCAAGGACTTACCTCCACCAAACTTGGACTGAAGAGTCACTGGACTGTGGGGGTCACTTGGACAGAGTCGCTGGATTCGAGGGACCTCGCTCGTTGTGCTGAGAGGAGACCCAAGGGACCGGTAATGCAGCTTTTTGGTGCCTGCGGTTGCAGGGGGAAGATTCCGTCGACCCACGGGAGATTTCTTCAGAGCTTCTGGTGCAGAGAGGAGGCAGACTACCCCCACAGCATGCACAAGCAGGAAAACAGTCGAGAAGGCGGCAGGATCAGCGTTACAGAGTTGCAGTAGTCGTCTTTGCTACTATGTTGCAGGTTTGCAGGCTTCCAGCGCGGTCAGCAGTCGATTCCTTATCAGAAGGTGAAGAGGGAGATGCAGAGGAACTCGGATGAGCTCTTGCATTCGTTATCTAAAGTTTCCCCAGAGACAGAGACCCTAAATAGCCAGAAAAGAGGGTTTGGCTACCTAGGAGAGAGGATAGGCTACTAACACCTGAAGGAGCCTATCAGCAGGAGTCTCTGACGTCACCTGGTGGCACTGGCCACTCAGAGCATTCCAGTGTGCCAGCAGCACCTCTGTTTCCAAGATGGCAGAGGTCTGGAGCACACTGGAGGAGCTCTGGACACCTCCCAGGGGAGGTGCAGGTCAGGGGAGTGGTCACTCCCCTTTCCTTTGTCCAGTTTCGCGCCAGAGCAGGGGCTAAGGGGTCCCTGAACCGGTGTAGACTGGCTTATGCAGAATTGGGCACATCTGTGCCCAACAAAGCATTTCCAGAGGCTGGGGGAGGCTACTCCTCCCCTGCCTTCACACCATTTTCCAAAGGGAGAGGGTGTCACACCCTCTCTCAGAGGAAGTTCTTTGTTCTGCCATCCTGGGCCAGGCCTGGCTGGACCCCAGGAGGGCAGCTGCCTGTCTGAGGGGTTGGCAGCAGCAGCAGCTGCAGTGAAACCCCAGGAAGGGCAGTTTGGCAGTAACAGGGTCTGTGCTACAGACCACTGGGATTATGGGATTGTGCCAACTATGCCAGGATGACATAGAGGGGGCAATTCCATGATCATAGACATGTTACATGGCCATATTCGGAGTTACCATTGTGAAGCTACATATAGGTAGTGACTTATATGTAGTGCACGCGTGTAATGGTGTCCCCGCACTCACAAAGTTCAGGGAATTGGCTCTGAACACTGTGGGGGCACCTTGGCTAGTGCCAGGGTGCCCTCACACTAAGTAACTTTGCACCTAACCTTTACCAGGTAAAGGTTAGACATATAGGTGACTTATAAGTTACTTAAGTGCAGTGTAAAATGGCTGTGAAATAACGTGGACGTTATTTCACTCAGGCTGCAGTGGCAGGCCTGTGTAAGAATTGTCAGAGCTCCCTATGGGTGGCAAAAGAAATGCTGCAGCCCATAGGGATCTCCTGGAACCCCAATACCCTGGGTACCTCAGTACCATATACTAGGGAATTATAAGGGTGTTCCAGTAAGCCAATGTAAATTGGTAAAAATGGTCACTAGCCTGTTAGTGACAATTTGGAAAGAAATGAGAGAGCATAACCACTGAGGTTCTGATTAGCAGAGCCTCAGTGAGACAGTTAGTCACTACACAGGTAACACATTCAGGCACACTTATGAGCACTGGGGCCCTGGGTTACCAGGGTCCCAGTGACACATACAACTAAAACAACATATATACAGTGAAAAATGGGGGTAACATGCCAGGCAAGATGGTACTTTCCTACAACAGGGAACCTTATGATCAAGGTTTGGCTGGCTTGATAAGGGGAATATAAACAGGTTTAAGACAACAATTTGTTTTTCATATATGGTACTGCATATCACAAAAGGGGAACTGTGCATGCAAGAGGCAATGTTTGAATATGTTTTAAAACATTTATTCCTCGAAAAGAGTACATTGATAGGAACTGAGGCCCTCATTATGACCCTGGCAGTCTTCTGACCGCCAGGGCCATGGTGGCAGTCTCACCGCTGACAGGCTGCGGTGAAGACTGCCACATTATGAGTGTGGTGGGTTTGCAGAGGCCACATCCTCACCTCTACTGCCAGGGCAGTTGGATCTGCCGGGCCAGAGATTACCATCTCCGACCCGGCGGTCCAATGAAGACCCCCAGCACTATTCTCAAGAGGAAATTGTTATTTGCGAATCAGTTACCACTCCACTTCAAGGCGCTGAAAACTGATCAATAGGTTGCCAAGGCAATAGTAATCACTATGGATTCATACAAACCTTTGTGACTCATAAATAGAAGTGGGGGCACTTCCATTAAAGGGCGGCCAGAACCCTTTTAGAAGGTGGAAAGAATTTTCTATAAAAGGTCCTTTGCACATTATTATAAAAATAACCTTTGCTGTCACTAACCCAGTGAGTCTGCGAATCTCGTGGTTCAGACTGCTAAAGGGTTTTGTATATCAGGCCCAGTTTAGTTAAAGGGCAGTAAAATGCACCCATTCTTGTAACAGGCAACCTGTAAGATGCTATAACAGAAGATCCCAGTTTTCCAATTTTACAGATGTTTTCACATAAACACAAAAGCAAAACATTCTTTGTGTTTGTGTTTAAAAAACTGGTAATTACGGAAAATCATGGAGCATATCATTTAGTGGCACCTGTGTTGCAAGACATCTGATTGCCTATTCTTCCTGAGTATCATAGTGAGACTTAAAGATACAAAAGATGTCTGTACACAGGGGGTTTGAGGCTCTCTGACAGTGCATAAAAGTGTACAAATCTGGATATATGTTAGAGTAAAAGGGTGCCATTTCAGCAATGAGGCTGTACCCTTTCTCATGAAAGTGACACTGAGACACTCTACATGCGTCAACATCCAAACCAATATCAGCAAAAGCATTCTACGCATGCACCACAAACAACCCTCATACAGATTCCAAAGTCTCAACAACCACTACTCCTTCGACCCTAAACTAATGCCAACAAACTAAACCACATGCCACTCTTCACAATTTTGCATCCCCATGTCTATTACAACCCTCATACAGATTCCAATGTCTCAACAACCACTACTCCTTCGACCCTAAACTAATGCCAACAAACTAAACCACATGCCACTCTTCACAATTTTGCATCCCCATGTCTATTACACAACAAAGCTACTCTACAAAAAGAACGCAACTCATCATGTCACTCTCAACCACCACCGCCACCACCGACACACACAGACCCAACAGAATGCCTTCTAAGCCTGCTGGACGAGGCACACAGCACAGAAAAACAACACTATTGTGACCCTCATGCAGTTAATATCAGCACCAATGACACACCTGCTACAAGTTCAGAATATACTGATCACTCTTCTACAAAACAAAATAACACCACCACCAAACATAGGGGGTCATTCCGACCCTGGCGGTCATGGACCGCCAGGGCCGGGGACCGCGGATGCACCGCCAACAGGCTGGCGGTGCATCCAGGCCAATTCTGACCGCGGCGGTAAAGCCGCGGTCAGAAAAGGGAAACCGGCGGTTTCCCGCCGGTTTTCCGCCGGTTTTCCCCTGGCCTGAGGAATCCTCCATGGCGGCGCTGCAGGCAGCGCCGCCATGGGGATTCCGACCCCCTTACCGCCAGCCTGGTTCTGGCGGTTTTGACCGCCAGAACCTGGCTGGCGGTAACGGGTGTTGTGGGGCCCCTGTGGGCCCCTGCAGTGCCCATGCCAATGGCATAGGCACTGCAGGGCCCCCCTAACAGGGCCCCACCAAGATTTTGAGTGTCTGCATAGCAGACACTGAAAATCGCGACGGGTGCAACTGCACCCGTCGCACCCTTTCCACTCCGCTGGCTCCATTCGGAGCCGGCATCCTCGTGGAAGGGGGTTTCCCGCTGGGCAGGCGGGCGGCCTTCTGGCGGTCGCACGCCCGCCCAGCGGGAAACTCAGAATTACCGCGGCGGTCTTTTGACCGCGCAGCGGTATTCTGAAGGCCAGAATGACCCCCATAATCTCTAAATTGGCTACTAAGAAATGCTCGATCACTCTCTAAAAACAAGCACCAGATCTGCGACCTACTCATGGACACACAACCTAATTTACTCTTCATAACTGAATCATGGTTGGGAGATGACATGGCCCCATTGTTGCATGAAGCCGTTCCTCCAGACCATCAAACCATCACACAAAACCATATAGGTAAAAGAGAAGGTGGACTAGCTTTTATATTCAAACAAGCAATAAATCTCTGCAAAACAGAAAACATCTCCATACAAGGTTCTAAGGCCCTCAATGGAAGATGCAGCCCTACACCAACTTCCTGCTGTTACTTCCTCCTTCTTTACAGACAGCCACCTAGCAATTCAACATTCTCAAACACATTTCTAGACACAGTTTCAAACCTTATCACACTATACTCCAACATATGCCTTCTTAGGGACCAAAATATTTGGGGGCATCATATTTAAGACCCCCTAGTCCCACCGGAGCATCACTTTTGGTGACGCTCCAGTGGCTCAATGCCCTGTGCTGTATTTATAAGGTAGTGTTAAGCCACTTTTTGTGGCTTAACGCCACCTTGTAAATACGGCCCCTTCACATGCAGCACTTTGTGTGGAAGGGGTGTGCAATGGGTGTTGCTGTGGGAGTGCGACAGCAACACCTATTGCATTTTGACGCAGCCTCAGATTTACAAGTTTTCGTAAACCTGAGGCAGTGCCAAAATCTAATGCCACCCTAATACTTTAATTTGTCCTCGTGTTTTGCTCTTTCAGAATGCAGCATACATAGAAAGAACAAATCACCATTTAAGATTGTTTTTGTGCAGGAAGTTGTTCCTTTCTGCACAAAAACAATCTCCCCCTCAACACAGCCATCCTTGCACTATGGTGCAAGGCTGGCTGCATTGGCGCACCGCAGCAAGTTTAGCACCAGCGCAGGGGGAAACACAGAGGTGCGCTGCATTCTTTGATATACGGTGCATCCCTGCATTTTGAAAATGACGATACCTGACACTGAAAAAGTTGGCGCAGCGCCACGCACCGTCATTTTCTGTTAAATCTGGCCCTTAGTTTGACAAACCCAATATGTCCCATCCAGAAGCTGTCATCACTGGCCTAGTTACATTGAACCTACATCAGATTGTACATAATCCCAAACACGTTGAAGGACAAATCCTAGATGTAATTTTCGCAAACCCAGAACTAGTTACTGGGCAAAGCATCACGCCAGTCACATGGTCAGACCACCATTTGGTAACTTTCCAACATAAAACACCACAAATCAACACACCCAAGACCACCTTACATACGGCCACCTATCGACCATGGAACAAACTCAACTAACAGCCAATACAGATCTAGACATAATAAATTCTGTTAAAACACTTTATGAGTAGCAACAGGAAGCTTGCAATATCCTAATACCACTCAGAAAAACAAAACAGGACAAGAGAAAACAAGCACCTTGGATAAATACAGAACTAAAAAAGATAAAACAACGAATCAAAAGGCTGCAACGTACCTGGCTCAAAACAAACAACATTCAAAACTAATTTCACCTACGCAAACTTAACAGAACATATAAATCATCAATCAAATAAGCTAAATAAAAGGTACTCCTCAGACAGAATTCAAAGTGCTCTAGCTGCAAATAAAGAACTTCATAAAATTCTCAACGAATTTTGAAAACCTAAATGCATGGAAGGAGCTCATCCCATTACTCACGACTTCACAGACAAACTGGCAAATCAAGGCAAACACACTGGACCTCTATTTAAAACAAAGGAAAAGCACCATAACCAACCTGTTTCCAAAAATCCCTCAAAGAGTAAGCCAACTCAGCCTCTGTACTCCTTCAAACAATTATCAAAAAGTGAATTTATGGATCTGGCCAAAGCAAGCAGGACTTTCGGCGGCAGTTCTGAACATTCTTTTATCTACCTCTGCTACCACACCAGTAGGAAGAATCATCAATAAATCTTTAACTGCAGAAATATTTCCTGGAGACATTAAAAAGGCATAAATATGCCCATTATTTAAGAAAACAAACCTGGACTCGCATGAACCCAACAACTACAGATCAATTACAAATGGACCTTTCGTGGGCAAACTGATAGAAGGGCAATTTTCACCCAGATGTCACAATTTGTTGAAGATAACTCAATTTTTTTTAGACTACCAAACTGGATTCCGCCCAGGAAGAGGCACTTAATGTGCTCTCATCGCCATCTCGGATAATCTTAAAAACAAAATGGAGTTGCTGCACTACTTGACCTGGATCTCTCAGCTGCCTTTGACACAGTTGACTATGAAACGCTAAGACAAGGACTCTACGAGGCAGGCATAAAGGGGACTGCTCACAACTGGATCACATCCTCCCTTCAAAACAGAACAAATATTATCCATACCCCTCCTTTCTCATCCAAACCCTACTTCACAAAACCAGGGGTCCCTCAAGACTCGATCGTCTCATCCATGCTTTTCAACATTAATATGATGTCATTACTGCAATGATAAATGAATTTCATCTCACATGCTAAAACTATACAGATGACACACAAGTACTCCTTAAACTGGAATGCCACAAAGACAATGGAAACTCACAAATCTTCAGTTGCAGCAGAGCCGTTGATCGGGGAATGACATGGAGCCATCTCAAAATGAATGCTTCCAAAATGGAAATACACAAATGTGCCAATTGGACCACCTCCTAAAGTATCTAAGGAAGTTAGAAACCTTCGAATTACCATGGACTCCATGTTAACAATAAATGCTCAAGCGAAGTGGACAAATTAGCAAGATCAAGCATCATCACCATGAAAACTCTGCAAAGCATCTTCCACCACCTTGGATTTCCACACATGGTGCAGGCTACAGTGTCTCTTGTATTAGCTCAACTGGATTCCACCAATGGCCTCTACCATGAATCATCTCTATCTACTATGAAAAAACTACAACACATTCAGAACTAGCCTGCCAGGCTACTCCTACATGTAGAGCCACAAGCCCACATTTTCATTACTTTGAAGGCCCTACATAGGTTGCCTGAAGATTCACCTTCAAGCTGGTTTGTTTCACCCACAAAGCAATACATGCATATACTATTCTGCGCTTAACATGTTCATAGGTCAATGCATAGTTTCTATATAAGTTGTTTGATTAGATGCTTATGAGTCTCTGTTTTTATTATATCTATCATAATAGGTATATATTTTATCTTAACTATTTATCTACAAGCATTTCACTATTGAAATATTGAGGAAAGATAAATTAATGTTATAAAAGTACACAAATAAATTAACTTTTGAAAGTCTGTGTTTATATGAAACAACTGTAAATCTCCATATATTATATTCTTTACACATATATTCCCTTACTACGTAATTATGTATCTATATATTTATTGCTTTAGTCCTACTCTACAAGAGGAAAAACAAATACTCTCTCTAAAGCTTTCCTCTGTCTCACCATCACCCTATAACTCTCCGAATTTATCCTTTATCTCCACTCTTTGACTCATCCCAAACCCATTCTACTACTATGATCTCCAAAAGAACCCTTCCTAGACTTTTCACTCCTCTACCCTTCTGGTTCACCCCAAACCTCAGCTTAGTGCTATGATCTCCTAAACAACCCTACTAAATTCTCCCTCATTTACCTCTCATTTGAGTCACCCCAAACCCCATTTTATTACTATTTGCTCCCTAATCCCTTTCTACTGACTCCCTCCTCTGACTCTCCTTTACTCATCCCAAACCTTGTGTTACTACTATGATTTCCCAATTACCACTTCTGGATTATTCCCTCCTCTTAAGCCTCTAAAGCCTCTAAAGCCCTAATGCTTTCTTGACCCAGTAAATTGTGGTGGTCAGATCAAAGACTAAGTTCACTTTTCCAGAATTTAGCTTTTTGGCAAACATATACTTATAAAGTGATCTAAGTATTGGGGGGGGTATTCAAAATAGTAAATCTCCATGTGTAGATTTACTAAAAGTAAATTTACTCTTACACTTTTGAATATTTTTGCAACTTTTGGTCATTTGCCATTAATAAGAGTAACATTACTCTCAAGTGTATTTACTTAAATGTTCCCATACCATGAAATATGAGGGTAGAGTCAGTAAAAACTTCAAATACAGTGGTAAGTTTACTACTATTAGTGACGTTACAACAATATTTGACACAGACGGAGCAGAGATTTCCCTATGGTAACGTATAGGGAAAAGTTTAAAAGTTTATTAAACTTTTTAAAAAATTGAAAAAAATATTTGATGTTAAATTTTACTGCTGGTTATTTTTATATATTTATTTTCAAAGGAGAACTATGTTAAAAAATGAACAGCATTAACTTACTTTCAAATTAAAAATCTAAATATTTTGAATAAATTAAAAAATAACTTTCTGAAGTTTAAGTAAAAACAAACTTCACATTTCAAGTAAAATTGTTTTTCATATGTATTAAAAATGATTAAATCTGATGTATAAAATTAATATAAGTAATTTAATTATTTGTAATAAATAGGGATGTTAAACTAATAAAATATTTTAAAATACAATAACAATTATGTTGTATTGAGAGATATTTTCTTACATTAAATAAAACGTATTTATATTTTTTAAATAGCTTACATTATTTCATTTATTTTAACATTAGTTTCCATGGGTTTTTATTTAAGTCCCTTCCTTCATTATTTTCGACAGAAGGGTTTTGCAATATCACTGGGTGGCCATGTGTGGTGCCGGGCTTACTCCAGGTCTGTGCTAGAGTATATTTACAACCTTTTGTGGCTCTAATAACTATAGAGGTGCAGGTTGGGAATAGCAATTAGCTTACTCTGTGTGTGGATGAATGTCCCTTCCTAAACCCCACTGTGGCTCTCTCATAACACTTCTTTAGTCCTGTCTCAAAATCCCCCATTAGTAATAAGTATAACTTATTTCCAGCTAGTCCCCCTGTCCCTCCTACATTTACTACTAAAAAGTATAAATGCGTGTGCAGAGATCTCTGCAGTTGAGGTTGAGATCCCCACATGTAAAAGATAGGAGAGGCAGAGACCTCTGCATGAAGGTTTGTGAATATCATATTGTAGTATGATAATATTAGTATGGTAGTACTAGTAAATGTACTACAAAATGCAGTTTGTGAGTAGGACCCTGAATCTTCACTTGGTAATCCTGATTGCCCTTGCTGCCTGTAGCAAGAACAGGGGCTTGCTTCATGAATCTCATTTTTGATATTTTTTATTGCAAATCTGTCTATAAAACAAATATTTGAAATACTTACACAATACTCTCACAAGCAGCATGAATTTGCAGGACACATCCACATGTTGCATAGCACATAGAACAAGGACTTTCTCTGTCAGCAGGATTCACACACAGTACAATGTATATTTCCACTAATAAGAAAACAGTTATGAAACAGAAAAGTAAAATAGAATGATAAGTTGCATACTGTTTCTTTCCCATATGTGTTTTGTTTACAACAAATTTGGCATGAATGTCGCTGCTCCATTGAAACCAAACCTAACAAACTTTGGAAAGCCAATAAAAACACCGGGATGCAAAAGGGTTTGTGCTAGCCTGTGTTTGCATGTTAGTACTATAAAGCAAAACTAAGCCAGATCCACTGTCTTTGCCAGCATTTTGCCAGAACTTCTTCAAAACAATAGCGAGAGAAGCTATGACAGAGAGCTACACTATCAAGTCACAGTAAACTGAATAACATCAGGCTAACATGGAGACTGATGTCATCTTCGGCAGATTAAGGTCCAGCATATAAATCTGGAAGATTGGCAATTTCTCCACCAAGGCAACAGAGAATATTACTCCATCACCCTGACGAAGTACCATCGACCAGATTTAGAAAAGACTATCAAACAGACGGTCATTTCTAAAGGCATTGCCAAGAATCATCATCACAGAATGACTGAAGTGGGATTTTATTTTTGGAAATAAACAAGAAAATGCTCATCTCACCATGGAAGTTCTCTCCCATGGCGTGGGAAGAATTTAGCATATTTCACTTCCCCTAACCACCAGGGTTTTTCTGGCAGTAAAGGGCAGTGAAAACTGACCTCTAATTCCATCCATCTAAATAAGGTGGGTGTAATTAGAGGTCTACATTTGACAGCGCTCACTCTGAAGGGCAATTGGAGGGTTTAAATCATGACAGTGATGGAATAGTCTCCAACATGATTACAGCTGTTGTCTGCCCGCCATTATGTTGGCAGTAAGCATACTCCGGCACTGTTGTGATGGAGTATGCTAACCACCAACAAATAAACTGAGCCCTTAGTCACAATCAAATAAGTACACAAGAAACCAACATCACATCTACCAAAGTGTGTGTTTTGTGTCTGCATTTGTCTAAATATTAAAATAAAAAAAGAGTTACTGCTGATCAAACAGGACAAAAGACTGAAAATTGGAAACCCCGAAAATATGTATGCATTTGATATGTAAACTGTACATGATGTCTACACAGAAATGCATCCATTATTTACCAAAACCTCATTTTAAATAGTGTACATGTTGTGTGGAACTGATGATGAAATGTTCAATGGCGGGTACATGCCTTAGGGGATGGAAAGGGCAAGTGTTTGTAATGACTGCAAGCCACTCCTAGATTTTCAGAAATGTTTTAAACTGATATGCATACACACACACCTTATACACAAACACACACACATATCACAATTGTGATTTTGTGGTTACCACTGAATAGTTATATTTATTTTCCTAAGGAAATTCATTTTTTTAGTTTGCTTTGACAAATCATCTCAAAAAGTTTCCAAAACCTTTATTTTTTACCTGAGCTCCTTCCTGGAAAGTTTTGGGGTGATCCATCAAGCGGGAGTCGAGAGAAAGGGTAGGTCCCAAAACACATTTCCCCATTCATTTTTCCATAAAAACTTTCTAAACAGCCCAAACAGCTGAACAGATTTACACCAAAGTTGGCAGAAAGCTACATAATGGTCCAGAACAAATGCTTTTGTGATTTGATTAATGGCTGTTTTTGAGCAACTAATGAAAAAAATATATTTATCAAGCCGCAAAGTATCCTCAGGATGACAGATCTCATGGAGAGATCTGATTGGCTCCCACCACATCTACAAGAATGTGGTGGAAGCCATATAAGTCACTCAATAAATCAATCTACAAGCTTTAATCAGTTTTAAAAGGAAGCATAAAAGCACACAAGTAAAAACTTGCAAGAAATAGAATGCCACTTCTAATATATCTCAGAGAAGAATTAATAAATCCATCTTAAATAGTCAGCAAATCTCACAATAAAACTTGGACAGTACACATTAAAAACACTCTTACACATTTTCTAAAATCCTGGTACAGCTAGGAAATACAATTTGGTGCCTTAGCAGTCTCTGTAGTGTTTAAATTAATCAGCAAAGCTTTGAATCTTTGTACAAACAACATTTATTCACAATCCTGATGAAGTGTTAAAACAACAGCTGTTTACTGTGACACAGGGCAGATTTTAAAAAATAACTTGCACAGCAACAGACAAGGCCTGAACTAAGCTGCTGAAGGAATAACAGAATGGGTCTTCAGGTGACAAAGTCTGAGCTTCTCAGAATAAGAATTTAAAAAAAACTCTTAGTAAATACAATACAAAGTTTATAGAAAAAAGGTAAAGTGTAATAGATTTTGGGTGGAGTATTCAAAGCAAGGACAAATCAAAATTGCGACCAATTGTAGTGCCTCAAGGGAAAACACAGATAACATTGTATAATACCAAATCTAAATTTAGTAAGGAGGACAACTATTGGTAACCATGCCCAAATAGGGTTCTGGACCTGATGTCGTACTAATACAAAGAAGTTTACTTTAAGCCAACCTTTGTCCTTGAGAGCTAAATTTTAGGGATTTGAGAAAAGTGAGGGTCTGCCTAACTTATTGGCCACATATTGAGGATGTGAAAGCCAAGGAATTCGATACCCATGATCACATGACAGACAGTCTTTATTCATATACTTATTTAGAAATGCTTGCAGGTTCCTCCAAACTGAACACCACAATAACAATGGGGCCAACTTATTAGAGTCCTCCACATATGCAACCCTCACCTCCTCATGAACAGCGAAAGTTGAGAACTCGCAGGCAGGCCCAAAAACTGTCCTCAAGTTGCTGTGATCTTACATCCTTATAGCCCCACACTCCAGAGACATACATTAAAACTTGAAGTACTATTGAAAAATTTCTAGCAAGGAGCCAATCAGTGTGCTATTAATGGAAGTCGCCAAGTTAAATAAAAACCCTACAAAAGTAGAAAACCTCAATATCCGCTTGGATATGCACTGTCACTAACTGCCTTTGGAGTCAAATGTGATGACTAGGTAAGGAAATTAATGCATTTTAGAGATCAGCTTCCACTTTAAGGCCAGATTTCAGAAGTAGAAATGCAAAGGGCCACAGACCATGTTAAAGGTCTTAGAGAAGTTAGTTTCAAGATTTAATTTGGACATAGTGTCAGCAAAAGGTGTCTAACAGAATCTTTAGGTCATTAGGGTTTCTCACCATTAAAACAGAATCATTGGCATACAATGGACAGAGGACAGAGACCTCTGTGTTCTTAACCCTAGACATGTCCTTGCCCTGTGAAGTCAGGGTGGCCTCTAACCCATCTACACACAATGTGAAAAGTACCAGGATGAACACACAACCCTGTCTCACGTCCTTAGAAACGCTGAAGGAAACAGTGCATTCGCCATTGAAGCTGTTCCTTACAAAAGCTTCCAAGTTTGGAATGGAGGGCGTGCAAAAAAAAAGACAATGCTATGATTTACCCCCAAGCCCAATAAAGTATCCCAGAGCTTAGATCTCACCACACAATCAAGGGTGCAGGAGAGATCCATAAAGGCCAGGTAGGTGAAGCTGTGCTTAGCAATTGTATATTTGCTAACCAATAGGTGGGAATTAAGACATTGCTCCATCGTACCCAGGCCCTCACAGAATCCATACTGCACCCTTGAGAAGATATGATTTTCACTCATCCATGAAGTCAAATGATTAAGTACAACCCTTCCCATGACCTTCCCAACCAAGTTCAAAAGTGAGATTGGCTGATAACAGCTAGGAATGGCATCGTTACCCTTCTTAAAAATAGGAACAATAATGGCGCAATGCCAAGAATGCGGAAACCCAGGGGTGCACGCATCGTTAATATAGGTAGTAAGTAATGGGGCCCACAGATCTAAGTTGGCCTTTTAGAGGTCCATTGGCAGGCCATCTTGCCCCTGGGCTTTGTTGGCCAGACTAACAGTAATGGCCTCAACTACCTCCGAAACGAAGAAGACTATACTAATGGCCTGGGGGACGTATGAACATCATTTAACCTGGGGAGAATTATAGTGAGGTTATAGGTTTTATAAACATGACCCGCCCACTGATCTGTGCTAATGTTAGTGCCCATACTGCACTTTTTAACATTCTGCAACTTAATATCATTAACCATACACCAGAACAGGCCAGCATTTGTGGCTTTTGCAGGAAGACACGAAGTTAGACCAGGTATCGGCCTCCTCTTCCTACTTCCTCTTGTACAGTGCCTGTTTATACGTTCTGCTGCAGTCTCCAAGTCCTGTTTTTTGGGGGTAGAATCAAAGGTCTCCCTGAGCTGTTTGTTGGCTAACCTACAGGTACCATCAAACCAAAAGAGGTGCGTAGCAAACATGATCTTAAATGGCCTCGAAAATACTGCTTTGAGTACAAAGCTCAGTCTGACAAAAGCCTGCATGCCTGTGTAGCACTCCTGTTCTGAGCACAACTTCTTAGTGATCTCAGTCATAATGGCTTAGTGCTAGACTGCTCTCCTCCACTAGTTGCATGTTGAATAAGTTCAATGTACTGTCTTTGATTTTCCAGCCCAAGTACAGAGCTAGTCAAAGCCTTATGGTCACTGAAAACAGAAGATATAACTTACCCATTGGTGGCCCAGTTCATAACAACCTGTGAATAAAAAATGTAATCAATAGTAGTGGCATGTATTCCTCCCGTGTAGGTGGCAGTTGTGGTATATGGTGGGCCAGTCACCACCATTGTATTACAGAGGTCAAGGGCAACCAAATAGGATTAAAGTTCTCATCCACTTTGGTCTTGGCCTAGAAGAACCTCTTCAGACCAGCGGGTTGAAACAAGTTTGGCCCATTACTCAGGTAAATTCCCCAGTTTAGCAATACAATCCCCAGCTCAGATTAAAGTAAATCCTAAACCAACCTCTGCTTGTTTACTGGCATTTAAATTAATGAATGAAAACAGAATGGCATAATCAGGATAGCTAGTTTGAGTAAAATGATCATTGCAAACGTTAATGGTACAAACACCATAGTTGCATGGCTACTATAGATAAAAGGCTTAAATTAGTTACACTCACAAGGACTTTGATAGATATGTCATAAAAGGCTCGTCTTAAACCAGACAGCGAGGTCTGCTTTGCACAGCCAGAGGTGCAAGGGCTAAGGGGTGACAGAAAAACAGGAAAAACATTGCAAAAAAACATTAGATGTGTCCCAAATCTCCTGTAGGAAAATGATATAGGAAGTCTGGTTGAATTCAAGGGCCCGCCCATTCCACTCTTCATACAAAAAGGATCTGATTAAACAACCTATCCTCATAGATAAGATTAGAAGGAAACCACTGTGTGCCCTTGTTTATAAGCTGCCCTGTTTTCTCACTACTGGGTTGGCCAAGGCTTGGAACATTCACCAAGAAAACCATGTACGGACAAGCTGCTGTGGGCAGATCACAGGTAGGGGAACTATGACCGCTCCTTCCTCCAGTTGGCTTTCTCTGGCAAATAAGTTGAGATGTCAGCCCTAGAAGCAGGGAAAGCACACCCAACAAGGCCTGCAGCAGATACAGCTGAGGGATCTGACAAAGTGGCTGGTGGATCAAGGGCAAAGGTCACTGTTCTAGACACCAGGACCCCCAGGCCGGCAGCTGCAGCCAAGTTAGAGATGGCAATACCAGTGGCAGGCTGATCATCAGCATCAGAGGAACCAAGACAGTCATCCCTTGCCAAATCAGAGCCCATATGGGTGAGCTTGGTTTCAATAGAGTCCAAATGCTGAACTAGGGTACTAGTACAAGTCACAACAATCTGTTTAAAATGTTAATCAAGGTGTTCCTAAAGTTGTCCATATAATCCTGAAAAGTAGTCGAAGGTGAGGCGAATGGTGGTCCAGACAAATTTCTCAATCCAGAGGCAGTGGTTTTCGTTTTTTAAATGACTCTCCCCTGCTTAAGATGCTTCACAGCATGCACCGGTGTCGGGGGTGACAGAGCTCAATTGCTGTCTAAAGTGCACGCATCCGATTTAGAGGAAGCAGAGTCACAATGTGGGCTCTCTTTGGCCCCCGCGATGGACCTGCTCAAGGGAATGTCAGGAGCACCCCTACTTTCCAGAATGAGCAATAAACTTCTCTTGACCATCTGAATCTCCTTATCACTGACCCCCACAGCCAGTTAAAAAAAGTAATTCAGTGTGCGGTTATTTTTGCCATTGGTTGTTCTCAACCCTTCAAGCTTGCACTTCCCCATCATAAAGCGAAGGAGAAAAAAAATGGCCCAGGCAGTTAAGAACACTGGAAGCAACTAGTAAAGGTGCAAACACAGATATCAACAGAGCAACAAGGCCAAAAGCCAAATCAGAGATAAGCAAAACTCATTTACATATGTGTCAGCAATACAGAGCAAATACAAGGCGGAGCCCAGTTTGACGTCCTCCAGGCTCTGACAGGTGACGACAGGCCCAATGTTGGCCTAATTTTTGCCCAGGCATGCGCCTGGGTGCATCCCATCCATGTCCCACACCTGTGGGTCCTCATGGCCTTAACAGCATGCTGAAAACAGTGGAGCTGCTCCTCCTCCTGGGTTCTGTGGTATGTTCTGGGGTTTGCCGTCCCCCGCAGAAGCAGCACAATATGTGTCCTGTGGATCTTCCTGCACTTAAAAGTGCACTGAAAACAGTGGAGCCCCTCCTTACCCTCCTCCTGAGCTCTGTGGTGTATTCTGGGGCTTGCAGTCCCCCACAGCAGCAGCAGAATTTGCATCCCGCACCAGTGAGTCTTCCTGTGCTTAGAAACATGCTGAAAATAGTGGAGTCTCGCCACCTTTTTATGTAATTTTTGCTGTGAATTTGAGCAGGAAATGTGAATCTATGGCAATGTGTCTAAAAAAGCATACTGTTATGAACCACCTCCTGGGGTTGGCCAGGGCCCTGAGGCGATGCAAAATCCTTTTTTGGAGAAGGGGTCACATGGCCTCCTTCCCAAGCCTCGAGGAGACTCCAGGAACCCCATCCTCTGGGACCAAATGGCAATTATATTGGGCGGGCAGCTGCACAGACCCCCCCTAGGGCCGGCACACACACTGTGTCCCAGGGATCCTACGTCTGGGACACAGTGGTTTTCATGCCCCAATAACGTGGGCAGGGAAACAAGTCTGTTTCCACCTAGCCGGTGGGAGCAGATTTCTGTCTTGCTGCGTACACTTATGCGGGCATGAAAACATATATTACTCCTGAGCAGAAACAGCTACTACTACTGGACTTAAGCAAGTAGAGAATCTAGCAGACAAGCCAAGTCAGGAGGTGACTGTGCTGTGTAAGAAGGTGGTAGAACAGTTACTCTATATTGGTGCTGGAGGCCTGGGCAGAGGTGTTATAAATGGGGTCTCTAGTTGGCAGTCAGTTTGCACCCTGTCCAAGTAGGGACCCTCACTCCAGTCATGATGAGGGAGTCACACACCTAAGATAACCCCTGCTCACCCCCTTATCTCAGAGACAATGTGTAAAGTACTTGTTCACACACGCACACACAGTAACACAGTGAAAACACCACAAAAGTACTCAACAACAGTTTAGAAAACAAGCCAATGTTTATCTGAGTAAAACAAGACCAAAACGAAAAAAATCAAACATACACAAATAAACTTAGCACTGATTAAAGGTTTAAAAGAATCATAATCCTGAAAAATCAGTGGTTGTCTCCTTGTAACAAACAGTAACTTGGATGCATCAAAAAACAAAGATGATGCTGGCCGCAAAGGAGGTGATGCATCTGAGAAGCAAGTGATGCATCGATCGTTTTCATGCTGGACAGGTGATACGTGGATTCTTTTCCCATCCAGCTGGTGATGTGTCTTTTCTTTTCCCACCCAGCTGGCGCTGCATGGATTTTTTTCTCCCCACACTAGCAATGCATTGATTCCTGGTTGTGGAGCAGCGTCGATGTAGAAACATGATTCCCAGGTATGATGCGTGGAAAATTCAGACACATGGCAACGAGGAAGCCCTCACTGAAGCAGGCAATGCAATTCTTTCGCAGCCTGGAGACAGGCACTGTGTCAATTTTTCAGTTACAGTGCTCGTGCTGCTTTGATTTTTCTGACGCAAAGGCCTCTGTCCATGGATTTTCATTCAGGTTATCAGCTTCCACTTATAAGGGCCCTGGGACTGAATTTGGCACCTCTTAGCAAGTCAGGACACTCAGCAGAAGAGCCCAAGCACTGGCAGATGAAGTCTTCGATGTCCCTGAGACTTCAGAACAGGAGGCAAGCTCAGTTCAAGCCCTTGGAGAACCTTGGAAAGCAGGATGTAGAAAGCCAAGTCCAATCCTTTCACTGCCAGGACAGAAGCAGCAGGCCAGCACAGTGAAGCAACAGGCAGAGTGGCAGTTCCTCCTGCAGCATCCAACTCTTCTTCCTGGCACAATGTCTTCAGTCCAGAAGTGTTCTGAAGTTGTGGGTGCACTTGCCAGGTCAAACTGGTAGTTCAAAACTGCACACACAGACACTGCAGTGGCAGGTATGAGACATAGTTATAGGGCTACTCATGTGGGGGGCACACAGGCCCTGGGCACCTTTGGTGGACTTTACCAGGGACTTACTAGTAAATCAAATATGCTAATCATAGAGAAAACCTATCACCAATCCAATTTAGACAGCAAGCACGTGTAATTCAGTACTGGTCAGCAGTGGCAACGTACCCAGGGTCCTAAAGCCATCAAAAACAAAGTTCAGCACAGGATCATAACAGGAGGTCAGAAGCAAAAAAGTACAGAGGAAACCATGCCAAGAGCTGACAGGTCTAACATCGAGAGACGCTCTAGTAGGAGCAGCGTCCATTTGGTGATATTGCCCAAAAAGGGGGAATGCTTTGAGCTGTTTTTTTTCAGAAATGGTTAATGACAGAATTCAAGCCATGCGGTTGTCCATGTTTTTCTCCATTTAACGAGTGCATTGGATGCCGGAGGTCCTGCTTCTGCCAGAGGCACTGCCTCAGGCCATCATATTTTCCTTCCTTAATTACAGGGACTGAGATGTCCTCCTGCAGGAAGCTTGGGTCCACAAAGACATTTACATCAATGATACTTAGGTGAAGCTGTTCCTTCATTAGACAATGCAGGTGCATAAACAATCCAATCCTTAGAAAGCATTAAAAAAAATATGCAGAGACCTGAACTTGAAATACACAGGGGCTTATTTACAAGCCCCTGGCACCACCATTGCACCATTTTTGTGACGCAGGGGTGGTGTAAAGCAGTCCCCTACAGTGCGCCACAATTACAAACTGGCGCAATGGGACCACTGCACCAGTTTGTAAAGCCCTGTGTCACATTATACCTGCGCCAGGTATAATGTATGCAATGTAAGCTTTCCCATGTTAAAAGTCACGCAGAACTGGCACAGTAAAATTTACAAGATTTCACTGCATTGTTCTGTGCTTTCACTGCATCAAAGATGTAATGCTCAGAACAGGCGTTAAACTGACGCAGATCTTTTGTCACGGGAGCTTTCCTTGTATTGCTGGAGTAGCATCATTTGTTTTGCCGCTAGTCCATCAATGTGTGAGTTTAGCACCACAGATGCGTCAGAATTTCTGACGCATCTGTGAAAACATGTGCCACGGAGCTCGGTATTGTAAATATAGTGCATCCATGGCATTGTTAGGAGGGTACACGGCAGCGCAAGGAATCTGATGCATCAGAGTCTATGCGTCAGATGTTTGTAAATGAGGCCCATAACGTTTTCCTAACAAGACTAGAGGTATTATTGAGGAATGAGGCACACCATTTTACTTGTCCTCAGAAAGTGTGGGGCAGGTGGAGAACCTAGATAAGTAAAGTACTAGAATATGGGCCCAGATTGATGGCCGGGGAACCCATGGAGAGGATAGTGACACAAATGCCAGTGGTGATTTCGCAGTGGCACAGAAGCAAAGAGATGATGTGTGGAGGAAATGGGCTGGGGGCAGAAAGGGGCATTGAATAGAGAGCACAGAATCAGCGTATGTTGGGTCAGCGAAAGCAGAAGTTGAATCTTCTGAATTGTTTTTCATGGTTCTATACACTTGAGCATCTTCACCTTATACAGTATTTATCCAATGTGAGGTGCCAGGGTGGGTACCATCGGTCAGACTTGTTTGGGCCCGAGTACAAGAGCTTAGGTGAGATGCAGTCCATAGTCCACATTGTTCCTATATGTCATGATTGCAGGGCAGGCGACAGAGAGGGGGGTGGAAGGGATGGGGGCAGCCAGAACAGTAGCCAGAGAGTGTATGACAGACACTATGGGGGTCATTCTGAGTCTGGCGGGCGGCGGAGGCCGCCCGCCAGACTTCCCCCCTCCAAAATACCGCTCCGCGGTCGAAAGACCGCTGAGGGTATTTTGGCTTTTGCACTGGGCTGGCGGGCGACCGCCAAAAGGCCGCCCGCCAGCCCAGTGCAAAAAACCCTTCCCACGAGGACGCCGGCTCAGAATTGAGCCGGCGGAGTGGGAAGGTGCGACGGGTGCAGTTGCACCCGTCGCGAATTTCAGTGTCTGCAAAGCAGACACTGAAATTCTTTTTGGGGCCCTCTTACGGGGGCCCCGCGACACCCCATACCGCCATCCTGTTCCTGGCGGGAGAACCGCCAGGAACAGGATGGCGGTATGGGGTGTCAGAATCCCCATGGCGGCGCAGCAAGCTGCGCCGCCATGGAGGATTCAATAGGGCAGCGGAAAACCGGCGGGAGACCGCCGGTTTTCCCTTTCTGACCGCGGTCAGAATGCCCTGCGGGGCACCGCCAGCCTGTTGGCGGTGCTCCCGCCGACCCTGGCCCCGGCGGTCCGTGACCGCCGGGGTCAGAATCACCCCCTATATGTTTGGTCACCTAGAATGTCAGGAGCCTGAACAATTTTGAAAAGAGGACGAGAGTGGGCACATGCCTGCGCAATAGCATGCATATAGGAGAGACACCTCCTCTCAGCTGAAATTGACAAACTTTGTAAGAAATGGATGGGAATCTTATATCACACAGGTTACAGTTCCCATGCCAGAGGAGTGGGTATTTGGCTGGCGCTGAAAGGCCCTTATGAGGTCAAGGTCACATGCACAGACACCAAGTGAAGACATGTGCTCATAAACGGCTGCCTTAACGGCTGCCCCCTGATGATAGACTGTATGAACTTACACTGATAACAAGACATACTACAGTACGAAAGCGAGACTGGCTCAGCTGTATTCCGACACTGCAATGCTCTGGGTGGGAAACTTCAAATGTGTGCTAAATGTGGTGTGGGATAGCCTCCCACCCTTCAAATTGGCGGCTGCTGATCTAGGTGTGGCAGGACGAGGTCTTCTACCAGGAAGTGCGAGAAACTATTCATACTTACTTTGCACTAAACATGAATATCACGGTTGTGGGTGGGATTGAATGGAATGCAATGAAAGTGGTGGTGTGAGCTATGGCTATTGGCAGGGGTGCACTTAAGGTGGAGAGACCTGGCTGACCAAATCGCAGCGGCCAAGAAGCAACTTGAGCAGCAACAGGCCTAGCAGCATAGAGTGGCGACAGCCTTGCAGTTGACCCATGAGCTTAGGACAATAATATTGGAAAAATTGCTAGAACTGGAACAATTACAACACACAGACTTTCGACAATTGCTATGCTACACAGGAAGGGGGACAAAACAGGTAGATTATTAGCATGGCTGCTTAAGAAAGACAGAGCACCGGCAGACATAATGGCAGTTAGAGATGGCACAGGAACTGTGGTACACAAGCCAGAACTGAATACTGAAACATTTCTGGCTTACTAGAAAGACCTATGCATGCCTCCACCTGAGGCGGCTGGCAACCCCCGCTATCTGGTCCTGCATGAGGCCCACCTGCCTGCTCTTATGCAGGAATGGAGACTCCTCCTGGCGGTGCCCAAAACTGTACAAGAAATTATAGGACCACTGGAATGATACCAAGTGTTTGGTGACCCACTGGCAGAAGAGCTACTCCGAGTGCACCAAGAGGCACTGGATATCCAGGAACTGCAGAAATCTATGAAGGATGCCACCATTATCCTTCTTCCCTGGAGAAAGACCCATATGACTGTAAATTGTATTGGAAGTTGCCTATGCTTAGATATGACAACAAAATACTGGGCAAGGTACTCACCACCCAATTAAATGAGACGAGGAGGGCATTTAAACACCCTGAACAGTTTTATAGAGGGGAGGGAGAATGCATTGAACATTCAGCACCTGACTAGCATGCTCAGAGCAGTTGGAACCATGAATCAGGAATTGGCATGGGTGTCACTTAACATCAAAAAACATTTTATACGATCTCATGACCCTACCTGTTTAAAACGCTCAGAACAATGAATTTTGGTCAGAAGTTCATTAACATGATATCCCTGTTATATACCAGGCGAGGGTGTGTATTAATGACATGATCTCAGAGGAATGGTAGCTGAGCAGGGGAACCCAACAGGGCTTTCCTCTGCCACCCCTGCTTTTCACACTCAGAATAGAGCGTTTGACTTTTAGGTTGCGCAACCTTCTTGACTGCTGGGTTGTCTGCACATGGGATGGCATACGCGTGTTTTCTCTACCTGCAGATTATTTATTGGTGTATTTCTCTAATCCCAGGCAACCCTTGCACTTAGTGTTTTGGGAACTTGACAGGTTGGGCAGCAATCAGGTCTCAAATCAACAGTCAGAAAGCTGTACTATGCCCCATAGGGACATTAAGTGGCACAACAGGAGAGCAACTACCTGACTTGGACATACCCTAGGAGCTCAGATCTTTTAAATATTAGGGAATTTAAGCAATGACCAATCACTTCAGGTGTGTGGCCTTAAACCCAGCCAAACTGTTAGTGGGCACACGGGGCAATCTAGGTCACTGGATATCCCTCCTCCTGTCCACGGTGGGGAGAATAGCCATAGCGAAGATGTTGGTGCTCCACAGATGTTTATACCTATTTTAATGTAGCATATTTCCAATCCCCCACAACTTGCAAAACTTAAATCAGCACTGACTGCTCTCATCTGGGGGAAAAAGCAGAGCAGGTTTAAAATGGAAGCACTGCACTGCACATTCAAACAGGGAGGTCTTTGGGTCCCTGATCTCACACCATACTATCAGGCATCACATTTGCAATTCATGGTGTTCTGGTGCGGCACAGACACTGGAGTAGACAGAAGTTTATAGTGAGGTAAAAAAACACAATCAGAACTCACAAAGACCATGTACAGAAAGAGAGGCATGCACATGCTAATCGAAAGTGTGGGCACAACCTACCTTATATTTGTTTTGATAATTTATTTTCCAAGGGGACACGTAAGGGTAGCCAACCATTTACCCTCATGAGGTGGATTGACCCTTTGGACTCAGATAGGTGTGAGTGTTTGGTTCTTAACAAAACAAAGTCAACAATAAACACAACCAAACAATACCATCATTAATCAACATTAGAGTAATTAATTAAAACACACCATGACCTATTTTGCAATGAATCACCACGCCAGTTTAGTAAAGTTCAAACATTTATTGCCTTTTAGATTAACAATGCTAAGATCACGTAAATCAAGCACAAAACCAAATTATAAAGATACATAAATAACACAGGTTGACCAAACCTTCTAAAGAATCTAGCTTTGCAAGAATATGAATTTGTTAGACACTCTAGAATCACCATACAGAATAACAGCGACATCAGAAACACAGTTGAGATTTAACTCATTGAGTTAACTCAGATGCATTATTCACAGTCAGTTATTTTGCGCAGCCAAATTCAGAATGTGACATTCTAACTATCACCCTAATTAGATTAAGCATGTTGGACTTCATGCAAAAAAGAAGATGAAGACAACCACTAATTTGGAAAACATCCATCTATAGTGCTAGCAAAAATAACAGTCGGGTTTCTAGAATAGAAAACCTGCAAAAAAGACAAATTCATAAACTAGGTTATACCTTTCCTTAATGGGTTTAGCAGGCAGTGAAGTCATCTTCAGTGAAGCATCTTCTGGTCATCTTCAGTGGACAGTGACATATATGGGAACAGTTCAGTAATATTTGGCCTTAGTACATCTGAACTGTAAGTGGCATACAGCACATCTTTTGACGTACCATCAATTGACATGGACCTGCAGTAAACTCTGGGACTCTTGGGAGCAGATGGCAGTCACTTACTGACACAGATTAAATCTTGACATGCCGCACAGCCCACAATTCTTCCTGTTGGGTATAGGGGTGCCCATGATACAAAGCCCAACAAAAAGAAAATTCACTGATTTCACCCTGCTGCCGGACAGGCTCTGGCTTGCGATGTATTGGCTTAGCACCAGCAGATGTACAATGTAGAGCTAGTTACGGGACACTGTGCAGTAGTGTACAGCTGAAGATGTGCATATGAAGTAGATCAGATCAGAACCCAAGCTTATGGAAGAAATGGAATTATGGCACAAATTGCTGAGGATGTTAAAGCTTCCCCCAGTTGAGCGCCCAACTTGAAAGGCAGAAGTAATGTCATACATGGTCCTCTACCCCTTGATGGCACACCTAACACTGTGAGGAGCAGGTGGTCAAGGATTACTTTGCCCTCTGCCTCCCCCTTCCAGTCATTGAGATCAGTCATGGTAGCTTGCCCACCGGCCTCTGCTTTATGTACTCCGAGGACCATCATTGGTTGTACTTGTATACGACGTGCACTTTTATGTATTACTGTTGAATGTTGAAAATAGCTTTGTTTGTACTTATGTTTTGTTGGTGCAGCATTGGTATAGCCCCCACAATGAAAATTATTGATCTGTAAAATGATCAGATGTAGCAAAGACGTTGTGTTCGGTACAATATATGAAAATACCACAAATGAAGCTTACAAAAACAGTTTTTAGTAATCAGTAATAATAAATATTATTGAAATATATATTTGATCAAAATTATTGGTGCTTTTTGGAGAAAGATGATAGAACTGCTTTATATATATTGATATACTCACGCTTGATAAAGCCAATAATCTTACTTTTTATATTTTGGTGTTGGGGAATTCCGTGCATGCCACAGAGTTGGCTGCTCAAAGGCCATGCTGTAGCGCAGGGGTTTGGCTGCCCCTGGGGGGGTGGACGCAGGGCCTGGCACAGCATAGGGTTTTTCTTTATGTATGGTGGTAAAATATAACTTTAGGCTAGCAAAGTCCTAGAAATTTACTGAGAAAACAAAGGTTATAGTGATGTTATAGTCAGTTAAAACATGAAGTTGCAAATATACAAAACCACTGAAGTTCACCAGTTACAGTTATCTCAAGTCGCTATGACTTGTGCCCTAATGGGGTCTTTGGTTGGCAGTCAGGTTACCCCCTTTGAAAGCAAGGACCCTCACTCTAGTCAGGGTAAACAAGAATCACTCTTGGTCAACCCCCCACTCTCCTCCTTGGTAGTTTGGCACAAGCAGAAAGGCTTATCCCAGGCGCAATGTGTGAAGTATTTGTACCAACACACACAGTAATACAGTAAAAACACTGCAAAATGGGCACCACACCAGTTTGAAAAAATAGGCAATATTTATCTAAATCAAACAAGACCAAAATGACAAAGATCCAACATACACAAGTCAAAATATAAATTTTTAAAAGAATAAGAGTCTTACTCCATAGAAAACAATGGAAACGTTGATTTTACACAAAGTACCTGGTTTGCATCAAAAATCAAGCTGCATGGGCGAGTGTGCGTTGGAAAAGTCAGCGATGAATCAATTCCTTTCTCGCAAGGGAGGCCGTGCATCATTTGTTCGACGGTCGGGTAGACGATGCATCATTTTTCTCCCTCACAAGAAAGTGATGCGTCAATTTCCAGACGGGCACCTCGGATCTGCGTCGATTCACGATGACTTTGACGCCCAGGGGCGATGCATGAGAAATCCGGTTGCAGTGTATTAGAAAACCGTACTGCATGGGGTCTGAGTTTTTATCAGCAGCCGCAAGGGGATGTTCTGTCATTTTTCCAGCCGCAATTCATCAATCTTTCTGCCGTGATGCTGGTGAAGTGTCGATTTTTAGCTGCGAAGCGGGTGGCACGTTGTTTAGCAGTTATGTTGCAGATGGTACATCAAAAAATCCCCGAACGGAGTTCTGTGCGTAGATTTTAGCTAGATTTCAAGGGCCCAGGGACTGGAAAGGGCACCACTTGCAGGAGTCTCAGCAGAGAGTCCAGATGCTGGCAGAGGAAGTCACTGATGGCCCTGAGACTTCAAAACAGGGGACAATCTCAGTCCAAGCCCTTGGAGATTCTTCTTCAAGCAGGAATGCACGACAAAGCCCAGTCTTTGTCCCTTTTCACAGGCAGAAGCAGCAACTGCAGGATAGCACAACAAAGCACAGTCACATGCAGGGGCAGCACTTCTCCTCAGCTCTTTAGCTATTCTCCGTGACAGAGGTTCCTCTTGGTTCCAGAAGTGATCTAAAGTCTGGGGTTTTGGGTCCACTACTTAGACCCCTTTCTGCCTTTTAAACCTGCAAACTTCCAAGGAAAGTCAATGTTGTTCACAAGATCCCACCTTGCCTAGGCAAGGCTCCAGACACACACCAGGGGGTTGGAGACCGCATTGTGTGAGGGCAGGCGTAGCCCATTCAGGTGTAAGTGATCACTCCTCCCTCCACTATAGCCCACATGGCTCATCAGGATATGCAGGCTACAACCCAGCTCCGTTTGTGTCTCTGTCTAGAGGAGATTCACAAACAGCCCAACTGTCAGTCTGACCCAGACAGGGTCTCCGAATGGTTAAAGCAAGAAAATGGCCACTTTCTAAAAGTGGCATTTTCAAACTAACAATCTAAAAACCCACTTCACTAACAGATGTATTTTTAAATTGTGAGTTCAGAGACCCCAAACTCCACATTTCAATCTGCTCTCAAAGGGAAACTGCACATTAAGGATATTTAAAGGCAGTCCCCATGTTGTGTAACCTATGAGAGAGATAGACCTTGCAACAGTGAAAAACGAATTTGGCAGTATTTTACTGTTAGGTCATGTAAAACACATCAGTACATGTCCCACCTTTAACATACACTGCACCCTGCCCATGGGGTTACCTAGGGCCTACCTTAGGGGTGCCTGACATGTATAAAAAGGGAAGCTTTAGGCCCAGCAAGTGGATACACTTGCCAAGTTGAATTGGCAGTTTAAACCTGCACACACAGGCAGTGAAGTGGCAGGTCTGAGCCATGTTCACAAGGATACTAATGTGGGTGCACAACCAGTGCTGCAGGCCCACTAGTTGCATTTGATTTACATGCCCTGGCATCTCTATTGCACTTTACTAGGGACTTACTAGTAAATCAGATATGCCAATCATGGAAAAGCCAATTTCACATACCCTTTACACAGGAGCACTTGCACTTTAGCACCGATCAGCAGTGTCCAGCACACAGTAAAAACATGGAAAGCAGAGGCAAAAAAGACAGGGGAGACCACACCTAGGTTGCCAGGTCTAACATCACTGTTAATTACCCTGCATATTCCATCACTCATAACATCATTGATAATATCACTGCAACATTTGTAATGAGATTATTGATGGTAAAACTTTGCATGGCCTGGGATTTTAAAGCCATTACCAGAACAATTCTAAGGTTGTATAGTATGAGAAACTATAAACATTGAATGAACAAATATATATTTCCGAAAAATTTACATAAACAGCAAGAAGCAATATTCAAAAATGTTGCTCAAGAAACATGCCCCATGTACGTTCTTGTAGACATTTTAGGTTAATTAATCATTTATTAGTAGCAATACAAATACCGATGAAGTGAGCAATACAAAGTGCAATTCATAATAAACACTGGCGTTGGAAGGGCAGGTTAATGTACCTGATTGCTCGTAATTAACGTTACCCATTCTCTAGGTGATTGCACTAATCTCTGAAAACTTTGCTCCTTGGTCTGATGATATTGTTTATTTTCTGCTTATGAGAAGCTAATTTCTACAAATTAGAATTAATGTTTACATGCAGGTAACGTCCCTCAGAAGGGAGGACATGAAATAACAGCAATTACCTAATAAACAACCACACTGCCTACAGTGGTAATTGAAAACAATTTCTGGCGAGGAGCCAGGTGCTTATCCTCCCATTGTGAGTGTAGTACTGTATTATGTAGTTAATTTCCTCATGAAGGTCACATACACCACAGTGTGACATACTGGTGTATCTATATGCTGGTGTATCTATATGTTTGCTGATCGTGTTCAGAGAAGGGTATCTACAGGTTTGAGTTTAAACCAAAACTGCAGGTAGCTCAATTACCTCCATTCCATTAGTCAGGTGGTACTCCTACAGTTTCTAAGAATAATGGTTATAAATTGACTTTTGTTGGGTTTTGGAAATTGCCTAACTTAAACTATATTATTGGGCATCACATCAAATTATTATAATTTCTTGCTTTTTGACATTTATCCAGAACTCAAAACCCACTTAAATTGACTGACCTTTACAGACACAGGCCCTCTATATATCCTAGATTGGAGACAGGTTCGGTAGACCCCCTTCAGGCTACTCAGACTCTCTGTTCTGGACTTGGTGAGATACATTAAAGTGATTCAGTGGCTAGGTGTTAGGCTGGCTGGCAAAAGAGATGCCTCTATTGGGTTGCTACTCTAAAGAGATTTACTCAGTGGTAGTGCGTAGGCATTTCTAAATAGGAAGATGCATATTGTCAGAATTATTTTTGTCTTTTGCAGTCCTGTAAATGAAGTTTGAGCTGCCCCTATCTGACTGTGATTTTTGAACAACCCTGATGACTTTGCAAAAGCTTAAGGGACGGTGGGAATCAGAGGCAGGGGTAATGAAAAATGAGGGCTCCAGAGATTAACTGACGGTGCAGAGAGAAAGGGTTATTTCAGGACCCTCTCAGTTAACCCTATTTAATTATGTACACGGGCTATATTTTGCCTGAGATCCACTATGGTGCATGAAGAGAGTTTGCCTTGCTGCCTATGATGTGTCAGCGACAGGGGTGCTTTCTTTCAAATGGGGAGTGTATGACCCAGAGTTTCTTGGTGAATGCGGCCAGATTGCTCTCTGTAGTTGTGGGGTAGACTTGATATTTACTTAAAGAATAGTATTCTGGCAGTTTGAAAACAATTAACACTGCAATATTGTTGCATAAAGTTGTTTATATACATAGTGGTGCTTATTAATGAAAATGATATTTTATGAAACTGGGGTAAGTGGGTGAATCTGTGTTATTGAATTCAAGTCCATGTTTCGAGTTTATATTCAATTGTGGAAACATCTGATGACCTAAGGCGTGCTGCAGCGCCACATAATTTTAGCTACTATTTACACTGAAGAGTGGATTCTGCGCTAGAGGTCAATGGATCGAAGCAAAATAGATTTGATGGGATGTCATCTATGAGTAATGTAAGCATCAACAATAATCAACATAATCAGTGATCCTGAACATTAAACAACAACCACACCAGTTTATTAAGAAGATTTATAAAATGTATTCCCCTAGATTAATAACGCTAATGTTACGAAAATAACTCTCAAACACAAATGGTAAGCATATAGAATTAATAATGGTTGATTAGAACGTCTTAAATATCTCAATTTAATCAAAACAGTTGAACAAATAATGTCCAAAAGAATTACAGTTATTAATAATACTAAAACTGGTAATAAAAAGTATACATTAGTACAACACTCAAAAGATGTCAATATAAAACCATGAGTACTCTAAGTTATTATACTCACTAACAACAAATTAGCATTAACACGTTGGGCTTCATGTAAAAAGAATTTTAGGAACACAAATTTAGAAAAACTCTTCAACTCGGGTTATTATCAAAATTTTTATTAAAATGTAGCAATCAATCCATAAGTTGTGGCTGGTACCTGTAAAGCAAAAGAGACACATATAGCATTACAATGACATACATTACCGAATTGATATCAACAAGTAGTCTACTTCAGCAAAAGGAACACCATCAGATATGTTTTCAGAAGAATCAGGCCTAACAACAGCTAAACCTACACTGCTATTATGACTCAAACCATCTGCTGGAACTCTCTCCTCTCATCATCTAATCTCTGACCTGGCTCATCATTATGTCTGACCAAAGGAGAATCTTACTCAAGTTGTTATACTAATCTCTAAAAAGCTTATGATTGGTCAGTTCATGCAGTGGTTACGCTTCAACCGATCGAAAACTAAATTGATAACCTAAAATACGACAATACTACATTGACTAGAACATTTTCTCAACAATAACTTTTCCTCTTCTGTCTCGTCTGTAGCTACATTGTTCCATTTCACCCAAACTTTTCTTTACTGGTTACCAACTTCACTTCCATCCTCGAGGTAACAATCACATATTAGTAACATTCTCAAACAATAGAACATTCAACTTCTGTAATGTTCAATTAAACATGGCCTTGTAAGACATAATGCAGCGACCTGCTAGGGGTATCTGTGGACACATCTACTAAAGCACTGAATGCACATTTATATAAACATTGAATCATGGAAAGTAACAACAATATTCAGTTGGAATTTTCTCAATAAGGAACAGAAAAATGAACTGTGGCAACCATTTTCAAAAGTTACTCGTTTTACATGTTAATTCATTATGCATTTAATATACCAAAGTCATTAGTAAACATATTACAATATTCACACTTTCACAATCCCTCCTCTGATGACTATTTATGTCATCACATCAATCTATAATAAATTAATTTATTATCATCAATTTTAAAAATGTATTCTCATTTATTTTTGCATTATTTCTATTTCTCCTTTTGTTTTCTCCATAGAATGTATTCATTTGTATTTCAAAATGTCTTCTATTCTTTTCCAATTTTCTTCTTTGAAAACATTTTATCATTTTATATATTCCCCAGATTCCAATTAGACAAAATACAATTATTGACACCCATTTTGCCATTGTTAAAATAATACTTATTCCAACTTTACTAAACCAATTTCATACAGCTGTAATCCCTTTGCCAGCTTTTTCTCAAACTGTGGTTTCTGTTAGTTCTTTTAAATCTTCTTTATTAGTAATCTGTACATTTTTAATCAACTCTTTAACTTTACCTGAGTTATCAGGCATGAAGTAACAACAATGATTCAAACCCCGCCCTCTTTCGCTAAATAACTGTCTAATGCAAGGCGGTTCTGAAGTGCCATAGCTCTTGTAACAGCCAATTATGTGTCTAGAAGAATAATAGCTCCAGAATATCTTGTCAAAATGTTATCCACTATTGTAGACAACTCATGTATTTTGAATTCAAGACTACTCCCACTGAAGGAATTATAGCGCCACAAATGTCTCCCACAATGCTAGATATTGACTCTCGCTTGTGTCTCATTTGAATTTTCATTGTTTAAGGAATATTACTCAAGTCTTCCAACTGACAGATTTTCGGAAAGACTATTCCCAAGTAACATGTTCCATACCACCTTCTAGGAAGACGATAATATGCATTTCTCACACAAATATTGTAAATTCCAGGAACTGGTGGATCCTGTCCATTCATCATAAAATCCCACTTACTTCTGAACATAAAAACATGTCTACACTTACTCTTTCCCACAAACACTCTATCATTCTTACTCCAACGTCTATATAAATAAAGCCTTCCCACGTGTTCAGCATCTATTGTTAGTTTTCCTTGTTTAGTAATATCAGTATAAGCATAATCAACTCCAAGTTTTCTACTTATTATTCCCTTATCTATCTTTGCCTTCATTTCTTTTCTTCTATCTTCTGTGTTATCTAAAAAACAAATTCTGCAGGAGTTAGTAAACACATTAGATTATTTCTATGTCCAAAGCTGTACCAAAAGTTAAAGTTGGCTAAAAGAAATCTCTCATAATAACTATGTTATTATCTTTGGCTATTCTATTCAAATATCCTATGACAAGTACAAATGACAATACCATGTCATAGTTTGAAAAGAAATACTGAATATATTCTCGATTTTAGAAACGCGTTAGTCAAAGACTACAACTTATAGCGTACGTAACAGGCAGACTATGATAAGTAGTTCCTATTTCCACTGAAGTCGGAATCTGTGTACATACATAGGGGGTCATTACAACCTCAGCATTGCAGACCGCCGAGGTTGCGGGCACCAGAATACCGCCATTGCTGGCGGTATGGCTGTCTCCCTATTTTGACATTTCCGCTGGGCCAGCGGAAAAGTCACATCAACATTGCCGCTGGCTCGTAATTGAGCCGGCGGCAATGCTGATGTGCAGCGGGTGCAGTAGCACCCGTCGTGCATTTCACTGCCCGAAATTCGGGCAGTGAAATGCGTGACGGGGCTCTGCCTGGGGGCCCCTGCACTGCCCATGCCATGTGCATGGGCAGTGCAGGGGCCCCCATGGGCCCCTTGAGTCCTCTTACCGCCAGCCTCTTCCTGGCGGTGCAAACCGCCAGAAACAGGCTGGCGGTAGGGGAGTCATAATCCCCAGGGCAGCGCTGCTTGCAGCGCTGCCCTGGCGGATTATCACCGCCGGGGCTAAAATTGCGGTAGACCGCCGGCCCCGGCGGTGCGACCGCGGCGCTACCGCCGCGGTCCAAATACGCTGGGAGGCACCGCCAGCCTGTTGGCGGTGCTCCCGTCGTTTTGGCCCTGACGGTCAAATACCGCCAGGGTCATAATGACCCCCATAATCTTTAACGTCCATCACTTCAACATACTCATGCAATAAGCGAAGGAGAACATTAGAAGAAAGCTCTTTCTCTCCATATAAGTATTTGACATCTTTTCTAAATTTATCTTTTGTTAATGATGTATCAGTTACATCTAAAGAACTATCAATCCTCATAGTCTGGTTGGCTCCATTCATCTCAAACAGTCACCCTTATGAACAACAATAATATTAACACACTCACTACCGCTAATCCAATACTTAGAACTTTAAAACAACTAATTGTACTGTTTTGGTTATGTAAGTTTCTCATATTTTCTATATTCTACAAAAAAAAAAAGAAGAACTTTCCAAAATTTCAAAACAAACAACCAAAAATCCCACCTAATTTTTTTTTCCTTTTAAAAAATGAATTCACTCTGGACAGTCTCCTTGTCAAATTCAGTATAGCAGCTTGTCAAATCAGTTATTCATTTGTCAACTCCAGTAAATATTAATGTCTCTTCTATTCAAATATCCTATGACAAGTACAAATGACAATACCATGTCATAGTTTGAAAAGAAATACTGAATATATTCTCGATTATAGAAACGCGTTAGTCAAAGACTACAACTTATAGCGTACGTAACAGGCAGACTATGATAAGTAGTTCCTTTTTCCACTGAAGTCGGAATCTGTGTACATACATAGGGGGTCATTACAACCTCGGCGGTCTGCATTGCAGACCGCCGAGGTTGCGGGCACCAGAATACCGCCATTGCTGGCGGTATGGCTGTCTCTCTATTTTGACATTTCCGCTGGGCCAGCGGAAAAGTCACATCAACATTGCCGCTGGCTCGTAATTGAGCCGGCGGCAATGCTGATGTGCAGCGGGTGCAGTAGCACCCGTCGCGCATTTCACTGCCTGAAATTCGGGCAGTGAAATGAGCGACGGGGCTCTGCCTGGGGGCCCCTGCACTGCCCATGCCAAGTGCATGGGCAGTGCAGGGGCCCCCAGGGGCCCCTTGAGTCCCCTTACCGCCAGCCTCTTCCTGGCGGTGCAAACCGCCAGAAACAGGCTGGCGGTAGGGGAGTCATAATCCCCAGGGCAGCGCTCCTTGCAGCGCTGCCCTGGCGGATTATCATCGCCGGGGCTAAAATTGCGGTATACCGCCGGCCACGGCGGTGCGACCGCGGCGCTACCGCCGCGGTCCAAATACGCCGGGAGGCACCGCCAGCCTGTTGGCGGTGCTCCCGTCGTTTTGGCCCTGGCGGTCAAATACCGCCAGGGTCATAATGACCCCCATAATTTTTAACGTCCATCACTTCAACATACTCATGCAATAAGCGAAAGAGAACATTAGAAGAAAGCTCTTTCTCTCCATATAAGTATTTGACATCTATTCTAAATTTATCTTTTGATAATGATGTATCAGTTACATCTAAAGAACTATCAATCCTCGTAGTCTGGTTGGCTCCATTCATCTCAAACAGTCACCCTTATGAACAACAATAATATTAACACACTCACTACCGCTAATCCAATACTTAGAACTTTAAAACAACTAATTGTACTGTTTTGGTTATGTAAGTTTCTCATATTTTCTATATTCTAAAAAAAAAAAAAAGAAGAACTTTCCAAAATTTCAAAACAAACAACCAAAAATCCCACCTAATTTTTTTTTTCCTTTTAAAAAATGAATTCACTCTGGACAGTCTCCTTGTCAAATTCAGTATAGCAGCTTGTCAAATCAGTTATTCATTTGTCAACTCCAGTAAATATTAATGTCTCTCTTAAGCACGACTTTCAAATAATTTTCCAATATATTTTCCCAAAGTCTTTTCTCACAATCATCGTGTGCCAAAGTAAAAATCTTCAATGCTTTGTCAAAACAATAGCTCAAAAATTCTTCTTCCAATCATTCGTAATTAGGTACGCCCATTCTGGTCCTGCATATCTCTTGCTTGCAACTTTTTTTCTTTTTGGTCTTCTGCCACTTTCACCTTCTTCTCCACTAGTATTTTCTCTTTCATGCAATTCTTTTTCTTCTTGAATTGGTGGAACTACATTAACCTTTCCACTCTTTGAGCCTTTCTCTGGCCAATTGTCTCCTTTCAATGTCTTTTTCGTCAATTATTTTCTCTATATTGAGTCTTCACTTGCCTTTGAACCTTTTACCTCTGTCATTCCCGCAACTGGTGCAGGAAAAGTGTAATCCACTTGGGTGGGACTACCCTCAATTCCTTTCACTATGGGGTCTGTCCTTTCTTCAGTTTGGTAAGTCAAACCACCTGCTTCTGAGGACACTCTCCTCTGAGCAGATTTTCTTTCCATTGATTCTTTCTGCTCACTCTCATTCGAGGACACCATCGTCAGCTCACAATCAGTCTTTTCACTTTCTTCACCTACTGACTCTTCTACTACTTTTACAGATTGTTCAACTTCCTCTGTATTTTGTTCTTTTTCATCTGTTATAGGAGTAGGCACATCTCTGTCATTTTCGATGTTCTGTTCACCTTGTTTCTCCTTGCTTACAGTGTTTTCAACTGTTGGTAATCTCAACAGGCCCTCTTCTCTTTCTGTTGGAACATGCACTTCTCTTGTGTGGCTCGGATGCACCCAATTCGGTAAATCAGCACACTTCACAGCTGTCGTTGTAGTGAGCACAATTTGATATGGGCCCTTCCACCGTGGTTCTAGGCAAGACTTTCTCACGTGCTTCCTTAGGAGCACCCAGTCTCCAGCTCTCCAGTTATGACCTTGACCTTGTGTTTGTTGTATTGTTGTTGCTTCCACCTGATGAGAAAAAGACCGAACCACATCAGCTAGGATTTTGCAAAAATCCAGCACCATATCATCTGTAATATTCACAAGTCCATTTGCAGGTATTTCTGGCAATCTCATTGGTCTCCCCATCAAAATCTCATGTGGAGACAACCCAGTTTTCTTATCAGGAGTGCTTCTCATTGACATTAGCACTAGTGGCAAAGCATCTGGCCATTTTAAATTTGTTGATGCACACACTTTTGCCAACCGTGATTTTAATGTTCCATTCATTTGCTCTACTAGTCCTGTGGCTTCTGGGCAATAACTACAATGTAGTCTCTGCTGAATGTTTAATGCTGTAAAAAGCAATTTTATCACCTCATTATTGAAGTGTGTTCCCCTATCTGATTCAATGGAAACCGGAAAACCAAAACGTGGAATTAGTTCTTGCAAAAGTAACTTAGCTACTGTAAGACTATCATTTCTCCTTGTTGGATATGACTCAATCCAGTGACTGAAAATGCACACAATCACCAACCCGTATTTCAAACCAGCACACACAGGCATCTCAATAAAATCAATTTGCATTCTACTGAATGGACCTTCCACCATACCTATGTGTCCCATGTTGACAATGGTTCCTTTGCTGATAATAATCTGCTGACAAACTACACACCTATGGCAAACCAGTTCAGCCACTTGCCTGAATTTTGGATTGTACCAAAACTGTTTAAAACTCCTGATCATCGCATCTCTCCCTATGTGTGTCTGACCATGATAGCATCTAGCCATTTGTGTAAAAAAACTGTTGGTAAGACTACTTTCCCCTCTACTGTCATCCAAACGTCATCTTCCCTTTGAATGTAACGATTATCCAGTCCCTATGCTCTTCTTCTGGAACACTGTTCTGCATGGCTTTCAACTCCTCTAATGTTTCAACAATTTTCATTGTAAAATTTGCATATACTTCATCATTTTCAGACATCAATTCTCAATTTCCTTTGAATTAAATCCCATTCAGAGCACAGAATTTTGCAACCTGGTCTGCACAAGCATTTCCCAATGTTACATAAGCTTGTCCTCTCTGGTGTGTACTGCATTTGACCACAGCAATTTTCTCAGGCTTTTGTACAGCTTGTAACAAATCTTGTATTCTTTCTCCATTTCTCACAGGTGAACCTGAAGAAGTCAGGAATCCCCTTTGTGACCAAATCTGACCAAAATCATGTACAATACCAAATCCCTACTGACTATCAGTGTAAATCATCACTTTTATCTGATCTGACAAAGGCATTCTGTAGTAAGAGCCCCCAATTCTGTGACTTGTGCAGAGATTACTCCTTTAAGCCATGAAGCTTCTAGTGTGCCAGTAACTGTACACACTGCATATCCTGCTTTTAAGGCACCCTTGTTGTCTCTTAAGCAAGAACCATCAACAAAGAGAATTTGATAATTGTCTTCCAGACAAGTGTCTTTAATATAATCTCTTGGTTCGGTGTTTAGTTCTGTCACTTCCAAACAATCATGTTCAACACCATCTATTTTATTTGGATCTTCCCCCTCATTTGGTAACAATGTTGCCGGGTTAAGCACTGTGCACCTTTTGGTCGTTACATTTGGTGCTCCAAGAATTACTCTCTCATATTGTGTCAACCTTGCATTTGTCAGGTATTGCATTTTTGACCTATAAATAGAATTTCTATTGAATGAGGTACCATCACTGTCTGAGGATAACCCATCACAATGTTTTCACTTTGAGTTATACTCTGCTCAACTGCTGCAACTGCTTGTAAGCATCCGGGTAAGGCTGCTGCAACATTATCCAAAGTAGCTGAAAAATATGCTACTGGATGATTGACACCACCATGTGTTTGTGTCAAGACAGACAAAGAACATCCATCTCGCTCATGACAAAGCAACAAAAAAGGTTTTGTGTAATCAGGCATACCTAAAGCTGGAGCTTGGCCCAAACTCTCTCTTAGTTTAGTAAATGCTCTCATGCATTCCTCATCCATCATTATGGGATCTGAAACATCCCTATGTGTCAATCTCTGCAGTAGCTTAGAAATAACTGAAAAAATTGGAATCCACTGGCGACAATATCCTACCATTCCCAGAAACATCCTCAACTCTTTCTGCAAACTCGGTATTTTCATTTTCATTATTGCTGCTACACTTTCTCTTGAAATTCTCCTTGACCCTTTCCCAATCAAATGTCCCAAATATTTCACCTCCTGCTGACAATATTGTAGTTTAGTAGGAGATACCTTATGACCATTGTCTCCCAAAAAGTTCAACAATGCAATTATATCCTCTCTACAACCTTCCTTTGTCTTTGATGCAAAGAACAAATCATCACTGTATTGCACTAACGTCGATTGATGAGGCATTACCAATGACTCCAGGTTATTTTTCAATATCTGATTAAAAATTGATGGTGGTCCTGAGAACCCTTGAGGAACTCTACACCAATAATAGACTCCGGTCAGGAATTTGAAACAAAAGAGATATCTACTGTCCTCATATAGAGGCACTGAAAAGAAAGCTTGGCACAAATCAATTACTGTGAACCATTCTACACCACATGGAATCTGAAACATGATCAATGCTGGATTTGGCACAACCAGACAACACTTCACCACAATGTCATTTATTTTCCTCAAATCCTGGACAAGACGAATGTTCCCATTCAGCTTTTTCAAACCCATTATTGGTGAATTACACGGGCTGCTCATCACTTCTTTCAAGACTCCCTGTTCAAAAACTGTTCTATCAAAGGTCTTATCCCTTTGATTGCCTCATTTGTCAATGGATATTGTGCAGTCTGCGGAAACACTACTTTCTCTTTCACTGTTAGTCTGACTCCCTCAACTCCTTTAATCAAACCAATGTCTTTTCCTGAAAAGTCCCAAACTTTTGACTTAACTCTTTCTGGTAAATCGATCAGCAGATTTTTTATTTTAAAAACTGGAAAAAAAAATATTAAATCTACCAAATTGTGATCTTCATTTGCCTGCTCATTTTCAACTGTCTGATCATCAAGATTTAACAAAGCCAATTCTCGAGACACCGTCTTATTTCCATCATCAACTGACAAATCTTCTTCTTCATCACTGTTTGTCTCAATTTCAATTCCTTTTGTTGAACACAAAATGTAACAATTTATTTTGCACAAAAAGTCTCTCCCCAATAATGGCACTGGACCAGAATCACAAATAACAAAGCTATGGTAATCTCTAAAATTTCCAACTTTCACAAGAACTGGTTCTGTAAGAGTATTAACCAAATGTTTATTTGCAACTTTTACTATTTGCACTGTCATTTCTGAAATCGGTATGTCTGGAACTTCTACAGTTCTTACTGTTGAGCGCGTCGTTTCTATATCAACCAGAAAATTAACCTCATGGCCATGTACTTCACCTTTCACATAAGGACCTCTCTCATCTACTTCTAATGATGCAGCCATCGTACACTCCTCCTCATCTGAGATATCCAAAGGCCATTCAGCTTTTATTTCATCCTCACTGTGTAAAGGAAATTGTTCAGCTGTTTTTACACTTCTGTTCTTACTCTGATTTGTGACCACTTGTGAAAGCATCACCTGTTGCTGATCCATAGGGCTCTCAATCATTTGAACCTGTCTCAGCATGTGCATTTGCTGTACAGGCACCATCTACACCTGTGGCTACATTTGTTGCATTTGCGGCATTTGTACCTGATGTATCTGATGTTGTGTATTCTGTACCTGTTGCATTGGCTGTAAAGGTTGAAAACCTTGCATATTATTTATATTGTTCTGAAAATTTTGATTTTGACCTCCCATTCTAGGTCCTCTCATGCTCTGATATGTATTTACACCATTTGTCTGTTGTACAATTCCACCTTGATTCAACATCGGACACTGTCTCTTCCAATGTCCAATTACTTCTGAAATATGACAAGGTAACACCTTTTGCATTTGCTGCTCATCCTGCATCACCACCAAGCTCAAATCCACATTTCTATTGACTACCCGAAGCATCATTCCACCTCTACCTCGACCTTGACTCGGAAACAAACCTTTTCCCTGTGGCAGCTGTTGAAAATTTCCCAGTAATCCTGTCTGTGCAGCCTTGATCTGCATCATCATCGCTTTCTCTTTCAGCTTTTTCTGCTTCATTTCAATTTCATCAGTACTGTATTTAGCATACTGCAACACCTCATCAATCGGCTATGCTTGCCAGAAAATTAAGTGATTCTCAATTATCTGATTTATTTCTGGTTTCAACCCTTCAACAAACCTGAATACCAAATGATTCATGCTCTCTTTCTCAATTGTTTCCACACCACTGAATTGTTTAAACGTCTTCAACAACCTTTCATAATACGCATGAACTGTTTCCTTTCCTTCCTGTGATGTACTATCTATGCATTGCCAATCAACATTTTTCGGCGAAACTCAAGTTTTCAGAAACTCCGTGACCTTACAGTAACGTTTCATTACTTCAGGCGATGGCGCACGTGTGTCCAAATCTCTTTGCGGTTTGCTTGTTGGCCAATCAACACTCTTTTTGCATTCAATCCACAAATCTGTTGGAACAACAATATCAAAGAGTGTATTTAAATATTCCCACAGACACTTTGCAAGTTTCACAAACCTATCTGATACCACTCCATTGGTTTCTCTCTCAACCTTGGGTAATCATTTGAAAAAATTAAAATATCACTCCTATTCCAAGGTACATGTATAAAATTCCCTCCTGGTGTTTCTCTCATTGGCAGCATTTTCACTGACTCTCCTGCCTGTATCACATCAACTTTCTTTGGTCTTTCTCTTTTCTTGACCCATGTAATGCACTCCAAACCTGTACCTTTTCGAGTAATTCTCTAACATGTGTTCTCATCTCTGCAGATCTCATGTGTACAAAATCTTCCTCCTCCATGTTTAATCTGTAACTTCTTTTCAAAGTTTTCATTTTTGAAAAATCTATCTCATAATCATCTGCTACTTCTTGCAACTGATGGTAAATGCTCTCTGCTCCTCTAGTAATTATTTTACATAGATATCTCTATTGAGCTCCAGTATAGGAGTCAAGTCTGTTCACACCCATGGTCCCTTCCAGAAGTTCATTTCCTTCCATGTTCAATCTCTCTCTGTTTATTGTTTCTTCCTCTCTATATTTTCTCTCTTGTGTTTTTGAATTACTTAAAACTTCGAACAATTTTGTTATTTCTTGTGCAGACAAACCTTTCAAATAAACTCAGTTGGCTTGTGCATCTACATCGCGCTCTTGCCCTGAACGTGCGCATTGTTGCAGAACCATTATTCTCTGTCCTTGACCATTATAGATTATGGTCCCAGAATTCTCAACAGGAGACAAATCAATTAAAGAATTTGTCTCATTCATGCTTTGACCTTGTCTAGGAATTTGATTTTCCAAAACTCCATTCTGAACATTGATCAATTAACTCACTCCACTATTATCTATACGTGCATATAATGGAGTTACCGGATCCATCGTAATTGTTACAGTAATTGCATCTGGATTAGCTAAAGATCCAACCCTCTGCATCTGTCCTGCACTTATGCTCTGCATTTCTGGAATCTGTATTTGAACCGGCTCTCTCATGTTCATTCCTTGCTGACCCTGTGACAACACTAAGGGGGTCATTCTGACCCCGGCGGTCAGAGACTGCCGGGGCCAGGGTCGGCGGGAGCACCGCCGACAGGCCGGCGGTGCCCCGCAGGGCATTCTGACTGCGGCGGTTCGGCCGCGGTCAGATGCGGAAAACCGGCGGTCTCCCGGCGGTTTTCCGCTGCCCTTTAGAATCCTCCATGGCGGCGGAGCGCGCTCCGCCGCCATGGGGATTCTGACACCCCCTACCGCCATCCTGTTCCTGGCGGGTCTCCCGCCAGGAACAGGATGGCGGTAGGGGGTGCCGCGGGGCCCCTGGGGGCCCCTGCAGTGCCCATGCCAATGGCATGGGCACTGCAGGGGCCCCCGTAAGAGGGCCCCACTTTGTATTTCAGTGTCTGCTATGCAGACACTGAAATACGCGACGGGTGCCACTGCACCCGTCGCACCTTCCCACTCCGCCGGCTCAATTCTGAGCCGGCGTCCTCGTGGGAAGGATGATTTGCCCTGGGCTGGCGGGCGGCCTTTTGGCGGTCGCCCGCTAGCCCAGGGCAAATCCCAAAATACCCTCAGCGGTCTTTCGACCGCGGAGCGGTATTTTGGTGGGGGAAGTCTGGTGGGGGAAGTCCGCCGCCCGCCAGACTCAGAATCACCCCCTAAATTAGTAGTCGTCCTCACAATCTGAGCTTCTGGCTGTATCTCAGGAATGGTTATTTTTTTTAAACTGCTGTCTGTTGTTCAATGAATCATTGAAACTACTCTGCATCTGACCTTCCACATTGTTCATGTTACCTCTTTATAATTCTGAAATGGATGGTGCAGTAGGAATTGTATTACTACTTCCACTCCTGTTTGATCCCCTAACGCTCCTCTGATTCACATTTGGTGGAGGATAAGTCTCTAAAATCTGTGAAACTATATCATCTTCACCCATCTCATTGTCATCATTAAACATGACTTGTTTCAAGTCTTTCAAATTTTGTTCATTAGTCTCTGTTGAACCCTTTTTCTTTTTCTCCTCATCTTTTGTTTCGTCCTTATCCTCCTTTATTCTTGCAGGAAATAATCTAATCCCATGGAATGTTTCTACTCTCCACCTTTTCTGCTCTTCATCCCATCTAGCTTCCACTAGCGTCTTTTCTACTCTCCTCATTTTCTTTTCAAATTTTAATGCCTGTTGCTGTCTGGCTACCAGCTCCCACATCGCTAAAGCTTCATATTGTGCTGGCCTCAGTGAAGGTTTTAAACTGTACATCTTTGACCTCAGGTTATCCACAATTCTCAAATTCAACGTTCCATTTTCCGGAAAAGCTAAACAGCCTTCTTTCCTTATAATTTTGACCCAATGTTTCAACCAAAGACATGCTTCTGCTCCTTTCTCCTCAAGCACAATATGTGCCGTAGTATTTTCTGGCAGACAACTTTCTCCCTCAAGTGCCGGAATATACTCATCACCTCTCATTGCGCTTCTCAAAGCCTTGAAAATCTTCATTTTCAACTGAAATGTATTTAAATCTAATGTCCATACAAAAATGATTTACAAACTCAATTAGACTAAGCAACACAAACAGTAAATCAAATGTAAAGAAAGAACAACCAATCATGAAAAGTGACTATGATCCCTTAATTCCCTTCGACCCTCTCACCTTTCAATTGCGTTACTCTATTATCGGACTGATTGACGAATCCGTGCATGACCCTTCTCACTAATCAACTAATCCCAGCATGGCACCACTTACGTCACACTAACACATTCACCCCTCCTCAGCACGTTCGCTGAGATACTGACAAAGCCTATCGTAACAATTTCAACACACACATAAAATCAACGCAGTATTAATTTGCGAGCTAACTTAAACCAAAAAAAAAGAAGAAGATAAATTCGCTCATTTACTACAGGTAGTGTAATACAATCGCTTCAGAACCTTCCAAAGTAACCTTCAGCTTTCACCTTCTCTTTTTCATAGTTCCCACAATCGTCAGTAAAATTCCGACCTGCGAACTTCACTTATCAACTGATCCTTGGACTGTCGTCTAGTGCACTTAGTACTCACCAAATCTTCACTATAGTTCCAATCACACCAATTCTCACAAACTCAACTTACCAATCATGCCAGATCGGTCTATTAAATGAACGAATTACAACATATACCAAGTGTCTCACTACACTCAATATACTCCGGAGTCCCAGACCTCTCTCCTTAGGTCTGTCATCAGCAACAACGTGGACAATTTTTCCTGCATCAAGCGCCACACCCAAATGAAGAACGCCGCTTCCCTACTCTCATGCCTATAGGAGTATGCCCACTCCATCTAAAAATCTACTTGAGTATCTGCACTCCTCTAATCTAAAACTCACCTCAAACATCTGCAAATTAGCTAAAGCTGTACAAGCGCAAATCACTCCATTCAATTCAATCAAACACCGCTAGGAATATACCCTTTAACCTAGAGGGTCTCCAAGAACCGGGGAAAGTCACTTAAGGCAATTAGCAACTCATCTTGCTAAATCCATATAACATTTTAGAAAAAGAAATCCTAATAAATTTTATTTCTCACAAAATAATTTTACATTAACCTTATTATGACATCATCAAATAACCGTAATCTGCTACCAAAAGCTGCTGCAGCACCACGCAATCCTAGCAATTATTTATACTGAATAGTAGATTCTGCGCTAGAGGTCAATGGATCGAAGAAACATAGATTTGAGGGGATGTCATCAATGAGTTATGTAAGCATCAACAATAATCTACATAATCAATGATCTTGAACCTCAAACAATAACCACACCAGTTTATTAAGACAATTTCTAAAATGTATTCTCATAGATTAACAATGCTAATGTTACGAAAATAATTCTCAAACACAAATGATAAGCCTATAGAATTAATAATGGTTGATTAGAACATCTTATATATCTCAATTTAATCAAAACAATCGAACAAATATTATACAAAAGAATTACACTTATTAATATTACTAAAACTGGTAATAACAGCAAAGTATACATTAGTACCACACTCAAAAGATATCAATATAAAACCATGAGTATTCTGAGTTATTACCCTCACTAACCACAAATTAGCATTAACATGTTGGGCTTCATGTAAAAAAGAATTTTAGTAACACAAATTCAAAAATACTCTTCAACTCGGGTTATTATCAAAATTATTATGAATATGCAGCAATCAATGTATAAGTTGCAGCTGGTACCTGAAAAGCAAAAGAGACACATATAGCATTACAATGACATACACTACAGACTTGATAGCAACAAGTAGTCGACTTCAGCAAGGGGACACCATCAGATATGTCTTCTGACGAATCAGACCTAACAACAGCTAAACCCACACTGCTAATACGACTCAAACCATCAACTGAAAATCTCTCTCCTCTCATCATCTAATCTCTGACCTGGCTCATCATCAGGTCTGACCAAATGAGAATCCTACTCAAGTTGTTACACTAATCTCTAAAAAGCTTATGATTGGTCAGTTCACGGGGTGGTTACGCTTCAACCAATCGAAAACTAAATTGATACCCTACAATACGACAATACTACATTCACTAGAACATTTTCTCAACAGTAACTTTTCCTCTTCCGTCTTGTCTTTAGCTTCATTGTTCCACGTCGCCCAAATATTTCTTCGCAGGTTACCAACTTCACTTCCATTCTCGAGGGAAAAATCATGTATTAGTAACATTCTCAAACATTAGAACATTCAACTTATGTAATGTTCAGTTAAACATGGCCTTGTAAGACATAATGCAGCAACCAGCTAGGGGTAGCTGTGGAAACATCTATTAAGACACTGAATGCACATTTATATAAACATTAAATCATGGAAAGTAACAACAATATTCAGTTAGAATTTTCTCAGTAAGGAACAGAAAAATGAAGTGTGGCAACCATTTTCAAAAGTCACCCGTATTACATGTTAATTCATTCCTTATGATGACACCTTTCCCGTTGATACCGCTAAGACAAAATTCATGAATATGAGTCGTTCAGGGCATTTGGAATGCACCTTCTCCATGAAGGGTACACCCCTTGAAAGAGTAGATTGGTTTAAATATCTTGATATCATACTAGACTACACATTGTTATGGTCCTATTTAAGACAGAAAGCAGTGTGCAAATTACATCAAAAGATGGGTGCCTTTCTCTGATGCAAGGGGAAATTGGTTGCAATATGATAAGAACGATCTTTAAAGTTTAAAGAACAAAAGTAGTTACTGAGTGCATCATAGAGCTCATAAAGGTTTGAACTGCCCTGAATAATATATCAGATAAGACTTTTTTATACACTATTTTATTTTGGGCTAGCTGCACAAGAATCTCTGCTTTAATATATATTTGAAATCACAGCTTGAAGTTATGACTGTAGATAACTTCAAGAAGTGCTGTTGTCTAAGTCATAAGGAGAGCATACTAAAATTAATTGGAAACAGCAAGTTATGGGCTAAACCTAAATTGATAAATTAATTAACAACTAAACTCAAAAAGAAAAAATATTGGCAAAGTGAACAAGTAGTTCTGCTTAGTGATAGAGAAGGGTCTTTATCATTAGGCTATTAATATACTGGAGACTGCAGTTCCTGTAAAGGTAAGTCTCTAGTGTCCTTATTAAGAGCGGATTGTGACCTCTATACTCACCTGTAATAAAGAAATAACATAGCTACTCAACGGTGATATGCTATCACAGGTGTTTTTTGATGTCAAGGTGCCTGCTGTCAGAGCCAGCTACAAGGATGAACGGCAGGCCAGGGAACATAATTACTGCTGTAGTTTAACCTAGGAAAAGAGGGACTTGTTTTTCCTTCTCATGTGTCTTTTCCTATAAAATAAAAAGTGATCAGAAGGAAGGAGATATTTATAGGAACATGTTTATATTTCCCACGCTATAGGTAAGAAGTTCTTACCCTGTGGACCAAGGAGCCCGGGGGTCCATGAGGCCTACTCAAAATAATAAAGTATACACAAATAAAGACATAAAATCGAAAATGTGAAAACGTTTTATATATTTGATTGTGAATGAAAATAAATATTTCAATATTTGAGCATTTGCTTGATGTATACTTGTCTTTGTATTTTGGTGCATTGTTTTTAGGTTCAAATCATAAAAACTGTTTAGGTTGGTGGTCCCCAGCTTCCAATAATGACTCATCTGGCGTCCACGGATTCCAGTAATGATACACTAGGGGTCCACAGTAGTTGAAAGGTAAAGAACTAGTGCTGTATGTCATTATAGGAGATAGAATCTCTGCTTGGTTTCACACATTCTGAAGTGCAGCATTTTTTAAATGTGACACATTCTCTTTGACGTAGATCCTCTACATCAGTGATTCCCAAATGTTTGACATCTGTGGACCCCCACTTTATCATTACTGGAACCCGGGGACCCCCACTGAATCATAATTTGAACCCGGGCCTCCGTACTGAGTCATTTCTGAAAGCCGGGGACCTAATCTGTTACTATTATTTAATTTTGTAAGTGGTCGCGGACCCCCTGAGGGGGCTTTGCGGATCCCGAGGGGTCCCCAGACCACAGGTTGGGAACCACTGCTCTACAACTCCTCCGTGTCTTGCAAAATCCTTATAATGTACAGCTCAGGTTACATAATCCCATATATTTTACAAATAAATTTCAGTATGGCTTTGAAGCTTAACTTGATTAGATCAGGCCTAAAATCTGCCATACATGGTATTTAAAGTTCACACTTGGGATGCTTACCATCACGGTTGTAATTGCAAATGTATTTATAGAGCACTTACAACCCCTAACAAGGCATTGAATCACTTTTTTGGCAAGTGGCACGCTACTCCAAAACCTAGGAACCCAAGATTAGTAGTTAGTAAGTTAGTACAATTCATTTATTTTTGTTTCTTTTCCTGTGCTTTAGTTGTTTTAGGTTTTTGCTCTGATTTCATGCTGGTGTAGCAGAGTTTGTAGCAGGGATAGAACAGTAGGAATGGATTTGAAATTGGGGAGTTTGGAGTAGGTATATAATGATAGAAATGGGTAAGAAAAAGGGAAAGAAGTAGGTTTCTTTGTAAGTAGTGGTTGTGTGTGCTAGTTAGTTGGGTGGTAAGGCTAAAAAGGGGGGGTGAAAGATTGTGAAGGATGTTTATGGAGATCATAGTAATCAGACAGGTATGGAATGAGACAGAGGGAGGAGAGATGGGAAGGACGGAAGGGATTTTTTGTTTAATAACAAAATGTAAATTATTTTTATATATATGTTTGTGTGTGTATGTATACATAAACACATTTATTTATATATCCATACGTATATAGCTTAGTGGCGGTCACCACTAGGTAGCTATAGTTAGTGTCACAGTGTCCTTTCCTCAGGATCTGCACGCTGCTGAACAAAAGGCCCACCTCCCGGCGTCACCAACTCAGAAAGCTATTATAGCACAGAGTTACGATGAAGCCAGGCGGGGGGAAGGGAATTCGAGTAGGGAACTGCAGGGAGAGAGATCTGAAAAGAAAAGGTTGGAACAAATATGCATATACTCATTCATAGCAGTATAACTCCTCAATAGACTCTTGAAAAACGGTGTCTCCGTGATATCATATTGAGACCCCCTTTGTGAAGTGAGGGCGAAGCCCCTTCTTTGAATCATGGAACAAGAACAAACTACAACCTCTGAACCAATAGATGGCAAGAGCTTTGGACTATGGTCATACTCTGAATATCAATCCTGTAACAACTATGCATTCATAACATAAACGTTTTATCACAGCCTAGAAATGTTCAAAGACTTAAATATGTATCTCACATATTATGCTTTCCAAAAAACAATGAAACTATAATTTGCTTATCTCTGAAATGCTTTCACATTTACTAGTATAGACCTGAAAGTTTTACTCATTGAACTTGAAGCGCTTTATTCGTTGGGCAGAAGCGCCTTGTTTGTTGTTCATGAAGCGCTTTGATTATTATACATGCAGCGCTTTGTTAGTATGCCAGAAAGAGATTTTACTTGTCTTGTCTGAAGCGCTACGCTCGTTATGCTAAGGGGGGATTTCTCATGTGGCCTGAATCACTTTGATTGTCGTGCCAAGGGCGTTTTACTCATGTGGACTGAAGCGCTTTGATTGCTGTGCCAAGGGCACTTTACTCATGTAGACTGGAGCGCTTTCATTGCTGTGCCAAGGGCGCTTTACTCATGTGGACTGAAGCATTTTGATTGCCGTGCCAAGGGCACTTTACTCATGTGGACTGAAGCGCTTTGATTGCCGTGCCAAGGGCGCTTTACTCATGTGGACTGAAGCACTTTGATTGCCGTGCCAAGGGCGCTTTACTCATGTGGACTGAAGCGCTTTGATTGACGTGCCAAGGGCGCTTTACATGTGTGGCCCGAAGCGCTTGCTTGTGCTAAGGGGCGCTTTACTCCTGTGCTCCGAAGCGCTTTGATCGTCGTGCCAAGCCTTTAATCTTAAAACTGAAAACGCTTTGCTTGTTGTGCTAAGGGGCGCTTTGCCTTTGGAAGTAACAACTCCCTTCAAGATTGGACTCATCAAGACCTTACCTCTAAGAGTATGACCTATTCGTATCTGAATTCACCATGGAAACAAGGATACTCCGATTTGCTGTCAATCTGCCATGCAGGAAATCTGCTCTTCTTCAGAGGAACCCCCACGAGGTCTGACTGCATCGAAGTCTTCTAAATAGTGAGCAATGTGCTTGGGTGTGGGTGGGCTTTATAGGCCTGCCACAATCCAAGATGGCAGCTGCCTCTAAAAAACAGGAAATTGTAGTCCCTTCATAGAATAGCACTGATAAGTGCATCTTGTCCACCAGTGTCCTGACCCTGCAGCCTCATGAGCTTTACCACAGGGCAGACGACGCTGATGACCACTTTTATAACAAGAGGGGATGAAAAGTGGGGTGCATGAAGCGCCACAAATCCGCGCAGTGGAGTTTCGGGCAGGACCTGGACTGCGCACAGCCTTATTCCTGACAGTTAGTTTATTTACTTGCCTATATCTTTGGCACCGCTTAACAGATCTTCACGAAACATTCCAAAAACGTTCGCCAGTCATGTCAGCTGCTGTCTGAAAAGTTTCAGGTGGATCTATCTAGGGGGGACGAGAAAAAGGAGAGTTCCCAAAACACGTTTTCCCCATTCATTTTTTCATAGGGATTTTGAACAGCGATAGCGCCAAAACTACTGGACAGAATTACACTAAAAGGTAGGTCCTGGTCCAGAAAGCAAACTTTTTTTGTTTTGATGTAAATTTGTTCAGTACTTCTTGAGAAATGAAGAGGAAACAAATTTGTACATATAGGGACGTAAAGGATTTGTGACCCCTCCCGATCTCGTGCTGAGATCTGATTGGCTGACAACACTTCAACAAGGAAGCCGTTGAAGTGTTGTCAGCTATGTTGGGACTCAGCTTCAGCTGAGTCCCATAAAAATAGTAAAAAATAAAGAAAAAGCACCAGGATGCGCACACCCTGACCCCTTAGCTCTGGTGCTAGGGTCCCTAAGGGACCCCCCAGGGCTAAAAAGCATATTTCATGATGGAGTCGCAAGTCCGCTGCAAAAATGTAAAAACAAAATGGAGTGCAAGCTCCCATGCTTTGCCATTTTAATGCCCCAGGTGGGCCAAGTCCTGGGGGCATTTGCAGAATGATGCAGGAGGGGGGCCTTCTGGCCCCCATACACTGCCCCAGAGACCGCCACCTCCCCGGTGCTTATAAATAATATGGGGGGGGGGCGCAAGCAACCCCGCTGCCTCTGGGAACACCACCTCCCCAGGGCTATAAATAAATATAATGCTGGGGCGCATGCCTTCCGCTGTTCCAGGGGTCACCAAGGCCATTAATAAATATAATGTGGAGGAGCGCGCACCCCGCCTGTTGTCTCTGGGATGACAACTTCCCTAAGGCTGTCAATAAATATAATGCCAGTGCACATGCCCCCTCGCTCCCCTGGGATCACCACCTCCCCGGAACAAACAGTTAAGACCAAGGCTTCTAACACATTGGAGGGAGGGCGAGTGGCCCCCCTCGTGGAGCCACTGATGACCCTGGGGACCTCCATCCCCCTAGGGCTGGCTCCTGCTATGTCCTGGGGTGCATACCCCTGGGACATAGCTGTTTGCTGTGGCTTGGCTGCAGTTTTGCAGCCAAGCCACAGCAAACATGTCGGGTTTTGACAGTGCGACATCTCAAGCAGGTTCCGCTGTAAAAAAATGAAGCATTTATCTCTGTGCCTTGCATGCATGCAGGGTACAGAGATGAAATTCTTCAGCAAGCAGGGAGCTGCTGTTACAGGCAGCTCGCTGCTTGCTGAAGCAATGGCACCTAGATGTAAGCCTTGAGGCTTACCCTGAGGTGCCAGATAGACCGTAAAGGGCATTTTGTAAATATTAAATAAAAATAAATAAGTAAATAATATGAAGGGACCACGGAGGAGCCCTTGAGGGCTCCCTTGCAGTTCCAGATAGCCCATAGAAGGCTAAAAAAGATAAAACAAGCAATAGCTCAGTATGAGGGTCACAGACCTTCACATTGAGCACTGAGGGTTCTAGGCCAGCTTTGCTTCCCTCTTTTTTATTAAAGTACAAATTATTTTAATTTTTAAAAATTACATTTTTTAAAAATTGTACAGAAATATCTCATTCTAAGTATATCATACATCAAAGCCTAAAAACCTCTCTCCCTATCGCTCTCTCTCTCTCTCTCCCACTCAGACACTTACTCATCCACTCACAGACCCACTCAGAGCATCGTACACCCATTCACAGCCCCAGTCGGACCCTCATGCACCCACTCACAGACCCACTCAGACATTTCCGCACCCACTCACAGACCTACTCAGACTCTCACACGCCCACTCACAGGCCAGCTGACAGCCTCATGCATCCACTCACAGACCAGCGCACACACTGACGCATCCACTAAAACACTGAGGTACACACTATCACACTCGGACAAACACTCTCACAGCCACTCTCACCCCAGATAAATTCTCTCACACCTATTCTGACACCCAGAGGGGCTACTGCCAACTTCTGCCACACACTGCCAAAGGGCTGTGCACAGCATGGGGTTGGATGGTTAGGGGGTTTGGCCGCAGGGTCTGGCTGCAGGTCAAGTCTGGCGGGCAACCTCCACTGAGCACGGGCAAAGGCCGTGCATGGTGCAAGGTTGGGTTGTTATAGGGGGTTGGCCTCAGGGATAGAAATGAAAATTACTATATGTTTAAAAAAAACCATAGAAATTCACTGGAAAAACAAAGGTTACAGGGACGTTATAGTTAGGAAATATAATTTTTTTCAAAACATAGAAATTCACTTAAAAAACAAAGGTTACAGGGATGTTATAGTAAGGTTCACATTTTAAACATACAAAACCATAGAAATTCACCAGTTAGAGTTATAGTTATTTCAAGTAACTATAACTTGTGCCCCAGGGTAACTATAACTTGCACCCTTGCCATGCAATGCTAATTACCCCACAAATTACAGCGCTCATGACATCTTTGATAATATCAATCTAATACTTGCAGTAAAATTCTTGATGAAAAAACTGTGCATGGCGGGGGCGTGAGTTATAGTTACCTTGGGGCATGAGTTATAGGTACTTGAGGTAACTCTAATTATAATTGGTGAACTTCTATGGTTTAGTACGTTAAAAATTTAAGCATAAGTAACGTCCCTGTAACCTTTGATTTTTTAACTGAATATACACATATATAATAAATATATATATATATACACACACACAAAACACACACACACATGACGCACACACACATACACACATGATGGTAAACTTATGTTTCCTTGATTAAATGCATTTCCATATGTACATTGAAGTGGCAATATTTGCATGGTCTGCTGTCCATATTTATATTGTGGTACATTTTTGATAGGTTTCAAACTTGTATGTATATAAATATAGATATGACATTTATTGAGGTTATTAGTAGAAAGCATATCCCTCTACAGATGCCCCTATATGTACATAGAAGCACAATTTTTGACATATCAAATCAAATCATTAGCATTTATAAAGCGCGCTACTCACCCGTGCGGGTCTCAAGGCGCTAGGGACAAAGGGGGTGGTTATCGCTGCTCGAACAGCCAGGTCTTTAGGAGTCTCCGGAAAGCGGAGTGGTCCTGGGTGGTCCTGAGGCTGGTGGGGAGGGAGTTCCAGGTCTTGGCCGCCAGGAAGGAGAAAGATCTCCCACCCGCCGTAGAGCGTCGGATGCGAGGGACGGCGGCGAGTGCGAGGCCAGAGGAGCGGAGGGGGCGGGTGGGGACGTAGAAGTTGAGCCGTCTGTTGAGGTATTCCGGTCCCTTGTCGTGGAGGGCTTTGTGTGCGTGGGTGAGAAGTCGGAAGGTGATCCTTTTGCTATACATGTATCTTATGGTCTAGTATATAGTTCCCCCCTTATTTAAATGTATCTACTTATAGCAGGTGACAAAATACAAAATACAGATTGTAATGTCTGAGTGTCTTGTTGTGGTATATTCTTGAGTTGTGATATAATCGTCATGTGAGGAAAAGCCAGCTCTTGGCTAATCTTCTGAAGTGGAGATGGTTGTCTGTGGATCTTATGTTTGCGGGTAGGGCAGTTCCTTCCACAAACCGGAGAGGCTGTGCAAGGTGTGAGGGGAGGGGAGAGGCATGCTCTGGTGGCTGTGGTCCAAACGCTAAGGGAGAAACTGGTGTGCAGCAGGAAAAAAAGAAAAAAAATCACATTTAGGAAAAAACTGAGGACCAGATGTAGCAAACGTTTTGTGACTCGCAAACGGCAAAATTTGCCGTTTACGAGTCGCAAAACACGTATCCCAATGCAGAAATGCATTTTGCGAGTCGTTACCGACTCGCAAAATGCATTTCAGACTCGCAAATAGGAAGGGGTGTTCCCTTCCTACTTGCGAGTCGCATTGGGATGCAATACCATTTGCGACCCCATATGCGGTCGCAAATGGCATCGCAGTTACCATCCACTTCAAGTGGATGGTAACCCAATCGCAAATTGGAAGGGGTCCCCATGGGACCCCTTCCAGTTTGTGACTGGACCCCAAACTATTTTTTCAGGGCAGGGAGTGGTCCAAGGGACCACTCCCTGCCCTGAAAAAAAACGAAACTAAAGGTTTCGTTTTTTTTTTAAGTGCAGCTCGTTTTCCCTTAGGGAAAACGGGCTACACTTAAAAAAAAAAAAAACTGCTTTATTTAAAAGCAGGTCGCTAACATGGAGGTCTGCTGACGTCAGCAGGCCTCCATGTTAGCGAGTGCCTATACTCGCAATGGGGCCGCAATTTGCGACCCACCTCATGAATATTCATGAGGTGGGTCATTGCGACCCCATTGCGAGTTGCAGTCGGTGTCTGAGACACCGTACTGCATAGCAATTTGCGACTTGCAAATTGCGAGTCGCAGGGACTCGCAATTTGCAAGTCGCAAATTGCTTTTTTCCTACATCTGGCCCTAAAGTTGTAAAGTTTAAATTGCACACCAGAATGTGTTTGCTCTTACCACCTTTTTTTGGCCTTTATCTCTGGGCAATTTAGGCCTAAAAGAAGCTGGGTCTACCTTGGAGTTTCTTCCACAAACTTAAGGGACTATGGGGGTCATTCTGACCCCGGCGGGCGGCGGTTGCCGCCCGCCTGGCGGGAACTGCCATTTGGCCGCACCGCGGTCAAAAGACCACTGGTGCCATTCCAGCTTTCCCGCTGGGCCGGCGGGCGCTACCCAAGGTAGCGCCCGCCGGCCCAGCGGGAAGGAGGCCTGCAACACTGAAGCCGGCTCCGAATGGAGCCGGCGGTGTTGCAGGCGTGCGACGGGTGCAGTTGCACCCGTCGCGCTTTTCACTGTCTGCTAGGCAGACAGTGAAAAGCATGCTGGGGCCCCCAGGGGCCCCTAGACACCCGTTACCGCCAGCCTCTTCCTGGCGGTGACAACCGCCAGAAACAGGCTGGCGGTAAGGGGGTCAGAATCCCCATGGCGGATTCGCCCAGCCGGGGGTGAACCGGCGGGAAACCGCCGGCCCCGGTTTTCTGACCACGGCTTTACCGCCGCGGTCAGAATGGGCAAGGAAGCACCGCCAGCCTGTTGGCGGTGCTTCCGTCATTCGCGGCCCTGGCGGTCTTTGACCGCCAGGGTCGGAATGACCCCCTATGTAAGGTGTGAGGGGAGGTGGTAGGCCTGCTCAGATGGCACTGTCCCAATCACTAAAGCAGAAAATGGTGTGCAGAGGGGAAGGGAAATGCTCTTCGGCTCACAATATCCTTGGAAACAAACTGGCCCAATTTACACCTTGCAGTCCCTGTTCAACCCTGCAGGTAAGGCCCAAATGTAAAGTCACTAAATAATGCTTTTTGCTCACTTTAAAAAAAACATGCTTTACTAGCCGAAAACATGTGCTACATAAACATGCAAACAAGTTTTAAACCACAAAGCATATTAGGCAGTCTCTAGGACACTCAGCTTTGGCATAGGGATCTATTTGTTTGCCTTTTTGGATGTTATTGGATGGGAGGAGGTTGGCTTGTAGTAGCCTTAGTACAGTTTTAAGGAAAACAAGGAAAGAAATGTAAGCAGTTCACACAACAACAATTTTAGAGTTAAAAACGTACAGCAGAAAGTGCCAGCTCTTACCACTTTTACTTTGGCCGTGGTATTTAGGCTGTTCTAGCCTCACAGAATCTGAGGCTACAAATGGAGTTGGCTACCTTGGGGTTCCTTCCACTAACATGTCCTGAAAAGTGGTACCTTAAAGGGAATAACAGTGGTTTTGTACATGCAGATTTGGTGGAATTGAAACTTACTAATTGCATGAGCTTTTTGCACCAAGACAAATAGCATATTCAGAAGACTGCTAACTCTTTTCAAGGGCTACAGTATTTTAACTTTCAAAAAAGCCATTGTAGTTTGCTGCAGGACTGATACACCAACGATTTACTGTTTAGTACCATCATACCTCTGGTCTCCATGGCTGATTGCACATAAATCACTGCAGCAATCTGAATATGTTTTAAATATGGCTTTTTGTCATTTTAAATTTGATATGGGTTTGGAGTACTGAGGTTTTAATTCCTTCTATGGACTTATTGAACGGGTTTTTTAATGAAAAAATAAAATAAATTATTTATTGACTGAATAACTAGGGGACTTGATATGCAGTGATGATATAGTTGAAGAACATGACATTTTGTCTGGCCATGGACATCTCTTTGGTCAGTATTGAGATTGTGCAGCTGTGCTATTTTAATACCCTAATTTGAGAGGATTATCTTCTCCTAAAATCCAGGTGTATGGTTCCCTCGAACGCCCAGTAGTCATAATACTGTCAAGGCTTGGCTGAGATTACGTCTACTGTTTCTACTCAGGATTGGAGGTGGTGGGAATGAATTATTCTCAGGTTTAGTCTCTTATCCTTTTGAAAAGTGGTTACTTCGTAGAAAGCTAGCTTATTTTTGCTAGCCGGTTTCTTACTCAATATTTTGTGAACTCTATGTCCTGCTTCTGTTTTTTTCCCAGCAAGCCCATTTTGGTAGAGGGAGTCACGAAATAGCAATAGGTATAGGACCATCAGCTTTCAACATGTTGTGCGAGTACTCGGATGTCAGAAAATGTGCCCCCGCTGTTAGCCCCGATTTATGAGAGTATTAATTAAACATGAATTCAAACCAATTCTGACAATACTAGAGTAAGGAGGAAAGAGCTGAAATACTTCAACATGTGTCTTTTTGTAAGAACAGCAAATGGCAACAGCATGCTTCAAACAAGCATTGGCAAAGCTGTTTTGGCTGTCAGTGAAGACCTATAGGTTTTGCCGATGCTGCCTGTGTGTTAAAAAACTGTAGCTGTGTGTTTCATGGGCCCGAGTGTTTGTCCTGATATTTTTCTTCTGTATTTGTGTGCCAATTCATAAAGCCCTCTTTGTGTGTCTATGTTTGTCTGTGCATTTCTGTCAGATTATTTATATGCTGTCTTTGTGTGTGTGCAACTGCCTTGGTTTTCTCACTGACTGTGTCCACATGAATTTGTATGTGCTTGAGTCTGTCTGTGTTAGGGGTGTAGACGCTGTTATATGTGCATACTTCACTCAGCTTATGCCTGCAAGACTCTACATGTCTTTCTGTCAGTATTTGTGTGTGTGTGTGTTTACGTGTCTGTGTCCAAATTCATCCATGTGTCTGTCCGTTTCCTGGTTTGTCTCTGTATGCTTTTATGTATCTGAATGTATGGGTCTTTTTATGGATAATTCTGCGTGTGGGGCTGAGTAGTTGTCTCTATGTGTATGGGTGTGTTGAACGTTTTTCTAGCATTTGGATTGTGGTTTCCTGTTTGTTAGCATATGTGTGTCCGATTGTGTTCCTGTAATATTATATGTGTTTATCTGGTATACCAGTGGCTTTATGCATTTGCATGCCTGTGTCTGACTGTTGGAGTCTTTGTCTGTATGTGTGTGCCTATTTGGTGTTAATCTACATGTGAACTCTTGAGGTGGGGTGTATGTGTGTGTGTTTACGCCATAACCCAAAGGTGTAGCTCAAACTGGACCACATGATTGGGCTGTACCTCATTCTTTGACATATGTCCTTGCGCTAACATTCTGCTGTGTTCACGCCTTGTGCGAAAGGCCATAATAGGTCTGCACTGGTGGGCACAAAGAAGTATCAACAAACATTTGCAATGCAATGGGTCTCGCATTTGCTCAGGTTAGAGCTATTAGTGTTGTGAACTCCTAACCGGACTTTTCTTGCCACATAAATTGAAGATTAAAAGTAAAAGAGTTTCACGTAAGCAAGCCTATTCACAGTGCCACGGCCGCCTTGAGCATTACCTTGAAGAGACAATCAAAATGAAAAAGAAATTCCCTTGCAGTCAAACCTATCGCAAAAGTGCAATTAGCCATGTAACAGGGGCGTTGGCCAAGGCGGTACCAAAACCTTCCCAAGGACGAACAAACGTGAACCATTTACCAATGTTATCAAAGGATTTTTGAAGGGTAAGCCCACGAACAAGTGGTAGTGATGGGCGTGAGGTGGGCGTTGTTAAAAGCCCAGATACATACCAACATGTCGGAAAAGCAGCACTTGTGTGCTGCTATGCTCAACCTAAAAACCTGTTAATATCCTCCAAACAGCACACACTGTGCACAACTATATCGAGGGCCCCTGCACTAGGTAGTATGTTGGCCATTACTGCATTGAGAAAGAGGGTCTAAAGAGCAATAACCATAATGATATGAGATAAATGAAAGTCAGGATATTATTATTACTATAGCCTTAGAACCCGCCGTAGCGGGCTCTACCGGCTATTAAAGGCCCGCTCCTGAGTTAAATGCCCGAGCCGAAGGCGAGGGCATTTAACAAGGGAAAGGGCCTTTAATAGCCGGTAGAGCCAGCTCTGGCGGGTTCTAAGGCTATTAGAACATTCTGCCACTCAGGGCAGAATGTTCTCTTAAAAAAAACAAATTGCTCACGGAGCCCGAGGGGATTAGAATCCCCTCGGGCTCCGTGAGGCTTTGTTCACAGCTGCTGCTGTGAACAAAGCCCATTGGAATGTTGGCGCTGCGGGCTTTTACCGGCCAGTAAAAGCCCGCAGCACTCCATTGTTTTCAATGGAGCTGCCAACTTCCAATGTTCTAATATAGCCTTAGAACCCGCCGTAGCGGGCTCTTCCGGCTATTAAAGGCCTGCTCCCTGCGTTAAATGCCCGAGCCGAAGGCGAGGGCATTTAACAAGGGAGAGGGACTTTAATAGTCGGTAGAGCCCGCTACGGCGGGTTTTAAGGCTATTAGAACATTCTGCCACACAGGGCAGAATGTTCTATCAAAAAAAAAAAATGTTCACGGAGCCCGAGGGGATTTAAATCACCTCGGGCTCCGTGAGGCTTTGTTCACAGCTGCTGCTGTGAACAAAGCGAACATTGGAATGTTGGCGCTGCGGGCTTTTACCGGCCTGTAAAAGCCTGCAGCAGTCCATTGTCTTCAATGGACATGCCAACATTCCAATGTTCTAATATTATTTAATTCCCTTGTCAGTAGCTTTTCCCCTTTAATGCAAATCTTTATTTTTTGGTTTTGCAATTTTATAAAGCCAAACCTGGCCCAAGGACATGACAACACTTTACATGAGTATCAGATTGTATTACAAAAAGTCACAGACCCAATTCAAGTATGGGAATGGGCTCCATGATATCCCCTGATGGACAATGAAGAGGTCCTCTTACAACCATTGGTCCTGGTGACACTGCTCCTGCCCCGCCATTAACAATAACACCAGCTGGACGAAACTTTACGCACTTCCGGTCACAAGGTCAATAGGCCAGGTTAAAACAAATAAAATCTTCAAACAGAAAGCAGGAAAATGAAGGTGACAAAACAAAAAGCTAGTCGAATGCAACTGGTTTAGCTGCTTTACAGATCAGCTATCAACATGTACTCAATTAGCTTTTGCAACCAGACAGCTGAGCAGTCAGGCAGGCTTTGACCTCTAAAAGAAAAGGTGATTTGATAATGCAATGCAGCATCAGCTCGTTTTCTTATACTCTGGGGTGTAGTGGAAGCCTGTTTTGTGAAGCAATCTGAGTAATAGACTCCGGGACACATATGGAAGGATCAGCAAAAAGAAGTTAAAAAAAGAAACTCATTTACATGAGTACATTTTTCAGCTTTTCTTTGGACAGAGATTCAATTATAGCAAAGCAAGGGGAAAAGTCAGGCAACATGTGTGAACCAACTGCCTCGGGGAAAAGGTGAATGTTTTTTTTTCATCTATTCACTAGGCCGGTCCTGCTCCTCCAGTGTATTTTGATAAGCACTGTCCTATAGCACTGTCCTACAGCACTCGGTGGGACATTAGAGAATGGCAGCCACGGAATGCTCCCTTTGCGAGGCTGTAATATTTAAGGCGACAAAGGGAGCGTCTGATTGGCTGGATGTCTCTCAGCTTTCCACTCCAGGTGCTATGAACCTAATCCATGGCTTTTAGTGGAGTTGACGGAGTCGTATCCAAATAACTGGATTATGTTATATTAGGGGTGACTCGGATCCAAGAATCCAAAGCGATTTCTAAGGGGAATGCACTTGATAATGGTGCTCTGCTGTTCATTCTACCTATAGCTGACGCTCCCAGTGTTGTCTGGTCCACAAAATGTACCACTGATTCATTAATCCATTATGAAATACCATGACAAATTACAACACTGTTTTAGCAAAGTGGCCATCAGAGGTCTTTTCCTGTATTCTGCTCTTATCAGTGGCCCAATTCCGTGGCACTACCTCATGCCAAGTTGAAACAATGTAGTTTTTTAAATGAATAAGAAAACATTGTGGCCTTGCTAATTGTCAGCGTTTGAAAACAATACATAATTCGTAGCATGGAGATTTATTTGATAACAAGACGACATGGGAAAACAGATGGGAAATTGAGATTAACATACGAAAAACATAAAGGAAATACTGATTTATGCAGTGACTCCCGATTCCATTGTGGGAAAGTGGTAATTCCACTGGTTAGAATTACCAATTCCCATAGTTTTGGGAACTGTGGGTGGAACATTACTGATGCTGTGTTCTCCATTATTTCAGAATAAGGGCCTAACAGGTGTTTCTATTTATGTTCAGTTTAATCATAAATCTGTCTTGCTAGTAGCGTTTACAGGATGACGTGGTTTCTGGTGCATGCAAGGAAAATGGCCCATTTGACTGCTGTTGGGATAATAAAATACAGCAATTAACAGTGTTCAGGGGGCGCATTAGGGCTCTGGGCACTAGTGCCACTACACCTGCTGCACCAATGGCAGCTAGGCCCCTGCGTCTTTGTCTGCAGAGTGGGCTCGGTAGAAAACATTGCCCCATGAACATAGGAAATATCATATTTGTGAAAATTAAGTTGTGACTGCCGTGACAGCTCCGCGCACGAATCAGCTGATAATTGCAATGGAGTTAATGGCAGCAGCAGTAAAAGACATGGTGCAGCAAAATGCCATGATTAACTGGAGTGAGATTATATGCCTTTTGACAAGTGACAGAACATGCTGTAGTGAACCATGAAGGTCAACAGTAGGAATAGATGAAGCGCAGTGGTGTAACAAAGGCCCTCGTAGCCACCACTGTGCACGGGCGGCAGCCCCCTGACTGGGTCCATGTGGGAGTGGGCCCCCTCCAGGTACTTTGCAGGGGGCCCCCTTAAGTTTCGTTACGCAACTGGTAAGGTGATAGGATGCAACCCAAAGGCTGGGCCGGCAAGTTGTTATAAATAGGAAAAGGCCCATGGACCGCTCATAGTTTAGTCCCAGGCGATAATACTAATAATACTGTGTGAGTGTGTGTCATTCTCTGTGGCCCTGTCCTACCCTTCACAGGCCCTTGAACCAGGCCCCGGCAGCACTTTACATTCGCGGTGAATTACCACTTCAGCTGACCATTGCCTGTCACTGCCTTCGCTTCTGTGTTGTGGGCAGAGCATAAAGAAAACGCTCACCAGCAGCAGCATTCTATGTCGGGACCGGAGAGACTCATTATGCTTCTCTTATCGTGCCTGAAAAACTTTCAGCAGCCAATCAAAATGGTAAATGCAAAAAAAAAAACTACATTCCAAAAGTCCATCAGCCAATCAGGGCCCACCAGCTCCTCGCCCACCCACCCCCCCATATTAAGGACAACCCACGAGGACTCCTCCTCTTTCTTTGCTACTGAAGCCATGAATTAAATATTGATGGTTTTCATTATGTTTATGCATTTTTAATGCCAATATTGTCTTGTTTTTTGTTTGTTTCTTGAATAGGAGCTGCCATGCATGCCTTTTCCCCCATGCTGCGTGTAGGGAGGAGGTATTGGGCGGTTGGGGGGGGTGGCCATCTCGCCCCATTCGGCACACACTCTGTCAGCCTGTGTCTGTGCCAATCCTCGCACCATGCAAGTTGCTTTACCACATTGTGCGCAGCTGTTCTTCAATGACATGCCCACCGCGTTTTGCTCTTTGAGACAGACCTCATTGAACAGGCCTACTTTTGCCTGTCCTTGGCAACACCCTTCCATTCCTTGCTCAGTCCCCAGACGATTTTGTAATGATTCCCTGGTCTGTACAGGCCTTATCCTGGGTTTTAAGCTGAGGCCACTGCCCTAATTTTTGGACACTTATTTAGTGTGACGAGGTACTGACCTCTAGACAATCCACAGTATCGGGGCACTTGTATTTGGTACACATCCGCCCTTTTCCCTCCCCTTATAACTTTGTGGTGCATTATTGCAACCTACTATGGCTAATTCATGTACTCAGAACTCCGGTGAGCCTTATACAGCCGAGGAGGTCAGAGTGGGGAAACAACTGGCTGAGGCCTTGGACTCATCGGTCCAGCAGTCTGTGAATAAAGCTCTGGCTGCTATCCTGCAACCCTTCACCTGCGACTGTGCATGATTGTGGAGCGTGTCTCTAATCCACCCTCGCCTATCCCTCTGCATTTCCTAGAGCTCATACCGGACATCTGCCAGCAATCTATGCCCCAGGCCGAGGGAGCTAAATGTCCTCACTCTGAGACTCTTGCCCGTCTCTCCCAATCCTCCCAGTCTGATCTTTACACTCCCCAGGATGACAGCTCATTCCCTGTCAAAAGGAGCTGCCCTGATCCCTCCCAGAATGTGTCCCAGTCAGACCTCCTCGACTTTGAGCAGGAGGACATTGTTCACCCCAGATCTAGTGATTCAACTCCGCGACATGACGTTGTGGCATACCTTCATGCCCACCTATGCAAGGGGTTTGACAAGGACATTCATGCTAGGCTCTGGACAAAATGCTCCTGTCTGCCATTAGATGATAAGGTCTCAGATACCCCGGCCGGAGGTGGATAGCAATATAAATACCTTCCTGAAAAAAATCTCCAAGGGCAGTAAAAAGGGCATTGATAGGGGCTGGCAGTCTTGACATGATCACATTCTAGATGTTACTGGGCCACTAGCAAAAATCTTTGAACTGGTGGTGGGTGCCATGGAATTGGGGAACCCTGTTGATCCCGAGGTCTTGGTGATGTCGGCTCAGCTTGCCATCTGCCAAGTAGGCAATGCTAATTGTACCATTTTGTTGAAGCACAGGAAGTCAATCCTGATGCACATTGATCCGAAACTTTCGGAATTAGCTTCTGCAGAAGTGGGCCCTGTGGTGAATAGTCTTCCTTTCGGGGATCCCTTCAAGAAAGATTGGGGCAAGTTTGCCACTATGTTTACGGCCCTAAACAGAGTACAATTCTCCCTCAAGAAGGTATTCCATGCTGACCTTTTTGCAAGTGGCTGGGCTTTTCCAAGGCTGCATGCCCGGATGTGGTTTCTGCAGAGGCTTCCAATGTGGCTTTGATGACCATCAAAACTCCTCCTAGCATAATTCCGGCGGGGGAGGGGAAAGACATCAGTACATTCAGCCCTTCCCAGTCCTGCTTCTGTAGAGGCAGACACAGCAGAGGAGCACAAGGAAGTGATCAACTTTCAATTACAGGTGAGTCTGATATCTCCTTCCCAGGTCCTTTTGGAGGTCAGATACAGAGTTTTTCTCACAACTGGGCTCAGATAACTCAGGATGTCTGGGTCCCTCAGACAGTCCTTGGGTATCAGATAGAGTTTTATGAGACACCGACTCAGTGGGTTCCTCCAATTCCACTGCCTTTTTCCCATCCAGGCCAGATGGTCATTGACAAAGAGATTCAAAATAAGTTGGCGAAATGTGCCATCTTCCCCACAAATTACCCTCTGAGAGGTTTTTGCAGCACCGTCTTTTTGATTCCCAAGCAAGGAGGGGGGACAGGTTAGTCCTCAACCTCAGGGATGTTAACAGATGGGTTTGTTACCACCACTTCAAGATGGAGGGCATCCATTTACTCAGGGTTTTTTCAGGGAAGGCAACTGGGGGATCCACCACAATGTGAAGGACATCCATCTCATCCTCCCCATCTTCCCTCTCCTTCATCGGTATCTCCAGTTCTAATGATGGAAGGCCTGGTTCGAGTATTCGGCTCTTCCTTTCAGTCTTTCTATCACCCCTTAGTGTTTCACCAAACTGAGGAAGCCTGTAGTGGAATTCTTACATGCCCATGGGGTGTGCCTCATTATCTCTCTAGATGATCTTCTCATGGCTCAAAAGTGGGACATTCTTTTTTCCCACTTCAATAAGATCATTTTACTTCTTCAGCTGTTGGGGTTCCTTCTGAATGTAGTGAAGTCCTGGTTGACTCCCTGTTGGAAAATGGTTTATTAGTAAGGGTTGGTAGGTATCCACCACTAGTAATAAGACCACAATCACAATATACGGTTCAGTCAAGATCTCAGTAAATTAATTCCTTGCTCAACACTTGGTAGCTCGCAATGAGCAGACAGGCTTAACTTAGGAGAGAGGTGTGTAAAGCATTTAAAAACTCCAATGCATTAAATAGTAATAAACAACACAGAATAAAAATCCAACACCAATTCATAAAAATAGGAGATATTTTTATGAGTAAAATGACACCAAAATGACAAGAATCCAATGTAGGGAACCGGAGATGTGAATTATTGAAGAATAAATCAAAAAATTTGTTTTCTAGTGCTTAAAAACCAATAGCGCCAATCGGGGACATCTGGTCACATATAATGGGTACCAAGTCACAATTTGAGGCCAACCGTGATGGAGCCCTCCTCGGATACACTGAGCAGGAGGTCTCGGTCATAGTATTACCTCCGGACTTAGGGGGTCATTCTGACCCTGGCAGTCTATGACCGCCAGGGTCGCGGATGACTGAAGCACCGCCAACAGGCTGGCGGTGCTTCAAAGGCCATTCCGACCGCGGCGGTAAAGCTGCGGTCGGAAAACCGGGTCCGGCGGTTTCCCGCCGGATTTCCCCCGGCTGGCCAAATCCGCCAGGCAGCGCTGCAAGCAGCGCTGCCCAGGGGATTCTGACCCCTTTCCCGCCAGCCTGTTTCTGGCGGTTTTTACCACCAGGAACAGGCTGGCGGGAACGGGTGTCCTGGGGCCCCTGGGGGCCCCTGCACTGCCCATGCCAATGGCATGGGCAGTGCAGGGGCCCCCTAACAGGGCCCCAGCCTGCTTTTCACTGTCTGCTTAGCAGACAGTGAAAAGCGCGACGGGTGCAACTGCACCCGTCGCACACCTGCAACACCGCCGGCTCCATTCGGAGCCGGCTTCAGTGTTGCAGGCCCCTTTCCCGCTGGGCCGGCGGGCGCTACCTTAGGTACCTTAGGTAGCGCCCGCCGGCCCAGCGGGAAAGTTGGAATGGCCCCAGCAGTCTTTTGACCGCGGGGCGGCCAAATGGCGGTTCCCTCCAGGCGGGCGGCAACCGCCGCCCGTCGGGGTCAGAATGACCCCCTTAGTCATTTTTCTGAAGCTGTTCCATTCATCGGGCGAGGATGTGTTAGAAATTGGGTTTTTGGTTGGCAGTCAGGTTACCCGCTGTCCAAGCAAAAGTCCTCACTCTAGTCAGGGTGAGTCACACACAATCCAAGATTATCCTGTGCCCACCCTCTGGTAGCTTGGCACGAGCAGTCAGGCTTAACTTAGAAGGCAATGTGTAAAGTATTTGTGCAATAAATCATACAATACCACCATATAACACCACAAAAATACACCACACAGTGTTTAGAAAAATATATAATATTTCTCAGGATAATTGTAGGTCAAAACGAATAAAGTTGCAATGTGAACTTGTAGAGATATCACTGAAAAGTGATATAAAGGGGGTCATTCCGACCCCGGCGGGCGGCGACCGGGAACCGCCATTTGGCCTCTCCGCGGTCGAAAGACCGCTGGGGCCATTCTGACTTTCCCGCTGGGCCGGCGGGCGCTAGCCAATATAGCGCCCGCCGGCCCAGCGGGAAAGAGGCCTGCAACACTGAAGCCGGCTCCGAATGGAGCCGGCGGTGTTGCAGGTGTGCGACGGGTGCAGTTGCACCCGTCGCGCTTTTCACTGTCTGGGGCCCTGTTAGGGGGCCCCTGCACTGCCCATGCTCATAAACACCGCCAGAAACTGGGTGGCGGGAAGGGGGTCAGAATCCCCAAGGCGGCTCTGCTTGCAGCGCCGCCATGGCGGATTCGCCCAGCCGGGGGAAATCCGGCGGGAAACCGCCGGACCCGGCTTTCTGACCGCGGCTTTACCGCCGCGGTCAGAATGGGCAGGGAAGCACCGCCAGCCTGTTGGTGGTGCTTCCGTTGCCCACGGCCCTGGCGGTCTTTGACAGCCAGGGTCGGAATGAGGGCCAAAGTGTCTTAAGTCTTTAAAAAGCAAACAAAGGGGGTCAAAGACCGCCAGGGCCACGAACGACTGAAGCACCGCCAACAGGCTGGCGGTGCTTCATAGCCCATTCCGACCGCGGCTGGGCTAATCCTCCATGGCGGCATGGGGATTCCGACCCCCTTCCCGCCAGCCTGTTTCTGGTGGTTTTCACTGCCAGAAACAGGATGGCGGGAACGGGTGTCCTGGGGCCCCTGGGGGCCCCTGTACTGCCCTTGCCACTGGCATGGACAGTGCAGGGGCCCCCTAACAGGGCCCCAGTATGCTTTTCACTGTCTGCTTAGCAGACAGTGAAAAGCGCGACGGGTGCAACTGCACCCGTCGCACACCTGCAACACCGCCAGCCCAGCGGGAAAGTCAGAATGGCCCCTGTGGTCTTTTGACCGCGGAGCGGCCAATTGGCAGTTCCTGCTTGGCGGGCGGCGGCGGAATGAGCCCCAAAGTCTCTTTCAAGCACAAAGTACCTGGTTTGGAGTGGAAAATCTCCTCAGAGGGCCACAGAAGAAAAGATACGTGGAAAAAGGGTGTGTGCGTCGATTTCTCCCCAGCACACACAGACTTGCGTCGTTATTTTTCACGCGGGGAAGTCGCACGTCATTTTCCGGCGCGCGGACAGTCTCTATCTGTGGATCGCGGGGATTACCAGATGTCCTGGGTCTGTGCGTGGATTCTCCTGCTTGTTTACCGGCTGTGCGTCGTTCTGCGGAGCTGTGCGTCGAAGTTTCGCTCTCACGGCAGGCGTCGCGTCGATTTCTCCTCTGGAGGTCGGGCGGTGTTGTCCTCGCGAGGCCGTGCGTCGAAGTTCCAGGCGTCAAGTCGATCAGCGTCGGTGTGCGGCATTTTTCTTGCCGCGGAACAAGCTGTGCATCGAAAATTTTGACGCACGAAGCGTCCAAGTGAAAAAGAGAAGTCTTTTTGGTCCTGAGACTTCAGGGAACAGGAGGCAAGCTCTATCCAAGCCCTTGGAGAGCACTTTTACAGCCAGACAAGAGTTCAGCAAGGCAGCAGGGCAACAGCAAGGCAGCAGTCCTTTGTAGAAAGCAGTCAGGTGAGTCCTTTAGGCAGCCAGGCAGTTCTTCTTGCCAGGATGCAGGTTCTGGTTCAGGTTTCCTCTCCAGCAAGTATCTGATGAGGTAGGGCAGAGGCCCTGTTTTATACCCAAATGTGCCTTTGAAGTGGGGGAGACTTCAAAGAGTGGCTAAGAAGTGCACCAGGTCCCCTTTCAGTTCAATCCTGTCTGCCAGGGTCCCAGTAGGGGGTGTGGCAGTCCTTTGTGTGAGAGCTGGCCCTCCACCCACCCAGCCCAGGAAGACCCTTGCAAAATGCAGATGTATGCAAGTGAGGCTGAGTACCCTGTGTTTGGGGTGTGTCTGAGTGAATGCACAAGGAGCTGTCAACTAAGCCCAGCCAGACGTGGATTGTAAGGCACAGAAAGATTTAAGTGCAAAGAAATGCCCACTTTCTAAAAGTGGCATTTCTAGAATAGTAATATTAAATCCAACTTCACCAGTCAGCAGGATTTTATATTACCATTCTGGCCATACTAAATATGACCTTCCTACTCCTTTCAGATCAGCAGCTACCACTTCAATACTGTATGAGGGCAGCCCCAATGTTAGCCTATGAAGGGAGCAGGCCTCACAGTAGTGCAAAAACAAATTTAGGAGTTTTACACTACCAGGACATGTAAACTACACAGGTACATGTCCTGCCTTTCACCCACACAGCACCCTGCTCTAGGGGTTACCTAGGGCACACATTAGAGGTGACTTATATGTGGAGAAAGGGGAGGTTTAGGCTTGGCAAGTACTTTTAAATGCGAAGTCGAGGTGACAGTGAAACTGCACACACAGGCCCTGCAGTGGCAGGCCTGAGACAAGGAAAAGGGGCTACTTAAGTGGTTGGCACAACCAGTGCTGCAGGCCCACTAGTAGCATTTAATCTACAGGCCCTAGGCACATAGAGTGCACTTTACTAGGGACTTATACTGTAAGTACATTAAATAGTCCAATCAGGTATGATTCAAGGTTACCATATTTTAAGGGAGAGAGCATATGCACTTTAGCACTGGTTAGCAGTGGTAAAGTGCGCAGAGTCTAAAAACCAGCAAAAACAGTGTCCAAAAAGTGGAGTGAGGCAGGCAAAAAGTTAGGGGTGACCACCCTAAGGCTGTCAGGTCTAACACTATGCAACGTAGTTCGCTTGGCTCAGTGCGAGCTCCCGGTTACAACTCCTAGAAGTCTCATTGACGGGGAAAAGCTCCAGAGCTTCCGCTGGATGAACCTGAAGTTCAGACACAGTCACGATTCAACATCAGCGGCTTGACTCTCATCTATGGGTCGGTCACCTTATGGAGCTTTTTTTCAAAAGTTCTCCAATTTTCTACAAACTTCTGAATATCCTTTCAAAAGTCCTCCTTTGGGTCTCCCATGGTCAACAACTTCAATTCAAGGGTCTGGAAGCTCTGAGATGGTTCCTGAGATGTTGGAACTACAGTTCCCAGAATGCACCTGACAAATCATCAATAGTCCAGGTGAAGGTGGTCAGCTGGGTCCATCTTGGTGGGGTTGTTGTAGATGAAGCTCTTTTTAACCTGTTGCTTTCAGGGACCCACTCCTTCAGTCTTTAGAAGCCAGGCAAAGCCCTTAGAGCTTTAGTTCCATAGTGTGCAGCCTGTGCAGTCATGCAGAGTGCAGTCGTTTGAGGTGCAGACCAGGGTTCCGGCAGGGCAGCCAGGGGTGATTTTGGCTCACAGAAAAGAAAGTTCTATAAATTATCTTATGTGATATTTATACCAAACCTAACAGTGGCTAATTGTTGGATTTATTCTACCATTTAAAGTCCAAGAATGAAAATTGTAGCCCTTTCCTAACACTAGTTATACTTTAATAAAGTTTTTCCATGTTAGCCTACGGAGCTACTGTACTACAATAGGGGAAAATGAAATTGGCAGGGTTTCCCTCACCAGGGCATATAAAAAATATTTTACAATGTCCCTGCTTATAGTTACAAGGTTCCTTACCCAGGAGCAGCAAGGGTAGACCTTAGGGGGGCTTACATGCAAAAGTAAGGTCGTTTGAGACTTTGGAAGCACTTTTAATTCCAAAGTCAAATTTGCAAACAATGTACTTTTAAAAGCAGCCTGCAAAGCAGGGCTGCCTTTAAAATGACAGCAGGCACTACAGCTGTGCACACTACAGTGCATTAAATCCAGTGAGCCTCTAATCCTCCATGCCCTACTATATACTAGGGACCTATAGGTAGGCTGCCAATGCCAATTATAATTATGCCTTATTTGCATATTCCTTGTACACAGAGCACTGGCCCTGGGTCTTGTTGGCAGAACTGAGGGCACAGAGTCAGTAACCACCAGTATCAGTCTAAAAAATGGGGATGATCAAGGCAAAAGGATGACTTTGTCATACTCCCTCACAGTCTATAGAGCTGCAGGGGTTCCAGATAGATTCAGTGACGGTGCAGTTATTGTTGCCTTCTCAGAAGATCAGGTAGGTCAAGAAGGAATTGAGGTCCCTTTTGTCCAAGGAGTTAGTCTCTCAGAGGCAAGTGACTCAGACTGTGAGGTCACTCGTCTCTTCAATTCAAACCACTTTCCAGGTCCCCTTCATTATCCAGCACTAAAGTGGTACAAGATTCATCACCTCTGTAAGGGCCTGTCCTTCTCGGACTTAGTACCTGTTTCATACGACACCAGAATGGAGATTAAATGGTGGTTGAGTCACATGTAGGCCTGGAAGGGTAGGGCAATTTTCAGTTCTCAACCAGATATGGTAATCAAGTTCGGTGCGGGCAGGTGGATCTGGGGAGCCCATTGTGGTTTTATCTTCATGGGGGGGTCGGTGGTCAGAAGAGGAGCTTTAGCTCCATATCAATTGTTTGGAAATTCTGGTGGCTTTGCTTGCCATCAGGTCTCTTTCTTTTTGTAAGCTTTCTAATTGCATCCTACTCAGGATGGACAATGTGTTGGCATTTCTCTATGTCAATAAATTGAGGAGCACTAGATCTCTCATGCTGGTGAAATTTGGCAAGAAGTTTTGGCATTTTTGCCTGCAGAACATGATCTTGGTGATTGCGGAACACCTGCAAGGTCAGTACAACACAATTATGGACTGGAATTCAAGAGTTTTGAGGGACAGCAGTAATTGGAGGTTATTCACCCCATCTTTCAGTGGCTGCGACACCTTTGGGTTTGTTTTGGATTGACTTGTTTGCGTCCCTTCTGAGCAGTCTGGTCAACAGTTAATCAGTTACTGCTGGACCTGTGGCCTTGGAGACCGATATCTTCCTTCAGGAGTGGAGTTAGGGGTTAATGTTCGCCTTTCCTCCATTGATCATGATTCCTCAAGTGGCAGCTCAAGCACTGCAACAGAGAACTAATTTGTTTGAGGTGACCCCTCTCTGGATAGCGCAGTCCTGGTTTTCTTCTCTATTGGATTTGTCTTGCGATCTGCCAGTATGACTCCATCTGATGCAGGAGCTTCTGTTGGGCCCCTCAACCAGTCCACACCCTTTGGTTATTCCAGAGTCCCTTCACTTTATGGTGTGGAGTCTTTATGTAGACTCTGGTGTCTGCCAGAACTTTCACAACAGGCTGAGTTGGTTGTCGTCCAATCTTGGTCCTCCAGTACCCATAAGCAATATGCTTCAGCATAGTGTTGATGGGTCAGTTGGTGTAGTCCACAGGGTCTAAATCCCGTGGAGGCAGACTTATTCCAGGTAGTGACCTTCCAGTTTGGAAGCCCCCATGTCTATGTTAGTCTCACCTTTGGGATGTAATGTGGTGTTTTGGTTCCTTCAGGATTGGTCAGATAATTCCTTATTGTCTCATAAACAGCTATCGGCCAAGTTGGATACTCTTCTCTGTCTCATAGTCTGTTGCAGGGTAACGGCGCTGCAGCTCTCAACAATGCATGTAGGGTATTCACTACAGAAGGAGTTTCTTTCCAGATCTTCATGCATACGAAAAACCTTTCTAAGTGTATTTCTTATTCTATTTTTCCTGCTGCTCCACAGCTATGTGTTGTTTAGCGCCTGAAAGCTTATGATCTAATAACCGGTCCGATCAGACCTGTCCTTGCAGGACAATAGTTGATAACTTTATAGAAGCCCTTGGGGAGTGTAGGGTGGATGTGTCTATGTTTGGGTTGCACTTAGTACGGATGCTTTGGCCTATAAATCTTTCATGTTTGGGTCTTGTTTAGAGGACATTATGAAACCATGTGATTGGTCCTCTGATTCTAATTTCAAATGTTTTTATTATAAGCCTATTGTGAATGCTGCTTCTGTGGTGGTGGATTAACTGTAAACAAGCATAATCAGAGCCTCCAGTCCTGATATGGAATGAAAAATGTTTAAGTATTGGCGTCAAGAATTTTCAATTCTATGAAGGACACAGAGGCAAGGATTATCTCACCCATTACAGTTTTTGTTGTTCATTATATATGTACATGACATTGATGTTATTCCTCCCTTTATGGTTTTTTGGTGGTGTATGCAGAGATTATGCATTTGCTTTTTCTTGATAGGTTCTTCTCAAAAGCAGAGGTGAACTTTTGCAAATCTAAATAAACATTACCTGGTTCGTGTTGGTGACGTTCTGGTAGATACTTAAGGTTCTTTCTCTGATGGCCGCCTTGTTTCTGGTGTTGTGTGTTCTAAGGACTGTTGGAGGCTTTGCTGGTTGGGCTCGTTAGGATGCTTGGAGTTCTGTTACATTGTGTGGATTTATTCTGCAAAGACAGAGGAGGAGTCCTCATGGATTGTCCATAATATAGGGGCTGGTGGGCCCTGACTGGCTGATGGACTTACGGGAAATGCAGTTCTTTGTGTTTATTATTATTGATTGTCTGCTGAATTGTTTGCAATAAAGTTAGAGAAGCATAATCCTTGCCTTTGTGTCCTTACTAGAATTGAAAATGGTTGACCTGAATGCTTGAAAACTTTTCGTTGCAGCCCGTACTGTAGCTTATCCTCAGGTCGGTGGAGGGTGTACTGCAGCACCATCTGGTGGTCACCCAGTACTAGTGCAACTCAAGGCTGACAATGCGGCTGGGGCGCCCTGCACTGTCTGACGGCGAGCACCTGACACTAGGCCTGCACCTGGATTCATCCTTTCTTTTGCTGTTCAGGACATCTTCCCTTCACACTGGAGAAGAACTGGGTGCACCATTTTCAACCACACCTGACAGCCGAAGGTATACCTGTCCCCGTGCCACTCCAGCGAGGCACCTGTACCAAAGAAGAGTTCTTGAGCATCCACACCATGTGCAGGGGTGAGTGCCTCAAATGGGGACAGGTAACCTGAGAAAATATGAGAATTCAGAGTAACGGGCCCCCCTTCCCTTTGCCAACAGAACCCTCATCATGACAGAGACCTTGTATGCCTAAATCGAAAGGGAAGCCCTGGTCATTAAATGGGAGAGCAATCACTTCCAGCTGTACCTCTGTGGAAGGGAATTTAAGGTAGCCACAGATCACAAGCTTCTAGTAACCCTTCATGGAGACTACACCCCACAACCACCCACTATTATTGAAAGATGGACCTTACAGCTGGAGCAATAGTTGCACACTATCTTATACTGCCCTTGGGCCAAGAACCCAATTAACTTGTTCTCTCACCATTGTGTGACTCTAGGTGCCAGTCAGCTCACCGGAACTGGGAATCAAGAACTATATGTAGATGGTGGGGCAGAATGCATGCCAAAAGGCTCTCACAGTCAGAGAAATCAGTCAAGTAGTGAGGAGGCAATATTCTCCAAAAGACCATTGCTACTCTCCAAGGAGGGACGTGGAAGACATTCCTGCAGGATGCCAACCAGTGGGTGCCCACAAAAAAAGGACCAGTTATTCGAACTATGTACTGTATAGGACAAACTGACTGTGGGATCAGATGAGCTACTCCCGAGAGGGCACTAAATCGTGACAACATTGACTATGCACCAGAAAATGGCATCAAGGAGATTCAAAAACAAAAGTGTGTCTGTGAGGAAAGATATGCTTTTGAGGACTCAATGTCACCTTTGGCGATTTGGTGAAACAGTGTCCATCATATCTGCTGACTGAAGGATCCGGTGTGCCTGTCCCTATAACAATAGAAGAAACATGTGAAGCGTCATGATCCAAAGTTAGTTTGGATTTTGGAAGCTTGAAGATGGGCACTTGTCAATGGTGATGTTCAAAGGGTACTCTAATTATCCGGTCGTGGAACTGACAAATCCACAGCATTCAGCAAAATTGACTCCCTGCATTAGAATGTCTTCATAACTTTTGGACTTCCTGAAGAAACACACACTGACAACAGACCTCCCTTTCAAGGGGCAGAGTTCAGAACATTCTGGAATACCTAGGAATCTGTCACCGGGAGACCATAACGAAGTGGCCACTGGCCAATGGTGATGTTGAGAGCTTCATGCGCACCCTCAATAAGGCCATGCACATTGCGATCAATGAGGACTTGAGTCAGGAAACAAGCCTCCCACAATTCTTACAGGCTTACAAAATACCTTTCACTGCACGAAACAATGCTCATCATTGGTCTTTATGCTTGTAAGGCCTGACCACTTTACCATCCCCTTGAGCCAGCTATGGTAGACCCCACTATTCGATCCATAGAGCACCTAAGACAGATGAAGGAAGACCAGTAACAATGTCAGATGAGGCCAATGATCAGAGGTATCCATCCAAGTGCCCAGTGATCAGGTCCTCATTCGTGACTGACATCATGGATGGAAACTTTGCTCACCATATCAGTGATAACTATGGACAGTCACAGAAGTGAACATCACCCTGGTAACTGCCTTTTAAGGTACAGAGACATGCTTGAAACATATCCTGGTTCAAGGGGGTAAATGTACAGACAGAGTTGAATAAAGAAAGTAATTGTGGAAATGTACAGGTTGGATGGAATGATGGGAGAGAGTGGCCCGAGGAGTTAAAACTCACAGCACTTACCATAACATCACAGAATGCCGTGCCTGATCATGGAGACAGCCATTGTCGTCGGCCTGCCATTACCCAAAGCACTGGCTGTAGAGGACACAAGTGAGCCTGAAACAACTATCGTAGCAGCCCGCAGTCGGCGATATGATATGTGCCCCAACCCGGCCCCCCCAACCCACATCTACAAGCAGGCAGAAGCTCCTACCATGAACTAACGTTGGGGGGGTGTAGTATACCACTGGACTCAGTGCAGGAATGAGTGAAAGATAGCAACCAAATGGACTGGGACAGATGATTTAAATAAAAATGACATGGACTGCTCATGGTTCAGTCCCAAACAATATTACTGTGTGTGAGTATTATTCACTGGGACCCTAAGCTACCCTCCAGAGGTGTCCCAGGCAGCCCCGGGTGACCCTTTACAATTGCCGTTCCACCTCTGTCCCCGAAACAGCATACTATTCACAACTGAGTGGCCAGCGTAAGGACTGCTAGTGGAAACAACAGAAATAAAACTTTTTTTTAAAGCCCTATTTACGTTTTGTGCGTACACCTGCCATGACCCCTCTGACTATGTGTAGGAAGGACAGTACAGGAGTGCTAAAGGACAAGCTATGGGTACCAACTGGCAGCCAATATACCCTTAATTGGAAACCATTGTTATCACTAATGCTCCTAAGCAGTGGCATTGGCACTTCTGGTACCGCTGGAGATTAAAACTAAGGCGATTTCAGCAACAGACAGAAAAATCTATAAATTGTTCACATGGTTAATTTATTTTATTGTTCGAAAGCGAAATTTTTAATACTAGGGGCGTATTTATCAAGGTTTTCTGTCGCCCTTGTGCCATGCAAGAGAACGCAAGGGCGATGCAAAACCTTAATGGCATTTATCAAGGCAACCTTCCATGTCTCTGCATCGCTTGATAAATCTAGAGTAACGCGAGGCAGCAGTTTGGGGCTGCCTTGCATTACTCTGTGGCATGGAGGCATGCCATAGGTGGATGTGGGTGTTCCCATGTATCCAGCCATGGAGTCTGGTACATTCCCAGGTTTACCAAGATTGGTTAACCTGGGAATGCATCAGAATTGCGTGGCACACTTAGAAGGAGGAAAATGTCTCTTCCTGCACAAAACTAATCCTGCTTTCAACACAGGCACCCTTGCAACATGATGCAAGGGTGCCTGCATTGGCTCTAGGAAGCCAAAAGTGTGCCAGCACTAGGAAAGGACCGGAATGTACCATATAATGGTAAGTACAGCACATTCCTGTCAATTCCCTTTCACGCAACACAGCAAGGTGGCTTGCTGCGTTGCATTGCATGACATTTTTATAAATGTGGCCCTTAGTTTTTACTGGGTGACATTTTAAAAATGATGGCTTTTATGTGAGTATTGAGGATGTATTTAAACACTGAAGAAAATGCATTTTTGTGAAATGTATGTTTCTTTTCAATTAGATTCATGCGCGTTATGTAATGTAAACCTTCAGTATATTATTTAACTTATTTTATTACCTTAAGATAAATGAAAATGGATCCTTGCAAAATACACTTATCAACACAAAAATGTGCCAGTGTTGTGAGTTTTCTGTGTTTGTAAATGCAAGGGAATGAGCTGAATATAAGGGTTTTTTTAGGCCTCACTGACACCATGGAGGTTTGTGAGCCCTTAAATTCCCCTTGCAGCTAGTTTACCACATTCGAAACTGTAAAGGTATTCCTGTAAAAGGCAAGCATAGGGACGCAGTCCTCAAACTGAATTTTCTAGTACAGAAGGTTTTTACTACAGTAGCATGTAGCTCACAAATCTAAGGCAGACACTTCTGCCTCTTCTATCTATTCTATGCAGAGATCTCCACCACAGTGGTGGATATTGATGACGCAGAAAAAGAGGGTCCGACATATATTCATATATATCGTATAATCAAAACATGTAATGTAGTGTGATTTTAGTAAAGAAAATAATGTACGAGGGAAATTGTGCCCTCGGGGTAGTTCGCCATCATTTGTAAACGAGCTTTATTAATCATGAAGTATTGGAAATGTAGTAATCCGTCATAATCGCAAATGTATGCCATGATTTCTTGTTTGAAAACTGTTTTGCTTAGCTTAAATTTAGTACAGGCTTTGGCCTAGTTGCTTGGTTTCAAATTCTGCGTGATTTTTCCTTCAACTAATGAAACATATATTCTTGCTTGAAGTTGTATTTTTCCAGTAGAGCTGACTGGTACACTTATCTCCAAGGTTTCGTGCTAGGCCGGTTACATCCCCTTTGATACAAGGTCAGTCTCTGCAGGTGCGGACAATGAAGGTACAGATAGTAAAATAATTGGCAAACCATGATACAATTTGTGTTCCAAGGCTCCAAGGACAGTGTATGCATAAATGAGAGCTAGTAAAAGACAATTTTGATTGGACAATTTGAAGCCAACCTATGAACCCTCCAATGGAAGACCCTGCAGAATTTGGAATGTTTCTTACTTAAACCCACCGAACAAAGAGAAGTCAGCCATTTTCCTCGATGCCAGTTTGAAGCCTGATGCCAGACTCCATTTTGGACGACACCCTGATGCCCTTTTCTCTACCCGAGAGAAAGAGACTTTAAGAATTCTCACCCTAGAGACTTTAACTTTGATTTGCCCCGTTTTGCCCATGCAATAACTTTGCCCTATTCTCCTTGCCGCTGCAAGGAAGTTTGCCCTTAACTTTGCCCCTTTGAAATTTGCCCCATGCTGATCAACCGGTACCTGAAGGACGAAGACTTTTCTTGAATGCTGATTGTATTTGGTAAATATGAAAGGATAAATGTATTATGCATTGTGTTTTTCCTTTTAGGTACCAACTGCTAATTTTGATAGAGTCCTAGCTAGAAGTTTTCCAAATTTGTGTTGACAAAATTCGTTTTGCATGAAGTCCCACATGCCGATGCTAATTAGAGGTTAGTCGAGGTATTCATTCAATGTACCATGCTAAATTGAAATCTTGTTATGCTGACCGAATGTATGCAATTAGTCAAATACAGTTAGTCATATTTGTGATTTGCATTGCTATAACAGAGTGTATCATTATTCAGATTTTAAGTAGATTGCGTTTCTTCCGCCGTTATGGACAGCTAGTAATGTTCATATACATATATCAATTGGTTTTGAGACATATATACATCGTGCTAGCTTTGTTAATATAGGGAAATAAATTCACTAACTTTTAATAAACTGGTGTGGTTATTCATGACTGAAAGGTCATGGGGCGCCGAAATATCAACTGTTATTGATTTCTGATGCGCTATATTGACCTATTAATTGAGTATTGATTACCGATTACAATAGTTATTGATTATTGATCTGAATGACTCGACTATTTTAGGATGAGGAGAGCCCGACTCGGTTAAAAGATTCACCGACCTCCAACGTGTCCAGGTACAGGTAATTTATAAGGGCTGGACGCGTTATCAGTAGATGGTAGCAGAGATTGATGGTTTAGCCCTTTGGGACCCCATCCGAACAATAGACAGAGTTAAGTTAGAATTTTCTTTGATAAAACAAGTTGGAGAGATGATGATGCCCTAAGTCCCCAATGACTTTCCCGGAATCTCGGAGCTTGCGAATGAGGAACATGGAGGTATGAGAATGGTCTCAGAGTTTCTAGTGACGGTATGAGTGAAGTTAGGGTTTTGCGCTTGCACAGCTTATTGCCGCAGACTAATTGAGAAGTTTGTGAGGATTTAAGGGGTTAAAAGATTTTAGAGGAGTGTTACTCCAAAGGCGTGAGAGTAGGGAAGTCGTCGAACTTCACGTGTGTGTAGCGCTTTGAGCAGAAAAAATTGTCCACGTGGTTGTTGATGTTGAGACGGGCCCTGCGAGGTCAAGAGACTCCGGAGTATGTTGAAAAGTGTATGTGACACTTGTTTGATGTTGTGATCTGGTCAGGTTTAAAAGGTTGATCGGGCGTGGTCAACAAGTCGGTATGAATGTTGCGGAGTGAAAGAAAACTTCGACTTTGAGATTTGACGAATTCTAAAGTGCACTAGAATAGTTCATTGATCAGTTGAGAGTAAAGTTTGCGGGTCAAATTTTGCTTGCGAAAGTGGGAAACTGAGAAAGATGGAATAACTGCCGAGGCTAGTGAAAAATCCCTAAGGTTTCTGAAGCGATTGTATTACCTTTCCTGTAGTAAACCGACAGATCTGTTTTATTCTTTTGGTTAAGTGCTCGCGTTATATTGCAGAAATTAGTTTATGAGTGAAGCCGAATGAAAAGAGGACAAGCCGCGGGACTTTGTCAGCCGCAGTGTGTGAGTGTGACGTCACTAGGAGCCGCGCTGGGATAGGTCGGTTGGTGAGAAGGGTCGCGCACGGATTGGACGCAGTCCGTGAAGCGCAATTGGAAGGGGAAAGGCAAGCGAAGAGTATTCCGGGAATTAAAGTCGCTTATTGATTACATATTTTAGAAAAACAAAAGACGAAAAGATGAAATTTTTCAAAGCATTTAAGAGTGCCATGAGGGGAGATGTTTATATTAAAGCAAATGTAGGAGAAGAAACACCGCCTGAGGGTACACCAGCTTACATCGTCATTGAAGAAAAGGGTGTAGCACCATGTCTTTGGTTAAAACAATGGTGCAAATTAACAGAGAAACATGGAAGTGTAGCGTTCCCTATCCACGGGTCGTTTAATCTAAGAGTTTTAGAAAATCTGAGATTTGCGCTATACGACATGAAAGTACCTCCAAGACCAGCACAGTTTGAGGCACTAGCAATTTGGGAGCTAATAGCTAGAAACCAACAACAAAAGAAATTTGAGACAAGAATAAGAAAAGTAGAAAAGACACTAGCGGATGCTAGATGGGACAGCACACAAAAGGTTTGGAGATCAGACGTATTGCAGGGGATTAAATTGTTTCCAGCGATTACCGAGGAAGCAGAGACGGAAGGAAGGAAAGCCACCTATAAGACAAACAGGAGTCAGTTCAGAGAGAGAGAGAGGGCAATAGAAACTCGAAAAGGGGAGACGAGTCAGATGATGAGGAGTTCATTATACAATTGCTGAATGATCGCCCACCACCATATGTGGAAAGCGAAAAAGGCTCAAGCATTAGTACTGCCCCTCCAGAACCAATACAGGGTAATGTAACACCAAATTTGAGAATATCTCAGAGGCCGAGCAGCTCCGACATGCCTTTCTCACCACGAATACCACAGATTCAGAGAATGTACCCAGACGTGCCAACATTGAAACCTGCTGATAACTATCAGCCACAGGTTCAAAGGCACTGTTGCGATAAGCATAATATGGGAATGACTTCTGATTCAATGGCACACGGAGGACAAAACTGTCAGAGACCGACATTGATTCAAGCTGAATCAACACAGTTCTCGATGCCCCAAAAGCAGACACAAGAAGTGCGAGTAGTAGAAAGCCAGTTAGGTATGCCAGCAATGATGAACCACAATGTGGGGATTAACATGCCACAGAATTCGGGGAACAGACAGAATCCAGATGCAATATCTCTACCTATCACTGTAGGTCCACCAGTACCACTGTACATACAGGCAAATTCAAGCACAAGCGACCAAGGGTTAATGATACAGAATGGGACAGGGAGAAGATGCATAGAAACCACTCCAGAGACAACTCCGATAGCGGCACTGCCAAATGGATCTGGGTCCTTGTCGGAATTTAGTCCAATTCCAATTTGCGCTCCGTCAACCGTGGTGAGGTCACATCCACCACTATTAGTACCGTTAACCTCACAGACTGCAACATTACAGAAACTGTCAATGGCAGTTGATGTAACTGCTACATTGATGGGACTGAACGCGCAACAGTTAACACAATGGTTCAACAGCCTGAACTCCCCACAGAGTACATCTAGCGGGAAGGGAGAAGAATACCTGAATAAAATAAGGTTGGGTATGGAGGCAGATGAACTGGTAGAGGGAACAATGGGTTTGAACAGATTAGAATCATACACAGAGGAAGAACTAAGATACATGTGCCCTAGGATTACAAGAGAAGTGAGCAACATACATAAGAAGTTACAAGAAATCGCAGACAGAAATGAGATCGATATAGGTAAGACCAAACACCTGAGCAGAAGTTACAGGTTAGACTTTGAGACAAAAGATTTTGAACACATGAGATCTGCAGGGATGAAAACACACCTTAAGGAGATACTGCAGAGTGCACAGGTCTGGAGATGTTTAGACAAATGGGAAAGTAGATGGGTTAAGAAAAAGGACAAAAAGAAAGAAAATACTCCAGAACGGAATGAGAAAAAACAACAGAATGACGATCTGATAACCATGTTACCAATGAGAGAGACAGCAGGGGGAAAACTTGTACATGTACCATGGCACAGGTGTGATATTCAATCCTTTACGGATGACTTTCCCAAATTAAGAGAGAAGCTGATTGAGTGGTATCAACAAACGGATAGATTTGTGAAACTCGCGAAGTGTCTCTGGGAAGACCTGAATACTTTATTTGAAATTGTGGTTCCGGCAGATTTGTGGGAAGATTGTAAAAGGGCTGTAGGTTGGCCGACGAGTGAACCAGAGAGAGATAGGGACACAGGTGCGCCATCACCTATGGTAATGAGTTTGTACCACAAGGTGATCGAGCACTTGAAAACCAAGGTTGCGTCGAAAAATGTGGATTGGCAAAGGATTGACAGGACCGCTCAAGAGGTTAAAGAATCTATACACGCGTATTATGAGAAGTTGTTGAAAGCGTTTAAAAATTACAGTGGCACGGAAACGATTGAGCCAAAGGACATGCTCCATTTTGTGTTCAGGTTTGTGGAAGGGCTGAGACCCGAAATTAGCCAGATGATTAAATCGCATTTGATTTGTTGGCAGTCAAAGTCGATCGATGAAGTGTTGAATTATGCAAAATACTGCAGTGATGAGATTGAGACAAAGCAGAAAAGATTGAAAGAAAAGGTGATGGTGATGCAGCTCAGAGCAGCTCAGACAGGTTTACAAGGTTTGCAAGGTTTTCAACAACAGATGCCGCAGCAGCAGCAACAGGGAAATGCTATGTTTCAGCCGCAGATGAGAGGCAGAGGCCGAGGACGTTTTGTGAACAATGGTCCTGATTTGAATACCGTTATGATTCCAAATGGTATACAGGCAATGAAGAAGGTGATGCCATGTCACACGTGCGGAATTGTCGGGCATTGGAAACGGGAGTGCCCAATGATGGTGCAGGAAGGTATAGGTCAGCAAAACAATGATGTCAATGCATTCCAGACTATGAGAGGACCGAAACTGAGAGGTCCGAACCCAAATTTTCAGAACAATATAAACCAGATGCATGGTTTACAACCCATGCAACCGCAACAGGTGCAAATGCCTTGTGTGCAAATGACACAATTGCAGCCAATGCAACAGCAGTTTCCTATGGTACCTAATCAGCAAATGCAAATACCCTTAGCACCAATGAATCATCAGCAAGCAATGCTTCCTCAACAGGTCACGGGTCAGGGAATGAGTCAAAATGACACAGTACACCAATTCCCACTACACAGCGAGAATGGAATAAACAATGCATGGGAGAGTGAAAGTTCAGATGAGGAGGGAAATTGTGTGCTTGCAGCATCTTTGGAAGTTGATCAAAAGGGTCCGTATGTGGAGGGAAGAGTTATGGGTCATCGCGTTTCATTCTTGGTTGACACAGGAGCTACACGTTCCACTGTTAGGAGCATTGAAGTACCAAATTTGCCACTTTCAGGGAGAACGGTTCAAGTAGTGGGAGTAGCAAATAGGTACCTGACGAACCCAATCACAGATCCAGTACAAGTCAGAATTGGTAACTATCAAGGGACACATAATTTTGTGGTATGTGACTCAAGCTCGATATCACTGTTAGGGAGAGACCTATTGTGTAAATTGGGATGTTCGATTATGTGTTCAAACGATGGAATTAAAATTCAGACGAGCAGTGATGGGGAAGAAGAGGACAGTGTAGAAGGGGACGAAGTAGAAACTGTTGATGAAGAATATCCCCTGATTACCCTTTACCCAATGATTACTGAAGCAGATATTCCTGCTGAGTTACAAGAAACAGTTGGAAAAGAAGTGTGGGATATGAAAGGAAAAGAGGTGGGATTGGTGAAAGGAGTGGAACCAGTGAAAGTGACTGTAAAACCCAATGTGACCTTTCCCCAGACCCCACAGTACCATATGGCACAAGACACCCTCATGAAAGTTGCCCAACTCATTGATGAGTTTGTAAAACAGGGAGTTCTGAAAGAAGTGTTAAGCAGTCCATGTAATTCACCAATTATGGGACTAATAAAGCCAAGTGGAAAGGTCCAAATTGGTCAGGACTTAAGGAAAATAAATGACATAATAATTAAATGTTGCCCTGTAGTACCAAATCCAGCTGTGATAATGTTTCGAGTCCCTTGCGATGCCGAGTGGTTCTCAGTCATCGACTTGTCACAAGCATTCTTTTCGGTGCCTCTTCATGAGGACAGCCAATTTCTCTTTTGTTTCAAATTTTTAGACAGAGTCTACAGTTGGTGTCGAATTCCTCAAGGGTTTTCGGAGTCACCGTCAATTTTCAATCAGATTCTAAAGAAAGACTTGGAAGCGTTGGAATTGCCATTCGAGTCAACCCTAGTACAGTACATTGATGACTTACTGATTGCATCCAAGACAGAAAGTGACTGCACAGCCGACACCATTGCCCTATTGAACCATTTGGGAAGGAATGGACACAAGGTGTCTCCTTCAAAATTACAATTTTGCCAGAAGAAGGTGAAATATTTGGGTCACCAAATAGAGAAAGGGTCACGAAAAATTATGAAGGAAAGAATAACAAGTGTACTTCAAATGAGTCCCCCAAAGACGAGGAGGGAGGTGAGGAAGTTTTTGGGAATGGTAAGGTACTGTCGCCAATGGATTCCCAACTTCTCAACATTAGCAAAACCTTTACTGAAACTGACCCAGAAGGATGCATTGGATGAAATTGAACTGAAAGGGGAGGAGATGGATGCTTTTATTGAATTGAAAGAATGCATGTGCAGGGCTCCAGCTTTAGGTATGCCTGACTACACAAAGCCTTTCACATTGTTTTGTCATGAACGTGATGCATGTTCCTTGTCTGTCTTGACCCAAGCCCATGGTGGCGTAAACAGACCAGTAGCATATTTTTCAGCTACTTTGGATCCGGTCGCAGCAGCACTGCCAGGGTGTTTGCGCGCCGTAGCCGCAGTTGGTATCAGCCTCACTCAGAGTGAAGGAATAGTGATGGGACACCCTTTAACAGTCATGGTCCCTCACTCAGTTGAGATACTTTTGACACGTTCCCGAACACAGCACATGACTGGTGCTAGACTCACAAGGTACGAAACAATAATTCTGGGATCACCTAATGTGAAGCTGAAAAGGTGCACTACGTTGAATCCAGCAACCTTGTTTCCCAGTGAAAATGCTGAAATTGAGAACGCTGAAGACATCGAGCACGACTGTCTTCAGGTGACTGAATTTTGCACCAAACCAAGACCTGATATCAAAGATACCCGATTGGAAGAAAATGATCAAATTATTTTTGTTGATGGTTCATGTTTAAGAGATGCACTGGGTGTATTGAAAGCAGGGTACGCTGTATGCACGGTAACAGGTGTTTTGGAAGCATCTTGGCTTCAAGGAGTTTACTCTGCACAGGTAGCAGAATTGGTAGCCCTTACTAGAGCTTGCCAACTCTCTGCATTGATGAAAGTTACCATTTACACTGACAGCCAGTACGGGTTTGGAATAGTGCATGATTTCGGACAATTGTGGTCACAGAGAGGCTTCATGACCTCTTCAGGATCACCAGTGAAAAATGGTGAAAGAATAAAAGAATTGTTACATGCCATCCAACTACCAGGAGAAGTAGCAGTGGTAAAATGCAGTGCACACTCGAAGGGACAAGATTATGTTTCTCTGGGAAATGGATATGCGGATCAAGTCGCAAGGTTTTGCGCATTGAACTGTATATTGCTTAGGGATGAATGGAATTTGATAAGTGAACCAGAACTCGAACCAAGCAAAATATTTGCTCTAAAGGTGATAGATACGATGGAAGAATTGAAATCCTTACAGAATGATGTCAGTGAGGATGAGAAACTCTCGTGGACCTAATCACAATGTGTAAAGAGACTAGATGAATTATGGGTTTCAAGTGAAGGGAAATTCGTTCTTCCAAATAGCCTTTTGACACAAATAGCCAGATTCTACCATGGACAAGCTCATCTTGGGAGGGATGCCATGATTAGATTGTTTAAAACCGATTGGTTTAACCCCAAATTCCGTCAAGTTGCTGAAGCAGTTTGCCACCGTTGCGTCATTTGCCAACAGATGAACGCAGGGAAGGGAACCGTAGTAAATTTGAGCCACATTGGAAGGGCAGGGGGTCCATTCAGCAGGATGCAAATGGACTTCATTGAGATGCCTGTGCATGTGGGCTTGAAGTATGTGTTGGTGGTTGTATGCATTTTTAGTCACTGGATCGAAGCATACCCTACACGCAGAAATGACAGTCTCACAGTTGCAAAACTACTCTTGAGAGAGTTAATACCACGTTTTGGATTCCCGATCTCTTTAGAATCAGATAGGGGAAGTCACTTCAATAATGAAGTAATAAAATTGCTTTGTGCAGCACTGAACATTGAGAAAAAGCTGCATTGTAGCTACCGCCCTGAAGCATCAGGTTTAGTGGAGCAAATGAATGGCACATTGAAATCAAGAATGGCGAAAATATGCGCATCAACAAACTTGAAATGGCCTGACGCATTGCCTTTGGTACTAATGTCAATGAGAAACACCCCTGACAGAAAGACTGGACTGTCCCCACACGAGATTCTCATGGGCAGAGCTATGAGACTTCCAGCAGTTCCTGCAAATGCGCTTTTGAATATTACAGATGATATGGTGTTAGACTACTGCAAAGGTCTAGCTGATGTGGTTCGATCTTTCTCTCACCAGGTGGAGGCAACCACCTTGCCACCGATCCAAGGTCCAGGACACGCCCTGAAAGCAGGTGACTGGGTCGTGATAAAGAAGCACGTGAGGAAGTCGTGTTTGGAACCCCGTTGGAAAGGACCTTTTCAAGTAATTTTGACTACTACCACCGCTGTGAAGTGTGCGGGAGTTCCCAACTGGATTCACGCCAGTCACACAAAGAGGGTGTTGTGTCCCACAGATGAGGAAGTTGAAGCGCTGAAGTTGCCAGTACCTGATAACAAAGTACCAAGCGCTGAGACAGAGCGAAAAAGAACTAGAAGCGAACAGGCAGAAATAGAGGAGGGAGAAGTATTCTCTGAGGACGAAGCAACTGATTCACTTGGGGAAGACCAAGGAGGAGCCTCAGACAGCGACGAAGCAGCTGAAGGTAACAAAGAGCCTGAAGCAGCTGAAAGTGACAAAGAGCCTGAAGAAAGTAACGGTGACAAAGGGCTCGAAACAAGTGAAGAAGCAGGAGAGCCTGATCAGAGGAGGGCTTTCCCAGAAGCAGACGATACAGAAAAAGAAAAGGAAAACCTGATTGACTCCCCAGAAGGAGGGGACAAGGCAGAACAGAACGAAACTGCTCAAACTCCTTCAGAAGAGATTGCAGGTCCATCAAGTGGACACAGTGCAAAAAGAAGACCAAGCATATCGCCAGTAAAATTAAGAACTAGAGAAACGTTGAACGACAGTGAAGGGCCAAGAGTGAAAGAGAAAAGGAAGATAGTGTCTGTTGTGGTACCAACACCAAGTGAAGAAAAGGACTTGGCCAAAGAGGAAAGTACCAGTGAGAAAGAATCAAAGAGAGATGCAAAATTGAAAAGAAAAAGGATACAGAGCAGGAGGTATTCCGGTCCGGAGTGGGCGTACGTAGCCAATAACGATTGGTCAGACGAATTCGTATCCCTCAGTCTTGAGAACGAAGAGGCAGAACTTCATTTTGGAAATAAAAACTTTATGGACTCTGTTGATTGAAACCATTGATCACCTGATTGACTTTTCAACCGGCTAAGACATTGCTAACTTGATTGACTTTGAAACCGATTTTGAGACAACGCTGCTAACCGATAAGAGACCAAGCTGCTAAAGCAAACTGTGTGAACATTGAACTCGTTCGGCTTTGTAAATACCTGCAAACACGCCTTGATAAAGTGTCTTCAACTTTCTGATTCTATACGGATCATGACCAGCTTCACTACACAGGGGCGTAAGATGAAGTGTTGTAAATACATGTGTATAGGCTTAATAACCGCATGCGTACTAATCATTGTAGCAATAGTTCTTGGAATGCATGGTAAAAATGAGAGTGAAACGAATGATGCTTCTACTTCTATACCTATTATTGTTACTGAACTAACAGCTCTGAAGAGACTTGAGCAAGACGAGAGACACTTGCATGATAAGAAGGAACTTTCATCTAACGTTTTCTATCGCTCACTGAGTGAGTATGTTGAGACCATGGATGCGAAAGATTGTTATGTGTGTACACAAATACCTACCTCAGTAGTGGAAGGGGTAACGTATCACAGCATGCCTCTTACGTATGGAATTACATGTAGTATAGTGGCTTCCAGATTTTATGCTCAAAAGGACATTCATTACTTCTATACTAATTACGATGTTACTTTTTTATATGTCCCCATAATAGGGCACCTGAGTAAGATAGCTCGAGATTATTATGCCAAATTAATGAGGAAATTCTTCGAGCCGATGTCACCTTTTCACACAGCTCACGCACATAGAGAGAACCTTACATGCTTGCTTTCACCAGTAGAAATAGAATTTTTAGACCGCACTGATGATAGGAAGAATGAAATGAAGGAGAAATTAGAGAGGGAATTACACGAAAGAACGTCTGTGGATAATTATGCTTTTGCTGCAATAAAGACACAAGGGAAAATAGCTTTAGATACATTGCATGTGGGAAGATTTTGTATACATAGATTTCAATCATATTATGACACAGTTTTTGTGGGAACGAGTGAATGCAAACATACGTATGCATTTCAATCTAAGTGGACGTTCATGCTGAATGGACAAGACCCAGTTATTCCTGGAGTATATTATATTTGTGGACTCAACGCCTATTATCGTCTTCCTAAAGGATGGTATGGGAGGTGTTATTTGGGAATAGTGTTCCCAAAGTTTTACCAACTACCCGACTTAAAGAAATTTCCAAGGCTGTCTGAATCACATCGTGTTCAGAAAAGGGAGACAGCTTCTGGGGTGGTAGGAGATATATTTGGAGCATTGATTCCTTCAGTAAGAGTCATATTGAATTCAATCAAAATACGAAAGTTGTCTACTATTGTGGATAACATGTTGACAAAGTTTTCAGGAGTTATAATCCTGATGGATGCTGAACTTGCTGCAGAAAGAGCTATGACTCTTCAAAATCGGCTTGCCTTAGACATCCTTTTAGCAAAGGATGGCGGCGTTTGCAAAATGCTTGGTACACGTCACTGTTGTACATATATACCAGATAGCAGTGGAAAAATTAGAACAATGCTTACAAACTTAACTAAAGAAAGTGTAGATTTAAAGGAATTGAAAGAACCCGGAGTTTGGGAGAAAGTTGGAAAAGGATTTGCTTCTGTGGGAAGTTGGCTCAGCAACATTTGGAACGGATTGTTACTAAAAATAGTAAAGGGAATATTAATAATATTAATTTGTTTATTAGGCTCTTGGGGAATATGGAAAGCTTTCAAAATGTTAAAAGCAAGGAACAAAAGAAAAAGAGAAGAGAAAATAGAGAACAAAATGGTGGAAATATATCGAGAAAAGTCAAAAGGGACTAAAAGAAAAAGGGAATTGACTGAAGTGCCAAATTACTATACAGAATTTTAATGGAATAAAATTTGTGGGTAGATTTGATGTGATGACATAATTAGTCATCAGAGGAGGGATTGATGACGCAGAAAAAGAGGGTCCAACATATATTCATATATATCGTATAATCAAAACATGTAATGTAGTGTGATTTTAGTAAAGAAAATAATGTACGAGGGAAATTGTGCCCTCGGGGTAGTTCACCATCATTTGTAAACGAGCTTTATTAATCATGAAGTATTGGAAATGTAGTAATCCGTCATAATCGCAAATGTATGCCATGATTTCTTGTTTGAAAACTGTTTTGCTTAGCTTAAATTTAGTACAGGCTTTGGCCTAGTTGCTTGGTTTCAAATTCTAACTGCGTGATTTTTCCTTGAACTAATGAAACATATATTCTTGCTTGAAGTTGTATTTTTCCAGTAGAGCTGACTGGTACACTTATCTCCAAGGTTTCGTGCTAGGCCGGTTACATCCCCTTTGATACAAGGTCAGTCTCTGCAGGTGCGGACAATGAAGGTACAGATAGTAAAATAATTGGCAAACCATGATACAATTTGTGTTCCAAGGCTCCAAGGACAGTGTATGCATAAATGAGCGCTAGTAAAAGACAATTTTGATTGGACAATTTGAAGCCAACCTATGAACCCTCCAATGGAAGACCCTGCAGAATTTGGAATGTTTCTTACTTAAACCCACCGGACAAAGAGAAGTCAGCCATTTTCCTCGATGCCAGTTTGAAGCCTGATGCCAGACTCCATTTTGGACGACACCCTGATGCCCTTTTCTCTACCCGAGAGAAAGAGACTTTAAGAATTCTCACCCTAGAGACTTTAACTTTGATTTGCCCCGTTTTGCCCATGCAATAACTTTGCCCTATTCTCCTTGTTGCTGCAAGGAAGTTTGCCCTTAACTTTGCCCCTTTGAAATTTGCCCCATGCTGATCAACCGGTACCTGAAGGACGAAGACTTTTCTTGAATGCTGATTGTATTTGGTAAATATGAAAGGATAAATGTATTATGCATTGTATTTTTCCTTTTAGGTACCAACTGCTAATTTTGATAGAGTCCTAGCTAGAAGTTTTCCAAATTTGTGTTGACTAAATTCGTTTTGCATGAAGTCCCACATGCCGATGCTAATTAGAGGTTAGTCGAGGTCTTCATTCAATGTACCATGCTAAATTGAAATCTTGTTATGCTGACCGAATGTATGCAATTAGTCAAATACAGTTAGTCATATTGGTGATTTGCAATGCTATAACAGAGTGTATCATTATTCAGATTTTACGTAGATTGCGTTTCTTCCGCCGTTATGGACAGCTAGTAATGTTCATATACATATATCAATTGGTTTTGAGACATATATACATCGTGCTAGCTTTGTTAATATAGGGAAATAAATTCACTAACTTTTAATAAACTGGTGTGGTTATTCATGACTGAAAGGTCATGGTGCGCCGAAATACCAACTGTTATTGATTTCTGATGCGCTATATTGACCTATTAATTGAGTATTGATTACCGATTACAATAGTTATTGATTATTGATCTGAATGACTCGACTATTTTAGGATGAGGAGAGCCCGACTCGGTTAAAATATTCACCGACCTCCAACGTGTCCAGGTACAGGTAATTTATAAGGGCTGGACGCGTTATCAATATCACTGCACACTTAAGTATGCTGCTTTGCGGAAAATGTGGGAAGAACCACGGGAAGTGGTAGGAAAATGGGTAATACATACTCAGAAATGGATGGGGTTGAGAAAAAGTGTAAAAAAGGCTTATATATACTCCACTTTCAGCCTTGGAGCAAGCCAAGCTCCACACATGGCCGAACACTGGTACTGCAACACACTGCCATAAAAAATATGGAGTCATGGTCTTAAAAGTAATATCCTATACGAACTAATGCTAAATTAATTAAATTAGTTTGACATCTTAATGATAGATAGATATTTTTTTATATTCCTGAACATAGAAAAGTTTATTTAAAAAATACTTTGAATTTTTTTTAAAAGTATTTAAATTAATCATATGCATAACATTCAACCAAGTTTACTAAAAATGAAATAAACATGTTAGTGAGTGTGAATAATTTTTTATTGTTTACGTTTAATTAATATGTTTACATAATGTATTAAATAATAAACCTTGAATACGGTGTGACATTTTATTTTATTAGTTCCATCGAAATTTAGTAAAATGATTTTACTTTAAATTATATATTTAAAAAATACGTATATATATGTAAAATAATAAACTATGAGAAATATCCACTTACAAGTGAAAAGTCACTTGTGGTAACTTTACAGTTGTACATTATAATGCAGTGGGGCACCACCCCCTCATTCGAGGAGGTGGATAAGTGCAAGTCTACACCTAATTGTAAATCTCTACCCGGTAATGAGAAATATAGATATGTATATTTATCTTTATGAAACGGGACTTAAGTGTCTCTAAGGGGGTCAGAAAGGAGAAAAAAACACTCCTATAGGTCAATGAAAAATCATGGAAAGGTTTTCTCCTCATGAAAAATATTTCTCATTGGGGAAAAGTGACATGGTGCAAAAGCTCTATGCCCCATAATTTAGTTATGAAGAATTTTCCAAGAAGTTCAAACCCTGCTTGCATAAATTGAGAGCACTTCAAAGAATCGAAGACTTGAAGATTTCCAGGGCTACTCCTTCTGTCAAATTTACCCAAACCCTGCGTGAATTTTGCAAAATTACTGCTGAATATAAACCCAGCATTTCACTAGAGTTTTGAAACCTTTCACTTGATAGTAATGGTCAGCATGACATAAATGGATCAATGACAATTTTCATCAGCATTCTGAAATACTAAAACAGTTAGGCTGCAATTGCTCAAAAACGTGGACTGATCAATCAGTTGAAAATGTTGTTTTGCACTTGTCAGATGGCGCAAATGTCGGTGACAAATAGCACCTGCATTGGTGCGATGAAACTAATACAGAAATGTCAGTGTAAAACTGCAACAACACCACCTATGTAATCTGTCCCCTCTGATTTCCATGTAAGGATATTGCACTGATTATGCCACAGGAATGTAAATAAACTTCTCTAACTGCAATGTTTTGTGTTCCGTTGCATTTCCATAGGTGGTCCTCAGAATTCAAACTATACAAATTGTGGAGCAGATGATTGTCCTGTTGTAGCAGTGGTGGCTGGAAATAATACAGGTCCATCAGATTCCCTGATCTACACTCTGCTTGGCATTTACACTGGTAAGCGCTTCATGGCCCACAGAAATGTAAGGATGACACCATTGCACTAGATCAAAGCAGTTATCAAAATTTTACCAGGACGAACAACATTTTTACATTTTATCAGTTGCTCAGCGGCAAGGGTGGTTTGCTTGGTGCGTTTGCACATACTTTAAGTCCATTCCATGGCTATAGGTCCTTCCTACTAGGTCTTGCCATGCAGCAGAAGTGGATGGGAAAATCCTTGAAAATGGTAACACAGGCGTACAGGGACGGAGTACAGGAGATTTTATTGACTAAGCAATGAGGATTCATATTTTTTTGGACTTTGGAGACTCCAGCATGGAAAACGGCTCCTAGTCAGTTTTATAGAAACACAAATTAGAGAGGCCACAGTTTTTTTAGGACCCCACTGCTGAATGCCTACACTTGATTTCACCTCATGTCTCTTTCATTCACCACCATACACTTCTCATCTTTTTATCTTGTTGTTGCATGTTCAATTTATCCCTGCTTTCTCCATTTGTCACTGTTTTCTTGTTTTTCTCTTGCTCCTTCTTTCTCCCTTTTTTGCCTTTCTCTCGCTCTGGGTCAAAGTCTGATGATGAAAATAAGTCCTGGTGCCAAACACGACTGCTGGTGCTCATAACCCGAAACCTACAGCAAAAGTACTGATCTCAATTCTTGATAATATAAGTTTCCCTCTTTGATGAAGAAATTACTGACGTCATGCAGCAGCATAGTGATTCCTCTGGCAGAGAGTCCTAATACAGAAGTTAGCATACAGAGGAAGTTACAATAGGTCTCCTTTCATGGGGATTGCAATATGTCATGGTTTTTGCAAAACGTTATTGTTAGGGAAGCTGCTGGGCCCCAATTAATCTTAAAAAACATTGACTGAAACTAAAAATATGTTATGGTCTCAAAAAAGCATAGTAGTCCCTGACACTCAAAGGAACTACTTTGTGTGTGGACATGTGCCTTGTGAAAGAACAGCATGCCTTAATTCACAGTGAAGTTAACCAGTGGCTGAAGTAGGCTGACCCATTGCGGCATGCTATATGGTGCAGTGAGTGGAAGCAAAACGTCAATGACACAACACACAAAAACAGCCAAATAGATGAAGAGAGTTAGCTGAAAGCCACAAACACACACACAAGGAACCATCAGCATTATATACATGTAAATGCTCATAATTCCCTTTATCATAGACAGAAGAATCAGTTAGGTCAATGCGGTTGTCAGTGTTTAAGCCTCAAGTATCAGTAACTGGATGAAGCCTGCCTCAGAACTCACATGCCAAATCTCAACTATATTCATGCATCAAGTCAAAATATCAATATCTTACTATTCTGACTGATTTGACTGATTATAATAAGGGCTGCTGACCATTAGCAGGTATATAGAGTAGATCGTGTATTCACTGCACTGCCTTTTTATTGTATATTCAACGATTCTAGCACTTTTCACTGAGGCATGTGCAAATGTGTTATTCAAGTTTGCCACCACTTCTGTTGATAATAATACACATATGTATACCATTATAGTTGAATAAATGGAATTTAGGATTAACACAGTCCTAACATACCCTTTATTGATTACAGTATAGAGTGCCTTCTGAGAGTCAGAAACAAAATTCCCCATGCAGAACATTACATTCTTTACATAATTGTACCTGGTTCCCTATGAGTTAAAGAGACGCCATATTATTTTGAGGCATATTTTCTCCTGAGCACGTTCTGTGTTTAAGATGGACAAAAAATCTCATTCACAGCGTTTCAGTAACTCATCATTTTATTATGAATGTGGAGATACGTTTTCGTGGATTGTTTTGAAATTATTTGCAACTGTTTAGGAACCAACTGCAAGAAAGTACTCTGCAGCTATTGTTCTAAACGTGATGTGCTGAAAATGTGTAAATGGGCAATGTGTTCTTTAGCATAAGACGCGTAGTTTCCTAAGTTGGCATTAGCTTTGCCCAAAGGCTGGGCTTTCATGCAGAGGATACATATGTATTTTTGCTCTGTAATGTATGAAATTCTTTGTTTACTTATGTATGACCTTGGACAATGAAAATTTCAAAATAGCCAGAAATGTGATCGCATTACCAACTTAACTATTCTTAATGAATAGAGCCTATGCTTAACGGTTCTTCCTCAGATGCGTTGATCTGTTGTACTCCAGTTCAGGGACATACGTCAGTACTAACTGTACAATATCTGTACAATAGGTTTCACAAAGAGAAACCTGTAAGGGTTGTACCCTTTTTCCTTCGTTTCTGCTTTAATGGTAGAACCTCAGGCTCAACTGCTTAAAATAATGTTTGATGCTTAGACATTCAAATCCCTTGGCAGTGATCATCTAATATCACAATAAACTGACAATGTCCTATTCCAATCCTGGACATAGGTCCCACCAGGTAGAGAAACTTGGGGAAGAATTAGGGATAATCTGAGATGTGATGTCAGTTGGTCAATTTCGATGACTATGGGGCATTTTATGACTTCAGTGGACAGAAAAGCCCGTCCACCGAAATCCCGATGGGTAGGTTACCGCCAGTGTGGCAGCCTCCATGCCGGGCACATTATGAACTTTCCGCTGGGTGAGCGTGTGGAAACACAGTTTCCGCCCCCTGGCCAAGCGGGAAACAGCATACAGTATTGTCTCCTGCTCGTAATAGAGCTGGTGGCAATGCTGTAGTGTGTAGCGTGCAGCAGCGCCCGTCGTAAAGTTCACTGTCTGCATTGCAACGGGGATGTCCAGGGGGGGTCCCTGCACTGCTCATGCCAAATGCATCCCATCTCTGACAGCCGTTTCATGGTGGGATTACCACCATGAAACCACTGGCGGAGAAGGGGGTTCTATTCCCAATGGAGGTGCTGGTTGCAGCGCTGACTTGACGGATTAGGACTGCGATCACGGCCAGACCGTTGTGTCGATGAAAAGTGGCGGTGCTGGCGGTCCGACTGCGGTGCTACTCACACGGTCGTAATATAGGGGTCGGACCACTACATTGGACCACCAGGTTCATAATGAGGCCCGCCCAATATGTGTTTGACCTGCTAATTAAGATGTGAAGTGCTCTTGTCCAATATCCAGAGATTAGGGTTAATGTCATGTATTATTAAGTGTACTAAGAAAATATAACAAACTCCTAATCCTACATTAAACAAGACATGGAATTCTGGAGAAGATTCCTCATGTTTCTCATGGAAATACATGTCTGGCAAAACATATTTTGCCACAATTAATGTATATCTTTCAGGTTATGGCCAAAATCATGAACAAGTAAACAACTATCTATCCACATTTTACTAGAACGGAGATCCATCCACAATTACATAATGTATTACAGCAATCATATGGATTGGACACTCCTTATCAGACAGCAGAACTAGACAGAAAAAACAGGTGTATCCATATAAGGAATACTTTGAGAAGTTTTAAAGTCATGAGTATACCTTTCCAAGATTGCATGTGGTGGCAGCATGTGGCTGTGCAACATGGGAAGTATTGCCAGATAAACTGAAGTGCATTCAGTGCACATAAACATTGACGCACATATTACAACAGTATATGGAGCACTAAAATCTGTCCTGCACTGAATATAACTGACATTAGAGATATTGGGAAGCTGTGTTTACCACCACTTATCAAAAGAGGATTGTTCGGAGGTGTATGTACTTACTCAGCTAATAGACCATATGAAAGGGTCAATATGAATTCACTATCAATGTATTATAGACCTATGTCTTTTCTAAGGTTCTTTATGGTATTTACCCCAAACAGTCACCAAAAATGCCTGAGATGCCACTAGGATCCAGCTGATGTTTGGCTGATGTGATGGGATTGACCCATTAGAGTTCATTTCTGTGACACTGCTGAAGATCACTTGGAAAGCGGCCTATGCTGGGACATGCATGTCTCTCCCACAGTTTAAGCCCTAGATAGCTACCAGTTAAGAAAAAAGCCAACATGTACTACAATCTTTATCTTTGGTCTAGGAATGGCAAAGATTGAATGTCCATGACCTTGAGGAGCTTGAATTACAGATTAAGGGCCAGATGTAGCAAAACTAGGTTTTGCGACTCGGAAATTGCGACTCGGAGCGACTCGCAATTTCCGGGTCTCAAAATCATATGCAGAATGATGTCTCAGACACCTTCTGCGAGTCGCTATGGGGTCGCAAAGACCCACCTCATTAATATTAATGAGGTGGGTCGCATTTTGCGACCCCATAGCGAGTCCCTGCACTCACAGGGATGGTGGCCTGCTGAAGTCAGCAGACCTCCATGTCTGTGACTGCTTTTTAAATAAAGCAGTTTTTTTATTTTTATTTTGCAGCCCGTTTTTCTTAAAGGAAAACAAGTTGCAAAATAAAAAAAATAGATTAGGCAGTAGGCAAAAACCCTTTTTGGCAACATTCACAAAGGGGAAGGGGTCCCATGGGGACCCCTTCCCTTTTGCAAATGGGTTACCACCAGTGTGACACTGGTGGTAACTGTGAATTGCTTTGCGACCGCATTCGCGGTCACAAAGCAATTTAGCATAGCGATGCGAGTCGCAAATAGGAAGGGAACACCCCTTCCTATTTGCGAGTCGCATTCACAATTTGCGAGTCGGTACCGACTCGCAAATTGTGAATGAGCATCGCAAACAGCTTTTTGCATGGTGCAAACTGCGATTTTCGCAGTTTGCACCATGCAAAATGCTTGCTACATCTGGCCCTAAATGTTGTAGAGTTCTCAGAAAATGGACACTTGCCAAAAGAGTAAAGAGGCTGTTTCCACTCTACCACCCCAATAGTCAGGTCTCAATAGCTGGGATCAGTATTGAGAATCGGGGTGAGAAGAACCAATCTTAGGCTGACATATTTTAGGCAGTAAATTGAAGTATTCACTTGCCTACAATATTTATCTTTGTAAGGGAACATCGAGCTAGCCAAAAAAAGTTGTTGGAATGTCATTGCATGCATCATAATTGCAGTAGCTCATACTTGTATTTGCTATGAACCTAACTTCAATTGTAAACACCTGGTTGTTGACAATTTTTCCCTTAACAACTGACCTAATCCACTTTGGATATTTGATATGTTTGTATGCCATGTGCCCCAGTTTATCGCAATCTACGATTACACATTTAAATAATGTTTTTAAAAGTAGGCCTCTGCCTCCCTGTGACAGGATAAACTAAGTGGCTTGAACAATAAAGACAATATGACTACATTTTCCCTTTCCAACCTCTTTCTTAAAAAGGTTCACATTTAATCATGATCAGTAGAAGCATTCTTGCTGCGCTTGGAAAAATGTAATGTTGCCACTCCCAGAGTTATTGTTTAAAATGTAAAACTAGCACTTACTCTGACGGTGATGATTTAAGTTGTTGCTTACTCTTGACTAGCCTTTAATGGAAAACCTTATTTTATGACACCAGTCAGAGGCAACTTTACCCCTTGACAGATTTGTTACAAAGAAACCCAAAGACTGGCATGAAAGTTTGAATCCTTCTGATGAAAAGTTTGTGGAGTGGGATTGAAATTACATGGTTACTGAAAATATGTACACAAGCACCCTAAATTTTGGGACCTGATTTAAATCAGTTCTTATTATAGTGTGTTTGCTTTTCTCAGACAAAAGTGAGCTTTTTGTAGGCAATACCCAATTTTAAAAAGGGAAATGAAGGCTTCGGAATTGCACTAGATTTCACCACAGTGCCCAGAACATGAATGAAGTACGGAGAGGAGGCATACAACTTTGCAGGCCCACCTTTTCTCACAAGGTAATAAAAGTAAGTCCTGCATGACTCTGTAGGGGACTGGATTCCTCCCCAAACATTTAAGAAAATCGGTTCTGCCCTGTGAGGGCCTCGCACTATGAGGCCTTCTATGTGGCGTTTGGAAAAAAAGCAGAATTATGACATAAGTTCCCTCACTCCCACCATGGGTTTCTAGAGAGATTCAGTAGCCCTGAAGCACGAATAGTCGCAAAATCCATGAGGCTTTCAGGAAAGCCTATCAACTATTGGAAGATCACACCAATAATTGTTTGCTCTGGCCTACTGCCTGGCACATTACAGCAGCTATAGGCATGATACTCATGGTCATCCTTGTCAAGAGATGGTCTGACGTTGGTGATCCCAGTCCTCCTTTGGTAAATACAAGCCTGTTGTTTCCTTCTGCCATCAAGAAACCCTGAAAGGAACATAGACATTTTCAGGATAAGAGTAATATCAGGGACCGGATGGGAACCGATCCACCAGAGTAAAAAAACTGGAAACCAGGAGGACAGACCACTAAGCTGGTTTCCAGAATTCTTTATCAGTTGGAATAATTGTAGCTGATGGCATGTTTGCAGGCAAAGGAAAGGGACTTCGACTGATGCAACAGTGAGAAAACCTTGGGCAAGGCAAGATAGTGAGCTGATAACCAATGAACTGAAGTGATCAAGAGAGTTCCAACACAATCACTGAGCTAGTTAGGCCCTTTTTATAACCAAAAGCAAACGATGACCTGGAAAAGGAAACAGAAAGTAAACCTGTACCACATATTGATGGCAGGAGATTAGTCACAAGGAACATTGCTTTCCAAAATCATTTCTGGAACTGAAATTAAGGGTCAGGCAACGTATGTATCTCAAAATGGCATAAGAAAGGAAAAATATGAAGGAGAAGGAAGCTACACAGATCTAGTAGTTGAATTGTTTTTCAAATTATGAATAGCAGAGAACATTCTTCTGCTAAACAACCTTTGGTTCTTAATTTCTGACTGATTGCATATAATTGTTTGGTAAGGAAAAAACACAAAAGGTGAGCCATCCTTTGAGCTGCAAGGGCAAAACATAGCTGCCACAAACATGAAGGAAAGCACCAATTAGTGTCACTTGGAAAGGCACCTCCACCACAGAGACTGCTGTGTAATAAGGGAGGAGCACAGTGATTGAGCTGGCATCTGGCTGGTGTTGGTCTGGAGGCCAAAAGCAATGTGGTGTCAACAGCCTTTGTGCAATGAATACCTGCGTAACAAGCATGGATTGTGGAGCATTCGCGAACGTACTGCTCTGTGTCATGTTTCTCTCTACTTGGGTCCACTTTTCTGTGAAGACCTCAGTGAGAGCCTAAGATCTTTCCATCCATAAAATGAATATTCTAGGCTCCCTTGCTTCAAAGGAGACCACAGGGAGGAGTATTTCAAGGGTCCATTGTGCTTGAAGACATAAAACTTCCATAGACACTTGGAGGAGCAGTCCAACAGTCTTATGGATTATTGCAAGTAAAATGGTGCTATATATCAATCAATCAAACACTTGTAAGGCATGGGTTATTACCCGTGGGGTCTCAAGGTGCTGTTGCAGGCATGCTGCTCACTCGAAAAGCCAGGTCTTGAGATCCTTCCTGAACTGCTTCAGCGAGGTGGCCTGTCTGAGGTTTAGTGGGAGTGTGTTCTAAATCTGGGCTGCGAGATAAGAGGCGGATCTGCCTCCAGCTATGGTCTTCCTGATTCTGAGGATGGTGGCGAGGGCGAGTTGGGAGGATCAGAGTTGCCTAGGGGGGGGTGTAGAAGGTCAAGCTGCGGTTGAGGTAGGCCAGTCCTATGTTGTGCGGTGCCTTCTAGGTGTGTGTCAGTAGCTGGTAAGTGATGTGTTTGTCGACTGGGAGCCAGTGTAGGTCTCTGACGTAGGCGGTGATGTGGCTGTGGCAGGGGATGTCCATGATGAGTCTGGCTTCTGCATTCTGGATTCTCTGTAGTCTTGTTTTGAGCTTCTTTGTGATGAGTAGAGTGCATTGCCGTAGTCTAGTTTGCTGCTGACAAGCACGTGGGAGACCGTCCTTCTTGTCTCGGTGGGGATCCACTTGAAAATCTTCCAAAGTAGGTGCAGAGTGTGGAAGCAAGACAATGAGATGGCAATGACTTGGCGGGTCATGGAGAGCGTGGAGTCCAGGATGATGCACAGGTTGTGATTATGAGGATCTCTGTCTTCTCTGAGTTGAGTTTGAGGCAGCTGGTTTTCATTCAGGCGGCGACTGCTCTCATTCCGTTGTGGAAATTTCTCTTGGCTGTTGATGGGTTGTTGGTCAAGGAGAGGATTAGTTGGGTATCATCGGCATAGGATACGATTTTTAGGCTGTGCTGTTTTATGATTTTAGTGAGCGGGACCGTGTAGATGTTCAAGAGGGTCGGGCTTAGTGAGGATCCCTGGGGTACTCCGCAGAAAGTTTCTCTCGGTGCCGAGGTGAAGAGCAGGAGTCTGACACTCTGGGTTCTTCTAGTGAGGAAGGATCAAATCCATTCCTGTGCCTTACCATTGATGTCAGCGTTGTGGAGTTTGGTGCAAAGGGTGGAGTGGGGGACTGTGTTGAACGCGGCGGAGAGGTCAAGGAGGATGAGGGTGGCCATGTCTCCGTGGTCCAGGATGGTGCGAATGTCATCGGTGGCTGTGAGGAGGGTTGTTTTGGTGCTGTGGTTGCTCCTGAATCTGGACTGCGAGGGAACTAGGACCTGTTTTACTTCGAAGAACTCTGTGAGTTGCATGTAGATGGCTTTTGCAGTTACCTTGGATGGGAAGGGGAGCAGAGAGACTGGTCTGTAATTCTTCAAATCCCTTGGGTCGGTGGAGGGTTTCTTTAGGAGTGAGTTGGTTTCTATGTGCTTACAGTTGGATGGTAAGGTGGCTATTTCGATGGAGCGATTGACAGTCCGGCAGAGCTCTGGTGTGGTGGTGGCGCTGGCCTGGTTGAAAATACGATGTGGGCACGGGTCTGAGAGGTGCCTCTGAGTGGATGGACTTCATGATTTTCCGTGTGTCTTCTGTGGTGATAGGGGCCCAGTGGTTCAAGATCTGGTGTGGGGTGGGGTCCGTGATGGTGCTGGTGGGTGCGGGCTTTGGCACCTGAATCCTTCGTATATGTCCTAGATTTTCTAGTGGGAAAAGGTGGCAAGGTCATCAGAGAGATTTTGAGACGGGGAACGTCTGAGGTGTCAGTTACGGGGTTCGTGAATTCCTTAACAATGGTGAAGAGTTCCTTGCTGTTGTGTATGTTGGTGCTGATGTGTTCTTGCATGGCAGCTTTCTTGGAGGGTCTGATGAGCTGCTGATGCGTGGTGACTGCAATTTTGTAGACTGTGTGGTCTTCAGTGGTTTTGTCGTTTCTCCACTTTCATTCCAGTCTTCTGCAGGTGCATTTAGACTTTTGGAGTTCTGTCCTGAACCAGCTTGGTTTCTTGTGGTGCTGGTTTCTGGCGGGGTCTCTGAGGGGGCTAGGTTGTTAAAGCATTGTGTGATCCAGCGGTGCAGGTGGTGTGCTGAGTCATTCTCGTTCGTGGCAACCAGTGGGGAGGAGTTAGTAAGTGCGTTGGTGAGTTGTGCTTCAGTGACTTTGCCCAAGCTTCTGCCAAGGGGACAGAGGACGTGGGGGTGTGCAGTGGTCTTCGTGAAGGCGAAATGGACGCATTGGTGGTCGGTCCACTGGTGTTCAGAGGTGTGAGAGATGTTGATGTTGTTTCCTGTCGAGAAGACGGGGAGCTAGGAAGCTTGCCTGTCAAAAGGTAGGCACTACAAACAAGCAAAATTTGGTATCGGGGCTCCCACTTCACAAAAAGATTATTTCTGTTTAATTATGAAACAAACTTCCCATGTAAGAAAATTGAGGTGAACCTCAACAATTGTATATTGCTTTATCAATTTAAACGTTGTTGAGATGGTTCTGATGTAACTCACCTCTGACTAAAATTCTGTCTACATTTGTAAATTAACTCATTGGCAAAACTTGCTAAGCATGGACCTAAGCCCGTATTAAATTTACTACAAACGTAAAGTTGGAATTTATTTATTTAAGATAATAATATATAGTGAGAACCTGGCCACCTAGGCAGCAGCGCTCCTTACAGCTCACAATACCTAGACTTATAAATTATTATGAAAAAGGTAAAAAGGTGCAATAATGAAGATTCTGGAAAGGAGAGCTTTTTAGGATTGAGTCGTATGTTTTCTTGTAGGCGATTCCAATCAATGGGCATGTTTTACTCAAGAAAACTTTTCAGTTCATTATATCAAAAGACATGAGCCTTCTGATTGAACTGGACATGCATCTGTACAGGTGTCAGCGAGCTCTGACTCATTTAATGTAAGATTCACAAACGGTAATGACCATCATTTGTTAAAGCGAAGTAGCCTTTCAAGTGCATTGAAAATCTCGGCAAATTGGATTTGTGGAGACATGTTTGTCAACACTTTAGAACGCCAGTAAAAGTATGATCTTTGCTTTAAGGGCTAATTTAAAATGATTTCTTATGTTCTGTTGATTCCATTCTGCAGGCAGTGGAGTACTGGCTGTGGCTCTTATTGCTGTATTTTTGGACCAGATAGATGTCGAAGCAGGAAAGAGCAAAGAAGAAAGTGAACAGCCAGTATGGACAACAGTATTAGCCACTTTCAGACAACTCGGAGATATCCGTCAACTACTCCTTATCCCCTTGACAATGTACAGTGGATTCGAGCAAGGATTCCTCTCTGGCGATTATACAAAGGTCTGTATTTATGAGATTGTATTATTTGACAAATATTCAAGTACAGGTGTGAATTCCATAACATAAATCACCTAACTCATTGAGTGACCCTGTTTAACAGTCACACAGTTAACAAAAATATCCTACTTCAATACTCTGTTGTTTGGACCGCCAATCTTGTGTGGTCTTGATTACAATGCATATTGCCTTTTTTAATCCAGATTTGTGACAAGTTCACTTAGCCAGACATCTCAAGATACCTGACCTCTGCAAATCAATGCTGTCTCTTGGTTTTATTGTTCGTATTTCCATTGCGGTACTTGAGCATTTCCCCTATTCATTCTTGTATATGCAGTGCCCTTGTTATTCATTTTTTTATTCCCAAACTTATTTTAAATGGTTGGCCAGCTGTTATTTGGATAGGGCATCAAATATTATATACCTGAAGTTCTGTTTTCAGTGGTCTATGTGCCTTTTCCAGAATGTCTTTCCAGTAATAAATCAAGGCCCAGATTTAAGTGGGCCCAGTACCGCCTTAGCGTCATGTTTTACACTAATGTGGCCCATTGAGGCCAAAATCGCAGCCCTAGAATTACTAAGAGGTGCAATGCATGCTTTGCTCCACTTTGTAACTCCTTGGGCCACAATATGCCAGCGCCAGGCATAATGTATCCCCTGTTAGGGGGACTGATAAAAATGGGCCAAAGAAATCTAAAAGATTTCTTTGCGCCATTTTTTGTGGCATTTTTAACACCTGCACAGAACAGACATTAAAAGGAGGCACACTATTGTTTACAATGGGCCTCAATATGCTCTGCTGGGATTAGCATCAACATCTTTGACGCTAATCCTGCAAAGCGTCAAATTAGCGTAAATGTTTTTGACACTAGTTCCCTAACTACCACCATGGTGCACCATATCTTAAATATGGTGCACACAGGGTGGCATTAGGGGGGCGCAAGAAAAGTGGCGCTGCATTGGGTGCAGTGACACTTTTCTTAAATCAGGCCCGAAATATTTATACCTGACCAAATAAATAAATCCCTTTATTTGTTTGCAATTTTCAGTAATTATCTGAATCTGATAGCTTCTCTATTTTCATTTTTGCTTGCCGTCTATTAATTGTTGAGGTGGATCTTTTTTATAGGAGTAAATAAAAAAAAGTTTACAGTAGATTAATATGACTTTAGTCTTCTGCGGCGATTTCACAATATAGCTGTTTTCCCTCCATGTCACGTGGTATTTCTAACAGGTTTGGATCTGACAGGAAATCCCTCAACGTCTAGAATGAGCCAAATCCTACTAAGGGTAGGGTACCTGAATTTGTAACAGCTTCCATCAAAGGTTTTACTACCTTTACGAGGGTAGTCATACATGAAAATTGTAAACCTGTGTCCCTCTCATATTAACAGAAAATGAGACCAGGTGAATGGAGGGCTCCAAATGTGGTGTGCAGCTACACTGTTAAGAGGTAGTTGCATCTCCTCTGGGGCATCTGGAATATGTTGGGAAGATGGAATTACAGGGTGAGTCCCCTCTTTGAAGCATTCTTAGCATTTTCAAATACTAGTCCATTCCACAAGATAAATTATGATAAAATGGGGTGCCAACAGGTGTGCGCCAAGGAGTAGCCTAACTGTTCACTGTGCCATTTTGTTCATTCCATCTTTACTTTCGTTTAAAAAATAGAAATGTGTTGGGAATGTTGAGACTGAGAACAGGTTATTTCTAAAGATAACGTGTTTTCTGTCGTATATTGAATGTCCCCTTCCTAGTTTGTCTTAAGATTCCATTCTACCTCCTGCCTCTCTCCACAATATTGCAGAGATTTAGGTACTGTGTGGAAGTAAGTGTGGTGGGTACGCATGCTTAGTAAGACTTTCAACGACTTTCAATCCTTCAGTTTAGCTGAAGCCAAAAAATAACAATTACTTTTACCAATCAGTGATAAGGATTTAGTTGGTGTGATCCCACTAATGCAGAGCAATACTTCTGTGGACTAAGGCCTACAAACTGCTAAAAACAGTCTTCAGCAAGCTACACATTCAGTTACTAATGGTGAACAATGAAGCAGCCTTGAACAATTTTCAGAAAGAAGAAACACCAGGGGCCATGTCATGACGATGGACTGCGCAGGCCTGTGTTTAAGAAGTGTCTAAAGTTCAATCACATCACTTGCAATTTCTCTGAGTTAGTGCATGTCCAATGCAAGTCGGGAACAGGGGGAGAATCTCTGCTCACCGCTTCTGATAGAGCGGTCCGTACTAGTATTTTATCGGTACTTTGGACGCTCTTTAGGCCGATGGATCTTTTGACTAAGTGGGACTCTCTGTACTCTATATCGATCAATTGCATCAAATCAATAATCAATAACGAACATAAGCAATACCCTGCTCAACATAACACTTAACAATTAATCCAGAATACATTTCGACGAACCCTGACCTTTCAGTCAGGAATAACCACACCAGTTTATTCAAAGTTAGTGAATTTTATTTCCCTATATTAACAAAGCTAGCACAATATAAATGTGTCTCAACACCAAATGATAAACGTAAATGAACATTAATAGCTGTCCATAGCGGCGAAACAGGTGCAATCTATGTAGCATTTGAATCACAAGGCATTCGATAATGGCAATGCAAATCACTAATACGATAATCTGTAGCGAGCTAATTGCATACATTTAGTCAGCATAACAAGGTCTCACATTGCATCGTGCAACAGAAGGAATCCTCATCTAACCTCAAATTAGCATCGGCATGTGGGACTTCATGCAAAAACAATTTAGCAACATTAATTTAGAAAAACTCCTAACTAGGGATCTTGTCAAAAATCAGCAGTTGGTTACCTAAAAGAAACACAATGCAATTGTACAATTTCCTTTCATATTTACCAATTACGATCAGCATACAAGGAAGTCTTCGTCTCACAGGTACCGTTTCTCGATCAGCATGGGTACCGTTTCGATCAGCATGGGACGGGGCAAAGGGGCAAGGGTGGACGGGGCAATTGCCTCATGGCGGCAAGGTAAAAACTACTACTTCATGCAAAGGGATCAAAGTTAAAGTCTCTAGGGCAAGAATCATTTAAAGTCTCTTTCTCTCGATTAGAGAAAGCATCAAAGTCTCTCAAAATGGCGTCGCAGCAAAGTGGGCCATAATAGCTACGAAGTCTGAATGTTCGTAATCGCGGGCAAAATGGCGGGATGTCCAATAATGGCCTAATTTCTTCTCGTGCACCTGGTTTTTATAGACAACAGTTCGAATCCAGTAGGGTCTTCCATTGGAGGGTTCATAGGTTAGCTTCAAATTGTCCAATCAAAAACAACAGTTCTCAAGCTTTTACTTAAGCATACATTATCCTTGGAGATGGGTACGCAAGTTGCAACATAGTATACCAATTAGCTCACTTTCAGAGCCTCCATTGTCCGCACCTGCAAATCGACCTTGGAGTAAAGAGAAAATATGCCAGGCTGGCACGAAACTTTAAGATAAGCATGTGAACGGTTTCAGTGGAAAAGTACAGCTTCAAGCAAAATACACGTTTAATAGCACATTGGAAAAATACGGGCATCTAAACCGTGAGACCAGGCAACTAGGCCAAAGCCTCCACTAAAGTTATGCTAAGCTAAAGCATTTCAAACAAGCAAATCGTAGTACACGTTTATGATTACGTCGGATTAGTGCAATTCTAATACACCACGTTATATAAAGCACGCTTATAAATGTTGGCAAACTACTCTGAGGGCACCTTTTGTCCCCGTACAATCTTTGTTAGTTCGGTTAAAGTCACACATGATTATTTCACACTACGTTTACGTGTTAATAAATGTAAAACCTTCATTTTCTGCTTCATCAATCCCTCCTCTGATGACTACTTGTCATCACACCAATCTTGCCCACAAATTTTATTCCATTAAAATTCTGTCAGTTCTCTTTTCCTTTTAATTCCCCTAGTTTGCGCTTTGTATTCTTCTGCCATTCTTTTCATAATTTTCTCCTCCTTTCTTCTTTTAATTCTTTCCATAATCATTATTATTCCCCTTTTTATTCCCCAAATTCCAAATACACAAATTATCACTATTAAAATTCCCTCTATTATTTTTAACAATATTCCATTCCAAATCCCCAATCCAATGTCCCACTGAAGCAAGTCCTTTTCCAACCTTCTCCCACACTCCTGGTTCTTTCAGTTCCTTCAAATCTGCACTTTCTTTTGTTAGATTAGCAAGCATAGTTTTAATTTTCACACTATTGTCAGGAATATATGTACAACAGTGTTGTGCACCAAGCATTTTGCAAACGCCACCATCCTTTGCTAAAAGAATGTCTAAAGCAAGCCTATTTTGAAGAGTCATAGCTCTTTCCGCTGCAAGTTCAGCATCTATCAGGATTATAGCACCTGAAGACTTTATCAACATGTTATCCACTATAGTAGACAACTTTCTTATTTTGATGGAATTCAACACAACTCCTAATGAAGGAATCATGGCTCCAAATATATCTCCTACCACAGCAGCTGCGGTCTCTCTTTTCTGGATACGATGGGATCCAGATGTCTTTTGAATCATCGATAGGTCATCCAGTTGATAAACCTTTGGGAACACTATACCCAAATAACATCTCCCCCACCATCCCTTTGGAAGACGATAATAGGCATTATACCCACAAATGTAATATACACCTGGAATGACAGGGTCAAGTCCGTCCATCATGAATGTCCATTTGGCCTTAAAGATAAACGTGTGTTTACACTCACTCGCTCCTACAAAAATGTTGTCATAATAAGATTCACCTCGATATATACAAAATTTCCCTACATGCCAAGCATCTAAAGCAATTTTCCCTTGTGTCTTTATTGCAGCAAAATCATAATTATCTACTGAAGTCCTCTTATGTAACTCCTTTTCTAATTTCGCCTTCATTTGTGCCCTTCTATCATCTGTGCGATCTAAAAAGCTTATTTCTACTGCAGAGAGCGAGCAGGTAAGATTTTCCCTATGAGCGTGAGCCGTTTCAAAAGGTTGCATTGGCTCGAAAAATTCCCTCATTATTTTAGCATCCCAATCTTTAGCAATCTGGCTTAGCTGCGCTATTATAGGAACATAAGCAAAGGTAACATCATAATTTGAGTAAAAATACTGTATGTTAGTTTGACCATAGAACCTAGACATTACTATACTACATGTAATCCCGTATGTAAGAGGCATGTGGTGATATGTCACCCCTTCCTTCACTGATGTCGGTATCTGTGTACACACATAACAATCTTTCGCATCCATAGTCTCAACATATTCTGTTAGCAAGCGATAGAAAACGTTATACGAAAGCTCTTTCTTATCGTGCAAGAGTCTCTCATCCAATGCTAGTCTTTTCAATGCGGTTAGTTCAGTGACAGTAACAGGAGCAAAAGTAGAAGCAGCAATTCTCTCATTCTCACCCTTTCCATGCATTCCAAGCACAATTGCCATTATTATTAGTACACATGCGATTATCAAGCCTATACACACATATTTACAATATTTCTTTCTATTGTTTTGCGTCATGATCTGTATAGAATCAGACAGCTAGAAGCACCTATAAATGAAACTATTTAGCAATTCAGTTATGAAGCTGAACGAGCGCAATGTTCACACAGTTTTCTTCAGGAGGCCAGTCACTTATCGGTTAGCAGCATTTGTCTCAGTTCGGCCATAACTCAGTCTTTATCGGTTTAGCAAATGTCTCATCCGGTTTAGCAATGTCTCAGCTGGTTGTTTGTATCACGTTAGATTGTAGCAAGCAATGACATTTATCACCCTTTCAATCAACACTGTCCATAAAACTTTTCTTTTCTATTGGTATCTCTTCTTCTTCTTCGTTCTCGATGCTTAGAGATACAAACTCGTCAGTCCAATCGTCATTGACTGCATATGCCCATTCAGGACCGGAATACCTTCTGTTCGGTATCCTTTTCCTTTTCAATTTTGCTTCTCTTTTCGACTCTGCCTCGCTGGTACTTTCCTCTTTTGTCAAGTCTTTTTCTTCACTCGAGGTTGGTACCACGACAGACACTTCCTTTCTTTTCTCTTTCACTTTTGGCCTTTCTCCGTTGTTCAAACCTTCTCCAGTCCTTTGTTTTACTGGTGATATACTTAGTCTTCTCTTTGCACCATGTCCATTTGATGGACCTGCGACCTTTTCTGTAGAAGTTTGAACTTTTTCGCTCTGTTCTGCCTTGTCCCCTCCTTCTGGGGAATCGATCACGTTCTCTTTTTCTTTTTCTGTATCGTCTGTTTCTGGGAAAGCCCTCCTCTGATCAGGCTCTCCTGCTTTTTCACCTTTTTCGAGCCCTTCTTCACCGTTACTTTCGTCAGGCTCTGTATCACTTTCAGCTGCTTCAGGTTCTTTGTCACCTTCGGCTGATTCAGGCTTTTTGCTACCCTCAGCTGCTTCAGGTTCTCTGTGACCTTCAGCTTCTTCGTCGCTGTCTGAACTTTCTCCTTGGTCTTCCCCAAGTGAGTCGGACTCTTCGTTCTCCAATAATATCTCTCTCTCTCCTGCTTCTGCCTGTCCGCTTTCAGTTCGGTTTTGTTCTGTCTCAGCACTCAGCACTGCTTTATCAGGCACTGGCAGTTTCAGCGCTTCAACTTCCTCATCTGTGGGACACAACACCTTCTTTGTGTGACTGGCGTGAATCCAGTTGGGAACTCCCGCACACTTCACAGCGGTAGTTGTCGTCAGGATCACTTGGAAAGGGCCTTTCCAAAGGGGTTCCAGACACGACTTCCTCACGTGCTTCTTTACCACGACCCAGTCACCTGCTTTCAGTGCGTGTCCTGGACCTTGGATCGGTGGCAAGGTGGTCGCTTCCACCTGGTGAGAGAAAGAGCGAACCACGTCAGCCAGACCCTTGCAGTAGTCTAACACCATATCATCTGTAATATTCAAAAGCGCGTTTGCGGGAACTGCAGGAAGTCTCATAGCCCTGCCCATGAGAATTTCGTGCGGAGACAGTCCAGTCTTTCTATCAGGAGTGTTTCTCATTGACATTAGCACTAAGGGCAATGCGTCAGGCCATTTCAAGTTTGTCGATGCACATATTTTCGCCATTCTTGATTTCAGTGTACCATTCATCTGCTCCACCAATCCTGATGCTTCAGGGCGATAGCTACAATGCAGTTTTTGCTCAATGTTCAGCGCTTCGCAAAGTAACTTTATCACCTCGTTATTGAAGTGACTTCACCTATCTGATTCTAAAGAGATCGGGAATCCGAAACGTGGTATTAATTCTCTCAACAGTAGCTTTGCAACTGTAAGGCTGTCATTTCTACGTGTGGGGTATGCCTCAATCCAGTGACTAAAAATGCACACAATCACCAACACATACTTCAAACCTCCATGCACGGGCATCTCAATGAAGTCCATCTGCATACGACTAAAAGGCCCGCTTGCCCTACCAATGTGGCTCGCGTTCACAACTGTTCCCTTTCCTGGGTTCATCTGCTGGCAAGTGACACATCGATGGCAAACTGCTTCTGCAGCTTGACGAAATCTGGGGTTAAACCAATCAGTTTTGAACAATCTTATCATGGCATCTCTCCCTAGGTGAGCTTGCCCATGATAGAACCGCGCAAGCTGTGATAAGAGACTGTTTGGCAAAACAAATTTTCCCTCATTTGAAACCCATAACTCGTCTGGTCTCTTTAAACATTGTGATTTAATCCAGGAATCTCTCTCATCCTCCCTGACGTTATTCTGCAATGCTTTTAGTTCATCTATTGTATCTACAACCTTTAAGGCAAATGCTTCAGCTGGTCCGAGTTCTGGCTCACTTATCGAATTCCATTCATCCCTGAGTAATATACAGTTCAAGGCACAAAATCTTGCGACTTGATCCGCATATGCATCCCAGAGAAACATAGTCCTGTCCTTTTGTATGAGCACTGCACTTTACCACTGCAACTTCAGCTGGCACTTGAATGGCGTGTAACAATTCCCTTATCCTTTCCCCGTTCTTCACTGGGGATCCTGAAGAAGTCAGGAAACCTCTCTGTGACCATAGTTGTCCAAAGTCATGCACAATCCCAAACCCATATTGACTATCAGTGTAAATGGTGACTTTCATCAATGCAGACAGTTGACATGCTCTGGTAAGGGCTACAAGTTCTGCTACTTGTGCGGAATAGACTCCTTGAAGCCATCCCGCTTCCAAGACCCCTGTTACAGTACATACAGCGTATCCTGCTTTCAAAATCCCCATCCCGTCTCTTAGACATGAACCATCAACAAAAAGAATTTGGTCATTTTCATCAAGCTTAGTATCTTTAATGTCCGGTCGAGGTTTTGTGCAAAATTCAGTCACCTGAAGGCAGTCATGCTCGACGTCTTCAGCGTTCTCAATTTCGGCATTTTCTCCAGGGAGCAAGGTTGCTGGATTCAACGTAGTGCACCTTTTCAGCTGCACATTCGGTGAGCCCAGAATTATCGTTTCATACCTTGTGAGTCTTGCTCCAGTCATGTGCTGCATTCGGGAGCGGGTCAAAAGTATCTCGACTGAGTGAGGGACCATGACTGTTACTGGGTGTCCCATCACTATTCCTTCGCTCTGAGTGAGGCTGATACCAACTGCTGCTACGGCGCGCAAACACCCTGGGAGTGCTGCTGCGACCGGATCCAAAGTAGCTGAAAAATACGCTACTGGTCTGTTTACGCCACCATGGGCTTGAGTCAAGACAGACAAAGAACATGCATCACGTTCATGACAAAACAATGTGAAAGGCTTTGTGTAGTCAGGCATACCTAGAGCTGGAGCCCTACACATGCATTCTTTCAATTCAACAAAAGCATCCATCTCATCTCCTTTCAGTTCAATTTGATCCAAGGCATCCTTCTGGGTCAGTTTCAGTAAAGGCTTTGCTAGAGTCGAGAAGTTGGGAATCCACTGGCGACAGTAGCCCACCATTCCCAAAAACTTCCTCACCTCCCTCCTTGTCTTGGGTGGACTCATTTGAAGTACGCTTGTTATTCTTTCCTTCATTATTCTCCGTGACCCTTTCTCTATCTGGTGACCCAAGTATTTCACTTTCTTCTGACAGAACTGCAATTTGGAAGGAGACACCTTATGTCCATTCCTTCCCAGATGATTCAACAGAGCAATGTATCGGCTGTGCAGCCACTTTCTGACTTTGATGCAACCAGTAAGTCATCAATGTACTGTACTAGGGTTGACTCAAATGGCAATTCTAATGCTTCTAAATCTTTCTTTAGAATCTGATTGAAGATTGACGGTGACTCAGAGAACCCTTGAGGAATTCGACACCAACTGTACACTCTGTCTAGGAATTTGAAACAAAAGAGGAATTGGCTGTCCTCATGAAGAGGCACAGAAAAGAATGCTTGTGACAAATCGATGACTGAGAACCATTCGGCATCGCAAGGGATCTGGAACATTATCACAGCTGGATTCGGTACTACTGGGCAACATTTGACTATGATGTCATTTATTTTCCTCAAGTCCTGCACAAGTCGGACCTTTCCACTCGGCTTTATTAGTCCTATTATTGGTGAATTACATGGACTGCTTAACACTTCTTTCAGTACCCCCTGTTTTACAAATTCATCAATAAGTTGGGCAACTTTCATGAGGGTATCTTGTGCCATGTGGTATTGTGGGGTCTGGGGAAAGATTGCATTGGGCTTTACAGTCACTTTCACTGGTTCCACTCCTTTCATCAATCCCACCTCTTTCCCTGTCATGTCCCACACTTCCTTTCCGACTGTCTCCCGTAATTCGGCTGGAATATCTTCTTCAGTTATCATCGGGAAAAGACAAATCAGAGGATACTCTTCATCTACAGTTTCCATCTCATCCCCCTCTAACTGTCCTCTTCTTCCCCATCACTGCTCGTCTGGATTGTTATTCCTTCGTTCGAACACATGATCGAACAACCCAATTTGCACAATAGGTCTCTTCCTAATAGTGCTATCGGGCTTGAGTCACATACCACAAACTGATGAACCCATTGATAGTTACCGATGCTGACTGGTACCGGGTCTGTTATTGGGTTCGTCAAGTGCCTGTTTGCTACTCCCACCACTTGAACTGTCCTCCCTGAGAGTGGCAAATTCGGTACTTCACTGCTCTTAACTGTTGAACGTGTGGCTCCTGTGTCAACCAAGAACGAGACACGATGACCCATTACTCTTCCCTCTACGTACGGACCCTTTTGATCAACTTCCAAAGATGCAGCAAGCACACAATCTCCTTCTTCTTCTGAGCTTTCACTCTCCCATACATTGTTTATTCCACTCTCACTGTGTAGTGGGAACTGTTGTACGGTGCCATTTGTACTCATTACCTGACCCGAGACCTGTGGAGGAACCATCACTTGCTGCTGACTCATTGGTGCCAAGGGTATTTGCATTTGCTGATTAGGTACCATGGGTAACTGCTGTTGCATCGGCTGCATTTGCGTCATCTGCATACGGGGCATCTGCATCTGCTGCGGCTGCATAGGTTGCAATCCCTGCAACTGATTTATGGTCTGAAAATTTGGGTTTGGACCTCTCATTTTCGGTCCCCTCATTGTCTGAAATGCATTGACATCATTGTTTTGCTGACCAACACCTACACCTGCACCTGCACCTTCCTGCACCACCATCGGGCACTCGCGTTTCCAATGACCGACAATTCCGCACACGTGACACGGCATCACCTTCTTCATTGCCTGCACACCCGTCACAACAGTGTTCAAATCCGGACCATTATTCACAAAACCTCCTCTGCCTCTGCCTCTAGGCTGTGACTGAAACGCCATGTTTCCCTGCAACTGCGGCTGCGGTTGCGGTACCTGCTGTTGGAACCCTTGCATCCCTTGCAAACCTTGCAGACCTGTCTGAGCTGCTTTAAGTTGCATCATCATCACCTTCTCTTTCAACCTTTTCTGTTTCACTTCAATTTCGTCGCTACAGTATTTCGCATAAGTCAAGACCTCGTCAATCGGTTTAGACTGCCAACAAATCAAATGCGACTTTATCATTTGACTTATTTCTGGTCTCAGCCCTTCCACAAATCTGAACACAAAATGAAGCATGTCCTTCGGCTCTATTGTTTCTGTGCCACTGTAGTTCTTAAACGCCTTTAACAACCTCTCATAGTAACTATGAATCGACTCTTTAGCCTCTTGGGCCGTTCTATCAATCTTCTGCCAATCCACATTTTTCGCGGCAACCTTCGTCTTCAAATGCTCAATCACCTTGTAGTACAAGCTCATCACCATGGGTGATGGTGCACCCGTCTCCCTGTCTCTTTCTGGTTCACTTGTCGGCCAACCTACAGCTCTTTTGCAATCCTCCCACAAATCCGCTGGAACTACAATCTCAAAGAGAGTATTCAGGTCTTCCCAGAGACATTTTGCAAGCTTCACAAACCTATCAGTCTGTTGATACCATTCAATCGGCTTCTCTCTCAGTTTGGGAAAATCGTCCGTAAAAGACTGAATATCGCTTCTGTGCCATGGTACATGTATTAATTTTCCCCCTGCTGTCTCCCTCATTGGTAACATGGTTACTGTCTCGCTGCTTTGTGGTCTTTTCTCATTATGCTCTGTAGCACTGTCCCTCCTCTTTTCCTTTCTCTTTACCCACCTGCTTTCCCACTTGTCTAAGCACCTCCACACTTGTGCACTCTGCAACAATTCTCTAAGGTGCGCCTTCATGCCTGCTGACCTCATGTGTTCAAAATCTGTGGCCCCAAAATCCAACCTGTAGCTCCTGCTCAAGTGTTTCATCTTGTCTATGTTGATCCCGTTTCTGTCCGCTACTTCCTGCAAACTTTTATGTACCTTGTTCACTTCTTTCGTAATCTTTGGACATAGGTATCTCAGCTCTTCTTCCGTGTAGGACTCTAACCTATTCACACCCATAGTCCCTTCCACCAATTCTTGTGCTTCCATGTTCAGCCTCATCCTATTCAGGTAATCTTCTCCTTTCCCACTGTCTGAACTTTGTGTGGAATTCAAACTGTTGAACCACTGTGTCAGTTGTTGCGCATTTAACCCCATCAGTGTAGCGTTCACATCGACTGCCATTGATGGTTGCGGCAACTTTTCAGTGTTCGATGTTAGGGGTATTATCAGTGGGGGGCTCGACCTCACCAGTGTCGACTGAGCACATATGGGACTAAACTCCGTCAGGGTCCCAGATCCATTTGGCTGAGCCGCTATAGGAGTTATCCCTGGAGTGTTTTCTGTGCACCTCCTCTCTGTCCCATTCTGCAGCATTGATCCCTGACCGCTCATACCTAAATTAGGCTGACTATACAAAGGTACCGGTGGACCTACAGTAATGGGTAGTGATATCGCATCTGGGTTTTGTCCATTTCCCGTGTTCTGAGGCATGTTCATTCCCACACTATGGGTCATCATTGCCGGCATGCCCATCTGACTCCCCGTCATCTGAGCATGTGCTGTTCCCCCCTGCATCTGCTTCTGAGGCATCAAAAACTGAGTTGATTCAGCTTGTGTCATTGTTGGATTGTGACCATTCTGTACTCCCCTTACGGTTGGATCTAGAATCATTCCTGCACCGTTGTCACTGCTGTAGTACCCTGGGATCTGCGGCTGATAATTTTCTGCTGGTTTCAACATGGGCACATCTGGATATATTCTCCTAACCTGCGGTATCTGCGGGGTAAACAGTAAACTCAGGTCCTTAGATCCCGATGACGCTCCTGAACTCTGGGTTTCACTGTTCTGTACCGATGCCGGAGGGGCAGAACTGGTACTTGGACCTTGTCCATTCTCCGCATAAGGTGGTGGACGGTCGTTCAGCAATTGCATTATCAACTCCTCATCCTCTAACTCCTCTTCTCTTCTCAACTTTTCCTCATCCTCTTTATCCTTGGAGCACTTTCTGTCTGTCTTACAGGTAGCTTTCTTACCTGTCTCCTCTTCTTCCTTAGTAATTGCGGGAAACAATTTTATCCCCTGCAATACATCTGACCTCCACACCTTCTGTGCATTATCCCACCTAGCATCCGCTAGTGTCTTTTCTACCTTTCTCATCCTGGTCTCAAACTTCTTTTGCTGTTGCTGTCTAGCCATCAGTTCCCAAATCGCTAGAGCCTCAAACTGTGCTGGCCTTGGAGGCACCTTCATGTCGTACATCGTGAATCTCAAATTCTCTAGAATCCTTATATTGAATGTCCCATGTATCGGGAACGCTACGCTCCCATGTTTCTCTGTCAGTTTGTGCCATTGCTTTAGCCAAAGACACGGAGCTACCCCTTTTTCCTCCATTACAATGTAAGCTGGTGTGCCCTCAGGCGGCGTCTCCTCTCCTACACTCGCTTTAATGTAAGACTCCCCCTTCATCGCACTCCTAAATGCTTTAAAGAATTTCATTTTCTCGTCCTTTTATTTCACAAAGTTTGTAATCAATAGGTGACTTTAATTCCCGGAATACTCTTCGCTTGCCTTTCCCCTTCCAATCGAGTCCCACGGACTGCGTCCAATCCGTGCGCGACCCTTCTCTCCAACCAACCTATCCCAGCGCGGCTCCTAGTGACGTCACACTCACACACACTGCGGCTGACAAAGCCTCGCGGCTAGTCCTCCTTCACTCACCTCTTTTCGTGACAACTTTTTGCATGTATCGCGAGCTACCAAAAAATAAAACAGATCTGTCGGTTTACTACAGGAAGGGTAACACAGTCGCTTCAGGACCTTAGGGACCTTTCACTAGCCTCGGCCGCTATTCCGTCTTTCTCGGTCCCCACGTTCGCAAGCAAATCTGACCCGCAGACCTACTCTCAACTTGTCAATGATCTGTTCTAGTTCACTTAGAATCTTGTCAAAGCCCGAAGTCGAAGTTTCTTTCACTCCCTAACACACGTACCGACTTGTTGACCACGCCCGATCAACCTACTAAACCGCCCAGACCACAACATGGATCAACATACTCCGGAGTCTCTTGACCTCGCAGGGCCCGTCTCAACAACAACAACCACGTGGACCTTTTTATGCACAAAGCGCCACACGCACATGGAGTTCGACGACTTCCCTACTCTCACACTCGGAGCCGCACCTCCGCTATTTCTATGAAGTTCGACGACTTCTCTACTTCTACACTCGGAGTCGCACCTCCGCTATCCTCTATAAAGAAAAAAATCCTCGCAACCTTTTCACACACCCTGCGGCAATAAGCTGTGCAAGCGCAAAACCCTAACTTCTCTCATACCATCACTAGTACCGCCAACGCTGTTTCCACACCTCCGTTCTCTCCATTCGCAAGCTCCGAGATCCCGGGAAAGTCGCGGTGGACCTAGCCCATCATCATTCTGTCAATCAGTTTTATCCAAGAAAAATCTAATTCAACTTCTCGAATGGGGGTCTCAAAAATGCGTAACCGTTAATTCAACACCATGTACTTTAAGAGTACAGGGTCCCAAAAGACGAAACCGTCCTCTGTTACCATCTACTGATAGAGCGGTCCGTACTAGTATTTTATCGGTACTTTGGATGCTCTTTAGGCCGATGGATCTTTTGACTAAGTGGGACTCTCTGTACCCTATATCGATCAATTGCATCAAATCAATAATCAATAACGAACATAAGCAATACCCTGCTCAACATAACACTTAACAATTAATCCAGAATACATTTCGACGAACCCTGACCTTTCAGTCAGGAATAACCACACCAGTTTATTCAAAGTTAGTGAATTTTATTTCCCTATATTAACAAAGCTAGCACAATATAAATGTGTCTCAACACCAAATGATAAACGTAAATGAACATTAATAGCTGTCCATAGCGGCGAAACAGGTGCAATCTATGTAGCATTTGAATCACAAGGCATTTGATAATGGCAATGCAAATCACTAATACGATAATCTGTAACGAGCTAATTGCATACATTTAGTCAGCATAACAAGGTCTCACATTGCATCGTGCAACAGAAGGAATCCTCATCTAACCTCAAATTAGCATCGGCATGTGGGACTTCATGCAAAAACAATTTAGCAACATTAATTTAGAAAAACTCCTAACTAGGGATCTTGTCAAAAATCAGCAGTTGGTTACCTAAAAGAAACACAATGCAATTGTACAATTTCCTTTCATATTTACCAATTACGATCAGCATACAAGGAAGTCTTCGTCTCACAGGTACCGTTTCTCGATCAGCATGGGTACCGTTTCGATCAGCATGGGACGGGGCAAAGGGGAAAGGGTGGACGGGGCAATTGCCTCACGGCGGCAAGGTAAAAACTACTACTTCATGCAAAGGGATCAAAGTTAAAGTCTCTAGGGCAAGAATCATTTAAAGTCTCTTTCTCTCGATTAGAGAAAGCATCAAAGTCTCTCAAAATGGCGTCGCAGCAAAGTGGGCCATAATAGCTACGAAGTCTGAATGTTCGTAATCGCGGGCAAAATGGCGGGATGTCCAATAATGGCCTAATTTCTTCTTGTGCACCTGGTTTTTATAGACAACAGTTCGAATCCAGTAGGGTCTTCCATTGGAGGGTTCATAGGTTAGCTTCAAATTGTCCAATCAAAAACAACAGTTCTCAAGCTTTTACTTAAGCATACATTATCCTTGGAGATGGGTACGCAAGTTGCAACATAGTATACCAATTAGCTCACTTTCAGAGCCTCCATTGTCCGCACCTGCAAATCGACCTTGGAGTAAAGAGAAAATATGCCAGGCTGGCACGAAACTTTAAGATAAGCATGTGAACGGTTTCAGTGGAAAAGTACAGATTCAAGCAAAATACACGTTTAATAGCACATTGGAAAAATACGGACATCTAAACCGTGAGACCAGGCAACTAGGCCAAAGCCTCCACTAAAGTTATGCTAAGCTAAAGCATTTCAAACAAGCAAATCGTAGTACACGTTTATGATTACGTCGGATTAGTGCAATTCTAATACACCACGTTATATAAAGCACGCTTATAAATGTTGGCAAACTACTCTGAGGGCACCTTTTGTCCCCGTACAATCTTTGTTAGTTCGGTTAAAGTCACACATGATTATTTCACACTACGTTTACGTGTTAGTAAATGTAAAACCTTCATTTTCTGCTTCATCACTTCCGACTAGTTCTGTTTAAAGTTCATGCTTTAACTCACTTATATTCCGAATTATGGGTCAGGAATTCACAAAGGTAAACTTTAATTCTTTTGTAAGTTTATTATTTTTTCATATTTGCCAACCCCAAGTTTATTTTTACTTATAGTAATTTTATGATGACAAAAGTGTAAATTTACCTCTGTAAATCAGGCCCATGTATGATTAGCTGCCTCGGACAGGAAAAACAGACTCTCAGCTCTGTGATTAGCCGGCACCCATGATCATGATATGGCCCCTCTTCTGTCTGGTCTGCGCAGATCGTTTAGCACCAGAATAAGGGCATTTAAATATTTACCTGCCAATCTGTTGTGGCGAAATATTGTTTAAATGACGGTACGTAGCTGGACTACATATGAGATGGATGGATAGATAGATAGATAGATAGATAGATAGATAGATAGATAGATAGATAGATAGATAGATAGATAGATTCACAACTGCATGGAAATAGTACTGTTGGAGTATTCCTTTACATAGTCTCTCATGTCTTTGTGAATCATTTCAGAAGTGTCCAACTCTCTATTAGTAAAAGTGCATAGGGGCATACTTCTTTCTCATTTTACTAACTGTAAATTAATATTGTCTGAACAGCCCCACTTTATTCATATTTGAGATCTTTTGGGGGTCAATTCACACAGCCATGTAAGAAGGCAAAAAAGAACACTAAAGGAATACTATGTTATGTACATCAAAATGCCTTTGTGAGTAGACTGCAGTAAATGTGTACTTTCCTATATACGTATAGTTACTTTCGCATTAATCTATTAGTTGATAATTTTGTTACAATATTCTGTGAAATTGTCATTTTTGACCTCGATTTTCTGACATACAACCAAGAAGACATGCTGATATTCAAGCAAAGTGTTGCCCATTCTTCTCCTTTCTGCTTTCCTCTCACTGTCTCAGATTATGCGTTTGTTTGTTCTTTCACTTATCCCTGTCCGATTCAAATGCTGTCCGATTCAAATGCTGATCTGGGGTTTGCACTTTGTTTCTATTTGCAAGAACATATTATATTTAAAAAAATCTGCAGCACGAAGCGCACTCAGCCCTACTTTGAATTCTGTATACTCTTATGCATGTATTGCAAAAGGAGAACCCTACTCCGTTGTATTTGCTAAGCCTTCTACAGGTAAGGCAAGTACACAGTTTTTCGTTGTATAGCATTACGACTGAAAACCAGGGAAGCAAATTTAAGTTTAGTCTCATATTAAGGCCATTTTTCTTTATTTCACAACAGTGCCACTGTACTTTTTCATACCATTTGCTTTTATAAAAAAAAAGCCTCAGGAGTTGGCTTGAAGCTCTAAGATGAGCACATGCTCTACTAGTGGTTCTCCCAGCCTAGCCCACCCATCGCCACCATGTTGCGAGGGTGCACGGACTACTCTTCCGGCTTCTGAGTCGTGGCTGACTAATTTGTCTCATTGTATTTTACAGGTACAGAAGAACACTTCACCAAGTAGGTTTTTATGTTCATGTAATCATGCACCATGCAGTGTGTGAACTGGCTACACCCTGCTGCCAGTGCACTACCTTAAACTATGAGTGGAATCAGGGAGTTCTATCTTGTTCCTGAAGATAGCCATGGAGAAGAGCGGCTTGAAGCATGTAAATCTAGCAGAAACTAGGGTCACTGCAACCACATAGTCTTTCTGTTCATCTTTTACTGCCTGGAGGGCGGAATAAAACATAGTGTTCCAAACCAGGCAGGTATTTTTAACTTACCTAACACCAACCCCTACAACTCCTATTTAACCATCATTTGGTATTTACCATTCATTGCTCCAAGTCTTCCACTGGTAGTAGCACGCCCTGTTCCCGAATCGAGTGGGAAGAGCCCTATGATGTAGCATGCCACAAAAGGGTAACCCTGGTGGGAGAGAGTTGTACAAAGAAAGGCAGTGTTTTTTTTTTTTTACCTATAGAAGGTGTAGTACATAAAACGAAGTAGGGCTCTCTGTATTCAAGATATAACAAAGTAGGAGGACGTCCCCCTCTGAGCATCCCTTTTACCCCCTCACCTTTGTTTGACACTCTAATGCATGACCATTGGAAAGTTTCTGCTACTTGTAGTGATGACCCTCTGACTAATCCTTAATATATAATTTATATATAGATTAATTTGATGTGGACCACCTCAGTATGTGATTCCAATCCACCTAGACAATATTTGACAGATGCTGGTAACTGTTGCCTCTTTCAGTAGGTCCCAAGGTTTACTTTTTTACAATTATGCTGACAACACCACGCATAGCAGTAGCACAGGTGATAACCGCCCTGAGGTGTTCTATTTTGTACATCTGGGAGTGGTTGAAAGCAACTAGCTCAACTGAACACTGTTGTGACAACAATTCTTGTGGGCAGCAGAAGGACAGATGTCTGGAAACACTCTTTAAGGCCCCATGAACCAGCCTACTGATTCCTGTCTTCTGATGATATAGAGTGATTATTAAACTCAGATCGCCAATGTATGCACACGTATCAGTGATGGATTTTTTTGTGCACCTTTCAGATGCAAAAAACACACAACATTCTTCCTTTTTTAACCTATGAGGAATGCTACAACACTAAGGGGGGTCATTACAACCTCGGCGGTCTTTTTAAAAGACCGCCAAGGCTGCGGGAGTCAGAATACTGCCATTGACGGCGGTATTCCTGGCTCCCTATTATGACTTTTCCGCTGGGCCAGCGGACGGTAACAGTGTTACCATCCGCTGGCCCAGCGGAAAAGTCACATCAACATTGCTGCCGGCTCGTAATAGAGCCAGCGGCAATGCTGATGTGCAGCGGGCGCAGTGAATTGAGGCGACGGGGCTCTGCCTGGGGGCCCCTGCACTGCCCATGCCAAGTGCATGGGCAGTGCAGGGGCCCCCAGGAGCACCCCAAGTCCCCTTTCCGCCAGCCTTTCAATGGCAGTGTTTACCGCCACAGACAGACTGGCGGTCGGGGACTCATAATCCCCAGGGCGGCAGTGCTTGCACCGCTGCCCTGGGGATTATGACCGCCAGGTGGAAGCCTGGCGGTATAGTGGAGGGGCCGGCGGTATGGCCGTGGTTATTGCGCCACGGTCATAATAGCTGGTGGAACACCGCCAGCCTGTTGGCGGTGTTACCGCCAACTTACTGCCGGCCGCCAGGGTCGTAATGACCCCCAAACTGTGTAGTGATTGGAACTTATGTTGGTTACTGCAATACTGTCTGTTTTGATCTAAACAAAATCCTTTCTCAGAAACAGACATCCAGAGTGATTGTGTCTACCACTCAATTTACTAGGGATCCTATTTTAAAGCATCTGCAGTGGAAAACTATACGTGTAGGGGCTCACTTAAAGTACTATGCCCAGTTCGGTATATTTTCCAGAGAAAATCTTCAGATTTCTTTGACTACAGGATATTCAGCTATATCCTCTCAGGAGCATTGTATTCTTCCAAAACGAATCTGCCCAAGTGCCCCTGTTTTATTAAATGAAGGTCAATGGAATGATCCTCCTCTGGTCTCTGCAAAACTACTTCTCTACTCCTATTTGGGAACAAATTGAATGCTTTTTTCAACTCTGAACTTTCGACTACCTTCTTTGTCTGATGGACTCAGGTTTAAATTTCGAGGATCAGGAGAGCTTCGGGCGAACACACATTCTATAAAACCATAAAAACATAACATTGAAGGTGTTGCTGTAATAACAAGAACAATGGCCTCACTTCTCTGGTGATACTGATATAATACATAGCTTGTTTCATAATTAATGTTGCAAAAGAGGCATCTGAGTTCCCATATTATCTCTTGTCAAACATCATAAGTGGTATAATGGATGCCACTCAAAAATGTTTTGATGAACATCATTGAGTCCAACATACATCTGTTTTAAGTCTTGATAAATAAACTGATAATTCAAGAAAGCAGTATCTGCTAGACAAGGAACCTTATGGATTTATGAGACAATTTGTCTATTAGTAATCTGTAGATTTTGACACCATGCTTCTAGCACTTAGAAGGGTGCCAAAAGAGGTTTCTATCATTTTTTTCATTTATTTATTTGAATGCATTTGTACTGTGCTATTTATCAAATGTCTGACCGGCTTGACGTAATATCCTAGTGACAACAAAGGCAATACACAACATATATATTTCAATTTACAATAGTGTTTTAACGAATACCAGGGGTGTGGAATTTATTAAAATATCTACTTGTCCAGGGGACAGGTTGCTTCTCAAATCTACTTGTCCTGTAAAAAGATCTACTTGTCCCTTTGGTGCCATGTAGTATGGCGACAAATTATGGCAGCAATTAATAGCCTCTCTGATTATGCCAGGGCTACTACCATAGTAGGGCTTGAATACTTGGAGTTTCAATCCCTACTGAAGCAATTTCCTTATTTTGCCACCTTTCTGCAGATCTGCATACTGGGGCTGGAGGAAGCAGTAAGCAATAGTTTCAGGGCTGGAATGCCTTTGAGTCTGCAAACCTACTAACCTGCATGTTTTAAAGATTTGTACCAGCTTCTCTCTAATATTTTCCCATAATAAGAAAGGTTGGACATTTACTCCTGACAATGGCAGAATTAGAACTTCTTCCAGGGTTGGGAAGAAAGTGGCTGGAGGGAAAATGAACTTGCAAATGCTCAATAGATTTTCACATGAGCAAATCTACACATCGTATTTACCCATGCTAAAATACAGTTCACAAATATTTTATAGGGGTACGACATATACCATGGGTGCACTTTTGTGACTTTCTTTAAGAATTTGGGGCCAAATGTAGGTAGGTTCAGATTTGTGACCTGCAAATTGCGAGTCGCAAATCCGAATGTAGGATGGTGTCCTTGACACCATGTGTGATTCGCAAGGGCTTCGCAAATGCCCACCTCATGAATAATCATGAGGTGGGTCGCAATTTGCGACCCCCTCGCGAATGGTGGCCTGCTGGAGACAGCAGACCACCATGTCTGTGACTGCTTTTCAATACAGCAGTTTTTGTTTTTTGTTTTTGTAATGCAGCCCGTTTTCCTTAAAGGAAAACGAGATGCATAACAAAAATGAAACGGACCACTGCCTGCTCTGAAAAAATGTTTACAGTGACATTCACAATGGGGAAGGGGTCCCATGGGGATCCCTTCCCTTTTGCGAAAGTGTTAGCACCCATTTGAAATGGGTGCAAACTGCGATTGGTTTGCGCCCGCGTTCGCGGTCACAAAACAATCCTACATTGCACTGCGAGTTGCAATTAGGAAGGGAGCACCCCTTACTAATTGCGAGTCGCAAACCCGTTTTGTGATTCGGTAACCAGGTTACTGAATCGCAAAACTGGGTTTGTGCATCGCAATGTGCTTTTTGCATGTCGCAAACAGCGAAAGTCGCTGTTTGCGACATGCAAAAAGCTACCTACATGTGGGTCTTGGTCCCTAATTAGGTCTGGTGTTAACAAAGACATTTTGTTTTTATTAAACTTCTATTTCTCTCCCTTTCGTCTGGCTTTACTGTGAGTGATCGCATTCTGCTCTTCCACAAGGAGCATATTGCCACACAAAGTAGTTTTGTTCAGTGTCAGGAACTACAGTGGCAATCAGTGACGTAACGAAACTGGAGGGGGCCCCTTTGCAAAGAACATGGATGAGCCCCCTCTCCAGACTCACTCAGGGCAGGTGCTGTGCTGGAGGGGCCCCCTAGAGGGCGGCTGCGGGGCCTTTGTTATGCCGCTGGTGGCAACGTGTGCTTTAAGAGTTCAAAAACTTTTTGGGGGGGTTTTGCCAATGTTTGTTACAATGTTGAGGGCCTGGTAGCTCCCACAACAATAAAGTGTTACAAAAGCCATGTCAAAACAAGACACGCATTGATGAAACTAAAAGACTTATAAAAATATGTTAGATCAGTTGGCTTTGTCAGTGTTTGTTTATTTTCATGCTTCCCATAATCGTGTTGAAAATGGTTACACTGATTTTCCATTAGAAATATTTTTGGGAAATACTAGCATGCATCAACACTTCATTTGCATATAATCAGAGAGCATTCTGGGAGCATTATACTTAGCCTAAACTTTTCAAACATGTGTGTACACGTTTTTTTTTGTTGTTGTACTGGAACCAACGTCAGTAGTGAAGTGTGACCTTAAAACATTTATTTACAGCACTCACCCTAATAATGAAGGCTTTCAAATAATGAACCATAAATACAAGTTCGAACAGCATTATCTTTTGGAAACACATTACCTCAACTGCAGAGAATTCCACTCTCTGTAAACAGGCAGCCAAAGGGTTTGTGCTGCAGGGGCTTGGGCCTACTTGTCCCAAGGACAAAGTAAACATAAAAACTTGTTGCCCTTGACCCCAAACAAGATGTGTCGGGCGATAGGAATTCCACATCCCTGGAATACAGATTTTTTTAACTTTCCTAAAAGTTACCAATGTATCCACTTCACAAACACCTAGTGGTAGATTATTACAGAGCAACTAAACTCTTTCCAGAAATCACATATCTTTTATAGAGATTAGTTTATTCCTTGGAACCACAACTTTTTTACCCCATAATCTGTCTTTCTGAGTAATATTACAACACCTTTGCTTTGAGGTGCTTGGGTCTGTCTTGTACAGGGATTTGTGTTGTAAGCTAAAAACTTCTAATTGTGTTATCAGGTTTACTAGAATCAAATAAAACTGTTTTAAAACCAGTTTATATGTTTCCTTTTTTTTAGTTTTAGCAATGTATGTCAGTGACCCATAGCTGAGCATCTGTACATTACCCAAAAGACCCTCACCGATGTGCTAGTGAGGTGATGTGAAGTACAGTAACTGGCTTCACTGGCTCGTGAGATTGCTCAGAATCTTTGGCCCTTGTATCTTCAGGCTAAAAATGTGTTTGAGCTCTAACCTGCAGTGCCCGCCACCTAAAACAATGTCTGTTGCTTTGAAGCAAGAATAAGAGACTCTGCACAGATTGAAATAAACACATTGAGTCATGCATCTGCACATGTATTCAGGCTGAGCAAGAAGTTGAAGTGATTCACTTTACGCAATGCAGATGAATAAAACAGGTGCTCGGTTTTGCGCTGTGCCAGAAAAAAAACATCATGATACGGCCTCAATCTTCAACATGAGAAGGGGAGAAATGTTTTCTGATTTGTCAGAAAGTTTATTCATCTTGAGATTAGAATAATGTTTACTTTCCAACACCACCTGCCTTTATTTCTGTATATAACACATATAGGGCCTGATTCCAACTTTGGAGGACGGTGTTAAACCGTCCCAAAAGTGACGGATATACCACCTACCGTATTACGAGTTCCATAGGATATAATGGACTCGTAATACGGTAGGTGGTATATCCGCCACTTTTGGGCCGGTTTAACACCGTCCTCCAAAGTTGGAATCAGGCCCATAGTGGGTAGCTGGTAGAAACAAATGATCAACATGCAATAAATAAAGGGAAACTCATGGGGGAAAACCTTACAAGAAGAAAGATGGTGAAGCTTTTGTGGCACTGTGAGTGTTTTATTATAGAAATTGAAGTTTTGTTAAAAGTGCTTTGGGACACCAATGCAGAAGCATACCTGCCTTTCACACAAGAGGAAATATACAAGTAATTAAAACATGGAAGAAAAGAAAATATGTAAATCACTAGATCAAGCTCCATTATTTAGGGTCAAATTTCTGCTTTTGAAGTGGGATAAAGCTCTTTCTTGTGCGGCCAGGGCTTTAATTCTTGAGAAGTTTCATTTGAAGATCCCAGTTCATCATCAAGTTCAGTTCGTTTAGTTTAGTCATGTAGCCTAAGAGGTCACTCCAGAGCAAGAACATTTGTTCCCCTGTAAATGGGAAATAAGAAGTCCATTCATCTTCAGTAGCATTACAGCAAGGTTGGAGATACCTTCAAAAGTTTGATGAGTGACATTAAACTGAAAGCTAAGACAAGAAGAAAGAGAAGGTTCAATTACTAGTACCTTGCCAAGAGTTTCCAAAAACATGAAATGTATTGAGTTCCTCTGTTAAAAATGACAGTTTCTGGTAAACCATGAAGGCGACAAATATCTGTGAGAAAAAACAGATCCATTTCTTCTGCATTACATAACTTGAATGAAGGAGAACCTGACCAATTTTTTAAAACGTGTCAGTTGTAAGCATTATAATTCAAAACTGTTTTGAGGGCGGAAGACCATTATGTAGTCAGTAGAGATGAAATGTTTTGACTTAAGGGCCACTAGGAAAGATTACAGATATCCAAAAAGCGTAGGCAGAGTGATCTGTTTTGAGCAGAAATGGAACATACTCCTAAACATCAGAATGAACGGTAGTCCTCCAATGACTTGAACTGGCAGAAACATGGCACATGTATATCGCATCAAGCTGAAAGTCTTTAGTAGGAATGAAAATAGATGGTTGACTCAAATACAGTTAACATTGTTGGGCAAGAGGTGTCTGGCTTTTTCTAAGAGCTTCTGAACAATTACAACTACAGAGTGGGAAGGAATATAGGGCTATCATAAGTCGGTGATTATTTGGTATAACAATGAGATAATGCATCAACCAAAAGATTCTTGGAGCAAGGAATATTGATTGTGATAACATTGTATTCTGTCAAGAAAAATATTGGCCTGCGTCTGTTCCTACAATAAAGATTTTGTATACATTATACATTCGATAATCAGTCCAGATTTCAAATGGTTCCCAACAAAAGATGTCTCCATCAAGTGCAAACGATTGTCTTAGCCAGTAAGTCCATATCAGACACAGTTCCACTATGGGGATTTCTGGACCTTCATACTTCCCTGACTTCCACCTTGTACTGTGAGGAGGATAACACAGCCATTCCTTAGAACACAGGGATAATGGGAATTAGGAAAAGTACTATTCACTGTATAGTATTGTCTGTTGGACCTGGTATAGCATTGTCTCATGTATTTGAGTCCTGAAGAGAATAAACCAACACTATTCACAATATAGATACATAAGATTAACTATCTCACATTCTCTAAAATATGCCTAAAAATGTCTAAAATAGTGTCTAAAATATACCTTTTAAAGGTGGGTAGACATTTTCATGTGTGCTTGTGAATATAAATGCTTTGCTTTCAACAAATAGTATCAAGTTACTATAATCTAACCCTTCCGTAGTATGATGATATATGCATGCAGAGTCTAAACCCTTAACTGCCTTGAGCAATATCAAATGCAGCTTATAATGCGTTCAGAAAACCACATCAAGTATGTGATTTAAAGTCTTTAGACAAAATTATAGACTGTAACTCCGCAGACAAAAAAGTCAGTAGAATTAGTCATGAAACAACAGGGGTGTTAGAAATGGGGTCTTTGGTTGACAGTCAGGTTACCCCCTGTTCAAGCAAGGACCCTCACTCGAGTCAAGGTAAAAGAGAATCACCCTCAGCCAACCCCTGCTTACCCCCTTGGTAGCTTGGCAGAGCAGTAGGCTTAACTTCAGAGCGCTAGGTGTAAAGTATTTGTACCAACACACACAGTAACTTAATGAAAACACTTCAAAATGACACAACACCGGTTTAGAAAAATAGGAAATATTTATCTAAACAAAACAAGACCAAAACGCCAAAAATCTGACATACACAAGTCAAGTTATGAATTTTTAAAGATTAAACTCAAAAATAGCGCTTATAAACAAAAATGCTTCGATGAGATGTTAACACGGCGTCGTGACGGAGTCGTTCCCAACAAGCCGACACCAGCGGCGCCGGACACGAAATCGCGTATACCCCCCAAGTACAGTACCTTTGGTGAAGAGTGAAAACAAGCCGATGCGCGAAGTCGGGGATCGCGGCATCTGTGCGAAACGTTGAATCCACGCACTTCGAGCGTCATCGGTCACGACGTGGTGCGGCGACTTCCACGGAGTCGCGGACTTCAGCGGGGCTGCTGCGGCGTCGGGCCTGCGAAGAGCGTCGCTTTCCAGCGAAGGTCACGGCGTCAGGTGCAGGCGGCGTTACCGGATTCAGCAGCGGCGTCGGTCCGGAGTCGTCCGAAGTCGATTTCCACCAGCTTTCCTTTCAAGGGCCCAGGGACTGGATAGGGCACCACTTGTCAGAGCAGGAGTCTCTCCATAGACTCCAGGTGCTGGCAGAGAGAAGTCTTTGCTGTCCCTGAGACTTCAAAAAACAGGAGGCAAGCTCTAATCAAGCCCTTGGAGATTTCTTCACAAGATGGAAGGCACACAAAGTCCAGCCTTTGCCCTCTTACTCTGGCAGAAGCAGCACTGCAGGAAAGCTCCACAAAGCACAGTCACAGGCAGGGCAGCACTTCTTCCTCAGCTATCAGCTCTTCTCCAGGCAGAGGTTCCTCTTGGTTCCAGAAGTGTTTCTAAAGTCTGTTGATTTGGGTGCCCTTCTTATACCCATTGTAGTCTTTGAAGTCACCTTTCTTCAATGGGGACTCACACCTACTTGTGAAATCCTGCCTTGCCCAGGCAAGGCATCAGACACACAGCAGGGGGTTGGAGCCGGCATTGTCAGAGGCAGACACAGTCCTTTCAGATGAGAGTGACCACTCCACCCCTCCTTCCTAGCAGAGATGGCTAATCAGGAAATGCAGGTTACACCCCAGCTCCCTTCGTGTCACTGTCTGGTGTGAGGTGAAAAACAACCCAACTGTCAAACTGACCCAGACAGGGAATCCACAAACACGGCAGAGTCACAGAATGGTTTAAGCAAGAAAATGCCCACTTTCTAAAAGTGGCATTTTCAAACGCACAATCTCAAAATCAACTTTACTAAAAGATGTATTTTTAAATTGTGAGTTCAGGGACCCCAAACTCCACATGTCCATCTACTCTCTAGGGGAATCTACACTTTAATCATATTAAAAGGTAGCCCCCATGTTATCCTATGAGAGAGACAGGCCTTGCAACAGTGAAAAACGAAATTGGCAGTATTTCACTGTCAGGACATATAAACCACATTACTATATGTCCCACCTTATACATACACTGCACCCTGCCCTTGGGGATACCTAGGGCCTACCTTAGGGGTGCCTTACATGTAAGAAAATGGAAGGTTTAGGCCTGGAAAGAGGGTACACTTGCCAAGTTGAATTTACAGTGTAAAAATACACTTATAGACACTGCAGTGGCAGGTCTGAGACATGATTACAGGGTTACTTGTGTGGGTGGCATAACCATTGCTGCAGGTCCACTAGTAACATTTGACTTACAGGCCCTGGGCACCTCTAGTGCACTTTACTAGGGACTTAACAGTAAAACAAATATGCCAATCATGGAGAACCAATTATGTACACATTTTACACGGAGAGCATAGGCACTTTAGCACAGGTTAGCAGTGGTAAAGTGCTCAGAATTGAAAAGCCAACAGCAACAGGTCAGAAAAAAATAGGAGGCAGGAGGCAAAAAGACTGGGGATGACTCTGCATAAGCAAAAGTCCAACAAGGGGCTTTGAAGAAATTTCCATGTTCTTGCGAACACAGATGGTGGCACTCCAACAACAGCCAGTTCCACTGAAGTCCCATACAGACACCATGGTACACTGATGATGATAAACCCAAAGGGAAACTGTTTGCCCCTCTCCCTGTTGCCTTGTTCATGCCTGCCCAGCGTGTCACATGCAAGGGAAGCCACATCAGGGAAGCCGCGAGGAAGGACGGCTGCTGCAGCTGCGACTGCTGCTCATCAGAGGGCTCATTCAAGTCCTACTAAGACCACCCTGATCTCATGTTGTGGATCTCATGTCGTAGCCAACCTTACCGATGCCTCCCTCCCTGCTGTGGCTACTGCTGATGCCGTTGCTGTCTTATTCAGCAGCCACTGTACCTGGCCCACCCATGGAGATGAGCGGGTACAGGTGCACAGCAGGGTGACAGGTGTTGTGTTGTGCTGCGGTTGCAGTTGCAGGGGCCTCCCACAGCAGTTGTGAAGTCACAGGGGTCAAGGTTGCTGATCCAGCCAACTGAGCTCTTGGACCCCTGAGCGTTATCAGGAGCAGGCCTTTGGAGCACTAAGATAGAGGCTCCATTGACCTATTGTCCATTGTGTTGTGGCTGTGGGTGGAGGCAGCGGCTCTCAGCAAGAGCAGGGGAAGGAGGTGAGTGACTGCTGCTGCCTGGCCAGATCTCATCTGAATACTGCTATAGGCTGCTATATTATTACATTGCTACGGTGTCTTAATAGCATCACCTTGACTTTACACCTGCCCCTACTTTCTACACATGCCTTCCTCCATGAATGCCACAAGTGACTTCAACAGGCCCAAGTTGACTTAGCAGGCTATTACAGAATAATAACTGGGCAACGGGCAATGGATTTGTTGCCTACTGGCCTGTCTGCCTGCTTAATTGCCCAGCTGAATCACATAGTGCAGAGTTTCCTCCCATGAACAAGGCAAAGATGAGGGAAAGATGAGTGTGAGCGTCCGTGGGAGCCTTCTTCTCCATCTACCTACTTAGTCTCCAGGTAAACGTTGTAATGCCTGGCCTGGCCTGGGCACATGAACGGTCACCCGGGAACTTGCTCACTACTGTTCACTACTGCTCACTACTGTTGCTGCCATTGCTCCCCTTGTTGCTACCTCTGCCATCGACTCTTCAACTCACACCAGGGGAGATCCTGTGTAAAGCATCTTTTGGGGGCGAGACCTCCTGTTGTCTCCCCTTTAGCTCTGAAGCAAGGTCTGCAGTGCACACAACCTTTGCACTAAGAGGCACTGCTACAAGTGTGGTGATGGGGGCGGGCTGAGTCAAGTCACTTTAAGTGTCTACCAAGGCACTAAGGGCCACATTTATACTCCATTTGTGCCGAATTTGTGTCATTTTTTTTCTCGCAAATTTGCCACAAAACTAACTCCATATTTACATTTGTCAGGGGGAGCGACACTTCCTCAGGATCTGTACAAAGCTCAGCAAGGCACACCTCCGTGCACCTCCAAATCTGAATGCTATTATAGCGCAGATTTTTGGAGTGGCCTGGCGAGGGGAAGGATTTGGGACGGGGTCAGCAGGTAAGGAGACCTGAAAAAGAAATACAATCATACAATCCTGTATATTTACGCTATTAATTCATAGCATTCCCAAACTATATATATATATATATATATATATATATATATATATCCTGCGAAGGGATCTCTTTGCCACCATTCACCAAATTTTGGTTCAACTGACAATGCTTGCGTCGTGTCAATCAAATGTTAAAACAACTCGTAATTCAACCGATGGGTTTATTGCCCATTCCGCAATGTTGTCATAATTTTCAGGTGACCTCAAACATGAGCATTCACACATATTTAAATACCAAAGTCATACTAAGAAACCAAAAGAATCTCAAAACAACTCACACCAAACGAAAATGTTTAATTGCCAAATGACTTAAGTGATGATGCATTGCTGGAGAATAAATGCTCACTTTGGAATAGTCTCAAAGCACCAAAATGAAAGAGCCTCACAAATGTCTCGCACTGAACAAAGCGCAACAATGCACTATGCAGCCAATCATAAATCACCTTACCGTACAGAACACTGACTGTTCGGATTTTTGCACGTGCGGGAAGAAAACTTCCTTTTGCAAAAACACGCTCCCAAGAACGGAGAAGAAACGAATGTGAAATCGGGAGTTGGTGGTACAAGCTGCCTCATGGGCCTCCCCACATAATGTTTTGGCGCACAATGGCAATACTGATAGCGCAGTTAACTTGGCTGGGGCGGGCCCTAGATCGTGCACCACCCATGCTGTGACAATATTGGAGTTTGCACCATTTTTTAGATGTGTGAATCTACCTTGTGTCAATGAGATGCAAGGTAGGCGTTCCCATCTAAAAAATGGTGCTAACCCCATAGCCTCTTATTTATCTCCCCATGCTAAAATGATGCACAGGTGGGAGGAGGGGCTATATAATGGTGCAAAGCTTGCTTTGTACCATTATTTAACGCCTGTGTCAGATCAGGCATTAGGGGACCTGTGGGCCCATTTTCGTGGTTGAACGCCATGGAATGGATCCACTGGTGCCCTCCTTAAGCCCCAGGAACACCCCCACCCTCACCAGAGGGACACCGGAGGATGGGGGACCCTAGCCCATGTAAGTAAGGTAAGTATAGGTAAGCTTTTTTTTAATCAAAGTGCCATCAGTGGCCCAATTTGGGCCCCCCTGCATGGCACAGGGTGCACTGGCCATGCCCAGCGAACACTGGTCCTCTGTGCTGGCTATTGGGGTGGTGGGCATGACTCCTGTCTTTTCTAAGACAGGAGTTATGTGATATGGATGGTTGTGCATCAGGAAGTAATGCTAGGCTGGTTAGAGGCAATTAATTTGCCTCTAACCAGCCTAATATCATTTTTTGCTGCAAACCCTCTTCCCCCATACTGCCACCCCCATCCGGCTAATGTAATTTTCCAGACATTAGCCCACCCATTGCGCCAGCTTGCGGGATTCCAAAAATTTTGCGCCAGCCTGCCACCCTGGAATCTCGCAAGCCAGCGATGAATATGGGCCCCATTACTTTGTCCTTTGTCCCCCTGCCCTTTGCATGAAATAACTAAGATTGCCTCTGAGATCTTCGTTGAGAGTCACCAGCACAAATGGGGAACAGAAAAGTGGTGGAGACATGGGCACGGCTACACCCCCAGTCACAACTATCTCAATTCATTGGATGATCTAACAAGCTGTGTCATCAGTAATGAGATTGACCTAACTGAAAGGAGATCCTCCCTCAGTCAAGTCAACCAACTCAAACGGTAAAACATCTTCCTCACCCCGCCACCTAACATGCCTGGTCGCATAGAGCTGCTTTCACCAAAGCCAAGCTCTAGCCTCATCTCATCTGCTCAGGCAGCACATCCACTAACTAGCCCACAACCCTCCATCATGGTTAAGCGCTCAAAACGGGCACCTAGAAGTCAAACAGTAGAAGTAGCCTTACAAACGGATTGCATCTCCCAGGTTCTGGCCCCAGCACCCCAGCTAAGGAAGCCAATGATGGGTTGCTGCCTCAAAAAAAGTGAAGGATTACCTAGTGGTGGGGCTATCTCCATTCTCACAAGCTTGGGCGTATTGAGCACCTGTTGGCAGACATCAAACAGTCTCTGCTCCCACCCACACGGGGCTCCAGATATAGCTCCGACATAGACCACTGCCAAAGGGTTGGCCAGAGCCAATTACAAAGTAATCCTACCAAGGTTATGACAAGCCAGAGTCCTGATTCAGTGCCCGTCCACTCAAATCCAAAATTTTACCTTAAGCAAACCATCAGCCCCCCTTCCTCACAGCCCAAAAGTCAAGCTCAGCCAGAGACACATTCTCTCCAAACTGGTCATATTGCTCAGGATCCAGGGAGAACAGGTGATTGGAGTAGTGTCCAAATGGCCCTACAGCCAGTGATAAACCTGTACCTTGAATCCTGCCAATGTGGTTGTTTTATCTGGGGTATCACCTCTGCGACTGGAGCAAAAGGAAACCAAGGAGGAATTATACAACAAACCCTTGAACTGGCTGGAACGTCAAAGACACTTCCCATTTTCCATGGCCAATAATATGTTGTTGGCAACAAGGGTGAGAGGGACTGGCACAGGGCCAGTGGGTCAACAAGGTGATAAACAATGTGTGATTGTAAATTTTAGGTTGTCCCTGCCAGTGCAGAGTTTACCCTCCGGTCATCTAAGCCACCAGAAAGGCAAGAGCAGCATCACACTGCTGCCTTTAAGGTATTTCTACAAGCAGGGCCCACGCGGCTGACAAGTTGGCAATTGAGCTCAGCTAGGGGTTCCTAATACACAGTGCCACAATCACAGACGGTGTTGGCCTATCTGGGATCTCAACATCTAATCTCTTTGAAGCCCTGGATGATATAGATTGCCTTGATGAGGCCGGTGGGTTTGATTCCGACCGTGACTCTGTCCTGTCCGGGAGGGTGGGTGCCTAGACAATAAAAGATGTGCCACACCCAACAAGCTGATTTCCTGGAACGTGGCAGCGCTAAGCTGACCTGCCCAGAGTGGTGTGCATACATTGACACCTATGATGTGTGTCTATTCTAAGAAACCTGGTCACTCACACCTTTATACCATATAGAATACACCACATATTCCTGGGAAGCTGTCACCTGCCGGAGAAACAGACCAACATGTGGCATCATACTTTGGATCATATTATGCAAGGTCAAGGAAATCCGGTTTGCCTCACCTGATTTGTTTGGTGTTAGTATGGTTCTTCCACAAAATGGTGTTTGTAATATTTATAATGTTTATTGTAGATCTGTAAGTAACAGATTAGAGGCAGAGGTAATTGAGATACTGTCTTCACACTTAGCAGCACTTCCAGTTGAGGTTCTAAAAATTGTGGGAGGTGACCTCAATTGTCAATTTGAACCACTTGATGCTAGTTCGGACCACTGTGTAACTGAGGAAGATCTTCTGTGATCCACCCCGGAGCTAGCAATTCCTCTTGGAAAAAAATGGTCCCCATTCGCTATATAACTCAACACATTCACACTGAATCAATGCCTAAGAGCCTGTAATGGCAGATCTAATTCTGACAGGGAGGGTAGCTGTACGTTCAGTCACCGACAAAGTACAAGCCTCATAGTGTACTTCCGGCTTGACTTTCGGCTCTGGACGTAATTAATTGACATGATTGTCAGCAAGATAGTAACCACAATGCTCTGGCTTTTGATATGAGATCACTGGTCCCGGTTGCTCCAGCTAACCATGAAGAGACCTCTGATAAAAGTGCCAACCATAACCACGAATAGGCATAGAGTTAAATGGAGCACTTTGTTCTAATCTAAGGAATCAGTTGAAGAACTCCATAGATTAGTCCTTGAAGGCATAGGAGGCTGATGCCTCTACAAGCACTGCCACTAAAAATGGGGGAGGTACTGACCGACAGTAGTACACCCCACAATCAGCTATTTGTGAAACTTAGAGATTAATTTTATGTGGAAATGAGACGGTCAGTTACGAAACATACTCTGCCAACCTGGAACAACAGTCAGTGCAGCATAGCTAGAGTGGCCCTAACTGAAGCCATCAATTTGCAGGACAGGCCTCTGAAAAAAGTAATGTGGAAGGCGTATAAAGACGCCCTTCAAGAAGCAGAGAGAGTGGGAGCTCAGGAAATGGGAGGGCTTGCTGGCTGTGACAAGAAGCAGTGATCACCGTTCTTTTTGGAACATTGTCTCTACAGATAGTGTTGAAGGTTTTTGCCCTGTCGAAAATCACATCTTTGTGACTGGGTCGCTCACTTTTCAAAATTGTACTCAAATGCCGAAGAGAGTCAAGCCCCTACGCAGGCAGCAAATAACTCATGTACTGACAGGCATGATGGTGGCCAACATGGGGAGATGGACCCCACTTCTTTCCTGAGCAACCAGCTGGCAGAAGCGGACTTTAGAGCTATGAAAATAAGACAAGCCATAAGTAAAATTAAGTAAAAAGTAAGGCCCAGGGCTTGACAAGGTACCAGGGATCTCTTTTTGGACAAGATTGTTGTTTGGTGCCCCTATATTTCATTAATATTTAGGCTATAATGAAGGGGGCACCTATTCCACTGACCTGGGCTGGGGCAGGTACTGTTCCCATTTTTAAAAAGGGCTTGCATGACCTCCCCTCTAACTATAGGCCTATAAGCATTATAGATAGTTCCCAACAGCTTTTCACTAGGGTAATTTTGGGCAGATTGCAAGATTGGATTACCCACAAAGAGATACTGACACCCTTCAAGCTGGTTTTAGAGAGCACACCAGTACAGTTGACAAGGTGTTTCGACTTCAGTTGCTGTACTGGAAGACTGTTCTGCTAGGGTTGGGCACCTCTACATGGTCTTCATAGACCTAAGGTCTGCATTTGACTTTATTCTTTGAACTACCCTATGTCAAATTCTGTCTGACTTAGAGGTCCCTCTGCAACTATTGGACATGATCAAGAGAGTCCACCATATCAACTATGCACAAGTAAGATGTGGGCCAGCAGGGGGGATGACAGAGCCATTCCCAGTTAATGTAGCGGTCAGTCAGGGCTGCGTACTTCCACCCACCTTATTGATGCTGGTTATTAGTGGCATGGTTATATTTATGGACCTCTGCGACTCGGACATCCCACGTCTTGCAAACATCAGGGTGGCTGCCCTGATGTTTACAGATGACACATTTTTACTCTCTAAGTCACCTATGGGGTTACAGAGAATCGTTGACCACATCGACCTGTATTGCAAGTAAAATTAGACATCGATCTATGGTCTTTAACCCATGTCATTCTATTCGCCCCAAACCCATACTGCGAGGGGCTCCCCTGGAGCACATACATACTTTGTTTACTTGAGCATTTTGACTTGCAAACTCACATTGCAAAATACAGACTTAAACTGAAGCAAACATCTAGAGTTATAGCAAAGATGCATTAAGGCTCACAATTTCGTCCAATATCTCTGGCACTCCAAATTTACAAAAGCCAGGTCCTGGGAACTGCCTTGTATGGTGCAAAGCTATAGGGACATAGGGAGGTGCACTCTATGGTTGCAGTTGAAAGCCGCTTCATGAGCTAATTGACTGGCCTTCCCATTAGCACACCACTGCTGCCTATGAGGTTGGATCCGGGGCTAGGAAGCATTTCAGACAGGGCTAGCGTAAGGCAATCTTGTACTGGAGAAGGCTCGGGCCATGCCGGAGCTTCATGCATATCACTTAGCCAAGGTATTAAGTATACCTGGACCAGGTAACATACCCTGGTTAGGAACATAAAAAATAACTCTTGCTAGGATTGGGCTGGAAAGAATGAGGTATATGCCCGAGGAGGCCAGTTCAACCCCTAAAGAGGCCATTAAGAAAGCCTGTTGGCATCTTAAGCAGAGCACAATGCAAAGCCAGTCTGGTTTTGTCCAATTGACGTCCAGCTTTCTGGTGATGAAAGATGGTTTTGAAGTGGAGAGGTTTCTGGACGATATAGAACCAGTAAGCTCTATCTGCAATTTAGGTATGGAACTCTGCCTCTTTTTTCCTTGACATCGAGTTGGAGGTGTGAACCTGGGTCAAGTGGCAGACTGTGCCCTTCTTGCACCAACTCAAAAGTCAGTAGAGCATGTTATACTCTTTTGCCCCACTTACCAGAATAGTAGAAAAAATTGGATTCTACCACTCTGCTGGAATATAGGGGCTAGGGACTACAGGGAGGCCTTACGAATTTAAAAACCGACACAAGCCAGTGTGTAGTATTTGTGGTCTCTTGATTCCTACTGGCTATGTGAAGGATTAGAAGGAGAAGTATGTCCCAAGGCATGCCATAAAACAATAAGGGTCTTTTTAAAGTAAATAATTATTTGAGTTCATTTTTACGTCTTTTATCTCTCAAATGTAGTATTTTAGAGCACAACTGAGATTGTTGCAAATGTACTCGATATGGTTATACATTTTTATGTATATTGACAATTATTGTACCCATGCCATGGTTTTAGTAATTTTATATTCATGTTTTTATGCATTTTGACGGTATATTGCCAAATAAAGTCTTTAAAAAGTCCCCAAAAAAGTAATTTAGCTGATACCACAAAGAAGATATTCCATAGAAGATCATAACAGTATTCAGTCTTTCAACGGAGCGAGACGTGAGCAGGAAAAAATAGGAAAGTAAGGTTCTCCAGGTAAGTGAATATCACAGTTCAATGATGGTTGCAAAATTCTAGTTCACATTTGTTCTCATTTGAAATATGACTCTCACTATGTGGGTGACATCTTGATTTGCGGAGGATATACAAAACACTCAGCAATTTGGCTTCCATCTTAGAATTATATCTCAAATCCTTGATTGATATTTATTTGAAAACAATACTTAAGATAAAATAGTTCTGAATGATTAAATATAATTAATAATAAATGTACCTCATTCTTGTGACCATCTACCTTCATCAGCCCCTATGACAAAACCTTACCTACTCTGATCAGAAGTAATGCAAACTGTAGTGATGTTCCTGACACTGTTTCAAAGGCTGATTGATTCAGTTCTCTTTTTAACATAATATAAAACAAATAGAAGACAGGATGCTCTCATCTATCACTTTCTGTTAGGATGCTTGGCTTACCAGCCAGGGCTTGGCAGATGTGGCAGTGTAATATCCCATACTCTCACTCTCCAAGTTCATTCCAAAGGAAGGGTGGCTGTTATTGACTATCAGGGCTGCTTGGCAAAAAGTTTCTTGTCTGTTGAAATGCACTACATGACAGCACCAAACAAGGATTCTACATTTCCAATGTATTATTAAACTGTCACATTGTTTGGACATGGCTGCAGCTGTCTTGGATGATTGGGTGTAACTTCACTCTTGTTTAATGGCGTTTTTGCCAGGCAATCTTACTACAGTGTTGCTACTGCTAAGATCTTTAAATTGGATTTGTGCCTCCTTTTGAAGAATTCAGCATTTATGATTTATTACTTTGGAACAATTTGGAATTCAGAGATTTTTTCCAAATTAAGATGTGTTAAAAAGAAACAGCTTAGAACTATTTCTTGAACAATTTATTTAACAAGCATAGATTTTAACTGATATTGCTGACAAGAACTCTCATTGCTTCTCATGAAGGAACAAGAAATATGTCTGCAAATAACTTTTGAATGTTCTTGATTGATTTTTCTGATTATGTTCAAGTTGCAAGAAGTGCCTATCAAGTTAGCTATATGTTGCTAGATATAGTAATTAAACTAATACTATTCAGATAAATGCTAATTGCTTTCCACCTGCGCAGTGATGCTAGTTAGAAACGAATTATATAATCTTCGGAGAGTGCACATGAGGTAGCAGGTAGTTGACCTATCAATAAGAGTTAGAGGGTTTTACAACATGCATGGAGTACAGAATCTTATGCTTCAGTTTCAGAAATATAAGTGTCACCCCAAGAACACAGAGCTAGTTAAACAGCGATATCCATAAGGTACATTTTATCTACTGTTAGAGATAGATCCTCCACTTTAATGAAAGACTATCTTATTTGTTCTCAGATATCCACCTTTATATGCAGTCAGTGCTCAGCAGAGTGATGAGTAAGAATGGTGATATCCACTGTCTCCGATTTCTCTCTTATCCCATTCTTGCCTAAATATTCTGACAGTGTGAGGTTGAGGGTGGACGCAGTGAGGGGTGGAAGAATACATTGGTTCCTTTGAGTCCTGAGTACAAGGTTAGTGCATTCTGTGAGATTGCCCATTCCAGGGTATCATCCAACCTGAGTAATGGATTTTGACACTACTGACCCTCAGATATTGGAGGCTGTAGCCAGACACAGAGGTCAGTTCACTGAGGTCTGACAACTATGCTCTACAGTCAGAAATATTAGCAGTTGAACTAGAGGCAGATATTATGCTAACAACAGAAAATAAAGTCACTAGTCAAGTACCCTTGCTTTTAGATTTCAAAAACACCGACCCTTAAGCCTTATTATCTCCATTATGAGCTAGTCCATTTTATGCACCCCTTGTTTCATTTCATAGTTTTAGCACCTCCAAAAAGGTTTCTGGAGTTTTTTTTACATTAGTCTTTAATCACTGTTGGATACAATTTTTGTGTAAACCTCTTCCATTTCCAGTGGACCTAGCTAAAGTAGCTTTTGTTTTGTCACATTTAACAGAGAATGCTACAACTTGGAGTATTCCATTACGCGAAAAATCTATGACCATTTGCTATATATTTTTTCTGCTGTCTGTGACCGAAAAGTGAAATTGTCTTGCACAAGTGGCAAATCCTCCTACTAAGCGTGCCAAACTCATTGATTTAGTGGTACAGCTAAAGTATTGCTTACCTGAACACCATTCAGAGAAATCTGAAGTATTAGTATTCATGCCTAAGTTAGAGGACAGAGTCACAAAAACCCCAGAACATATGCAGAGACACATTATAAGATGACCTATGTCTGAAGAAAAGAGAGGGAAAGAAGGTGTATGCAGAATCATTATATTATGGAAGATCTAGTTATTTTGTTAATGACTGTAGAAATAAACCTAGGTCAACCATTGGTAACATTACCCACTGCTAATGCAGCAGCAGCCGGCACAAAAACTAGGCACATTAGATTCAGGAGCTTCAGGAACCTATATTGACATCATTAAATTGCTGAATTGTAGCTAACTTCTGTAATTAAGAACACTTTTGTATTGAGATTAAGCAGTTTAAGGTTCTGTCTTGTCCCTAGGTCCAGTACGGTTCCATACACATTATTTATTTGATCGGCTTTGGAAACTATTGACAAACAATTGCTTAGAGTTGATAGAAATTCTTCAGTTGAAAGTGATTTTGAGGCTAACCTGGTTGATTTTTCATAATCATCAGACTGATTGAGCATCAGGGACAATGCAGTTGATAGCTGAATATTTCCAGGTTAGTTGCTTGACTACATTTTTCTAAGATGGGTGCTGGAATTGGTATAGCTACAGTTATTGATTGAACAGTTTTCTTACCTACTTATTTAGAAGAGGTCTGTGAGGTGTTTGATTTTTTTTTTATTGTGTTACACATAGAAGTTATGATTGCAAGATTGATCTGTAAACAGTTGAGCCAGTTCCTAGTAGTCTGGTATATATATATTTTTATTGTATTTTATTGCTTTTCATCCTTACAAGTGCTCTCCAATAAGCAGAAGATTCAAAGGGTCAAGCTTGATTATGATTATATGCTACAAACATCATGTGTATCATGGTGATCCACAAATGACTGACAGCAGACTAAGAACCTTCAAAGACATACAAGACATAACATTTAACTGCTAAGTAGGTGGGTTTATTTATCCAGTGGCACCTTTCAAAATGCTATATAGGCAAAACATATATTGACCATTAAATAAGACATTAAATAGAACTACATTAGATGGGAATAAAATAACACCACCACACAACTTCCTATAGACCAACGGGCCTTCATTTTATTGGGGTTCATCATCATACTTCTTGGGAAGCTTCAATAGTATTGAATCCCATTCAGACAGGAATACCATTATCTCAGTGATGATTGGATCTTCTCAAGGCAGCACTTCTTCTGGCTGTGATCATCTACGTAGGTCTGATCACTACATGGCTGGCAATCAATGGGGCATGGTGTACTTCCACTAGAGAACAGTGTCCATTCTTGTTAGTACTGAAGCTAAGTCAATACAGCAACTTATGGCCTATCTGCCTTGGGTCTTGGAATTAAGTGGAGCAGATTTGCTTGCAGCTATCCCACACATTATTTCCCGATTCATTCATAGGCTAATTCTTCCACATTTGTCCAGAAGACATACACCGAGGGCATGCCCATATCATATGAACACAGGATGGCTCGTCTGGGGCAGTCACCAGAAATCATTGCAAAATTGTTTGTGTACTTTGACAGGAGTGAGATACAAACAGTGCACACAACTGAATTGAAAACGTTTTCATCCAGCATTTCAAAATACCTTGTGCACCTGCCTGAGTATGGCTGCTCAATCTACTGTGGGCAATTCCCCGCCCAAATATGATCCCAGTCACTTTTCAAATCAGATCTTCCTTCTTCCTGATGAAGGGTAGAAATCATACTCCTCCCTCCCACCATATCAGCATTATTTGCAATGTGCAGTCCCTTTCAGGTGTACTGGGTACTTGCTCTGATGAAGCCACAACTGTTCTGCAAATCGCACATGCCCAAGAACTGTCCAACAGATATTCTGTACTCCTCCCTGATTTCGGCAGTGGCTAAATGGGACCCTGAATTGAGGAGATGTGTAGTTGGTTGTATGTGCTCATTCAATCAGAAAAATCTTTAGCAATACTTTTATGAAAACATTAGGCCCTACGAGTCACTTCCTTCTTCTATAGTATTTTTAATTCCCATGAAATGGGGCGAATTTAGTACATATAGAAATTTAAAAGCCCTCTAAAGAATCATAGTGAAGAATTCTTACCCATTTCCATTGATATGTATGTTGTTAAATTAGATACAAAATGTAAAGATATTAGCATTAACAGTGTCCATCCTGTAGGTGGGAGGAGAAAAGTCAATGAAAGAGGTGGAGAAACGATGGGAAGGTCTATGCTCACGTTCCCTGCTAGGACTAAGAGCCTCATTTACAAGGAAGTGGCGCAGCGTGGCGCTGCATCGAAATTGGTAGCGCCAAGCTGCATCACTTCAGAAATGCAGGGGTGCGCCTTATTTACAAAAAATTCCACACCCCTGTGTTTTTTTGCTAAATTTAGCTGTCAAGCGCCAACGCAGTCACCCTTGCACCATAGTGCAAGGGTGCCTATGTTGTACAGAAACAGTTTATGTGCATGAAGGTGTCCCTTCCTGCACATAAACAATCATTCATGACATTTTGCTCTTTCTACGTGTGCTGCATTCTGCAAAAATGCAGACAAATAAAAGTATTTCACCTCGTTGCAAATCTGGTGCAGCATCAAAATGCAATGGGTGTTGCAATGGAATGCCCATAACAACACCCATTGCACGTCCCTTCCACACTAAGTGATGCATGCGAAGGGGCCGTAGTTACTAGGTGGTGGTAGGCCACAACAAGTGGCTTAACACCACCTGGTAAATATGGCACAAGGCATGTCGCCACCAGAGCTTCGCTAAAAGTGACGCTCCGGTGGCACAAGGGCCTCATAAATGAGACCAAAAGAATACTAAAAACCTGAACAGTAGCTAGACTTCAGGCATTGACAGTAGTGGGCAGTCAAAAATAAAAGTTAAAAAATGAAAGTAAAAATATTAAAATCAAAATTTCAAAACAAATCTATTTGATTAACATTTTGAATGAAAATGCAGAGTAATAGTTGTATTATTAATCTGAACATCTGTTACACATTGAGTGCACGCATAACACCTGTAATACCTGAAACAGGAAGATTAGAGATTTAAAAATAAAAAAACTAGTAAACTTGACGAATTAAACTTCTTAAATGGTGAAATAAAACAATAATGAAAATAATATGGAGCACCTTGACAATACGCAGGGAACAAACAAACTTCTTAATTAGCCTCCACGTGAACAGCCACAGATTTCTAAAGCCAGAAGCAGGCACTGGTAAAGGTGCATGTATCTGCGAAAAAAGTATGAAAGAATAAATCAATAGACTTAAACTCAAAATTTGAAAGCGTCCTTTCTAGAGAACTGTGTAGGAAAGTACCATCTTGCCTGGCATGTTACCCCCATTTTTCACTGTATATATGTTGTTTTAGTTGTATGTGTCACTGGGACCCTGGTAACCCAGGGCCCCAGTGCTCATAAGTGTGCCTGAATGTGTTACCTGTGTAGTGACTAACTGTCTCACTGAGGCTCTGCTAATCAGAACCTCAGTGGTTATGCTCTCTCATTTCTTTCTAAATTGTCACTAACAGACTAGTGACCAATTTTACCAATTTACATTGGCTTACTGGAACACCCTTATAATTCCCTAGTATATGGTACTGAGGTACCCAGGGTATTGGGGTTCCAGGAGATCCCTATGGGCTGCAGCATTTCTTTTGCCATCCATAGGGAGCTCTGACAATTCTTACACAGGCCTGCCACTGCAGCCTGAGTGAAATAACGTCCACGTTATTTCACAGCCATTTTACACTGCACTTAAGTAACTTATAAGTCACCTATATGTCTAACCTTTACCTGGTAAAGGTTAGGTGCAAAGTTACTTAGTGTGAGGGCACCCTGGCACTAGCCAAGGTGCCCCCACATTGTTCAGAGCCAATTCACTGAACTTTGTGAGTGCGGGGGCACCATTACACGCGTGCACTACATATAGGTCACTACCTATATGTAGCTTCACCATGGTAACTCCGAATATGGCCATGTAACATGTCTATGATCATGGAATTGCCCCCTCTATGCCATCCTGGCATTGTTGGTACAATTCCATGATCCCAGTGGTCTGTAGCACAGACCCTGGTACTGCCAGACTGCCCTTCCTGGGGTTTCACTGCAGCTGCTGCTGCTGCCAACCCCTCAGACAGGCAGCTGCCCTCCTGGGGTCCAGCCAGGCCTGGCCCAGGATGGCAGAACAAAGAACTTCCTCTGAGAGAGGGTGTGACACCCTCTCCCTTTGGAAAATGGTGTGAAGGCAGGGGAGGAGTAGCCTCCCCCAGCCTCTGGAAATGCTTTGTTGGGCACAGATGTGCCCAATTCTGCATAAGCCAGTCTACACCGGTTCAGGGACCCCTTAGCCCCTGCTCTGGCGCGAAACTGGACAAAGGAAAGGGGAGTGACCACTCCCATGACCTACACCTCCCCTGGGAGGTGTCCAGAGCTCCTCCAGTGTGCTCCAGACCTCTGCCATCTTGGAAACAGAGGTGCTGCTGGCACACTGGACTGCTCTGAGTGGCCAGTGCCACCAGGTGACGTCAGAGACTCCTTGTGATAGGCTCCTTCAGGTGTTAGTAGCCTTTCCTCTCTCCTAAGTAGCCAAACCCTCTTTTCTGGCTATTTAGGGTCTCTGTCTCTGGGGAAACTTTAGATAACGAATGCATGAGCTCAGCCGAGTTCCTCTGCATCTCCCTCTTCACCTTCTGATAAGGAATCGACCGCTGACCGCGCTGGAAGCCTGCAAACCTGCAACATAGTAGCAAAGACGACTACTGCAACTCTGTAACGCTGATCCTGCCGCCTTCTCGACTGTTTTCCTGCTTGTGCATGCTGTGGGGGTAGTCTGCCTCCTCTCTGCACCAGAAGCTCCGAAGAAATCTCCCGTGGGTCGACGGAATCTTCCCCCTGCAACCGCAGGCACCAAAAAGCTGTATTACCGGTCCCTTGGGTCTCCTCTCAGCACGACGAGCGAGGTCCCTCGAATCCAGCGACACTGTCCAAGTGACCCCCACAGTCCAGTGACTCTTCAGCCCAAGTTTGGTGGAGGTAAGTCCTTGCCTCACCTCGCTGGGCTGCATTGCTGGGAACCGCGACTTTGCAGCTGCTCCGGCCCCTGTGCACTTCCGGCGGAAATCCTTCGTGCACAGCCAAGCCTGGGTCCACGGCACTCGAACCTGCATTGCACGACTTTCTAAGTTGGTCTCCGGCGACGTGGGACTCCTTTGTGCAACTTCGGCGAGCACCGTTTCACACATCCTCGTAGTGCCTGTTTCTGGCACTTCTCCGGGTGCTACCTGCTTTAGTGAGGGCTCTTTGTCTTGCTCGACGTCCCCTCTCTCTGCAGGTCCAATTTGCGACCTCCTGGTCCCTCCTGGGCCCCAGCAGCATCCAAAAATGCTAAACGCACGATTTGCGTGTAGCAAGGCTTGTTGGCGTCCGTCCGGCGGGAAAACACTTCTGCACGACTCTCCAAGGCGAGAGGGATCCGTCCACCAAAGGGGAAGTCTCTAGCCCTTTTTGTTCCTGCAGAAACCTTAGCTTCTTCTGTCCAGTCGAAGCTTCTTTGCACCCGCAGCTGGCATTTCCTGGGCATCTGCCCATCTCCGACTTGCTTGTGACTTTTGGACTTGGTCCCCTTGTTCCACAGGTACCCTAGATTGGAAATCCACAGTTGTTGCATTGCTGGTTTGTGTCTTTCCTGCATTATTCCTCTAACACGACTCTTTTGTCCTTAGGGGAACTTTATTGCACTTTGCACTCACTTTTCAGGGTCTTGGGGAGGGTTATTTTGCTAACTCTCACTATTTTCTAATAGTCCCAGCGACCCTCTACAAGGTCACATAGGTTTGGGGTCCATTCATGGTTCGCATTCCACTTCTGGAGTATATGGTTTGTGTTGCCCCTATCCCTATGTTTCCCCATTGCATCCTATTGTAACTATACATTGTTTGCACTGTTTTCTAAGACTATACTGCATATTTTTGCTATTGTGTATATATATCTTGTGTATATTTCCTATCCTCTCACTGAGGGTACACTCTAAGATACTTTGGCATATTGTCATAAAAATAAAGTACCTTTATTTTTAGTATAACTGTGTATTGTGTTTTCTTATGATATTGTGCATATGACACTAAGTGGTACTGTAGTAGCTTCACACGTCTCCTAGTTCAGCCTAAGCTGCTCTGCTAAGCTACCATTATCTATCAGCCTAAGCTGCTAGACACCCTATACACTAATAAGGGATAACTGGGCCTGGTGCAAGGTGCAAGTACCCCTTGGTACTCACTACAAGCCAGTCCAGCCTCCTACATTGGTTGTGCAGTGGTGGGATAAGTGCTTGAGACTACTTACCACTCTTGTCATTGTACTTTTCATAAGAGAAAAATATACAAAACAAGGTCAGTGTATATACACATAGCCAAAAAGTTTTGCATTTCCTCTTTTCACTCTTTTCTAAGTGCTGAAAAGTACTCCTAAACTTTCAAAAAGTTCTTAAAAGTTTAAAAAGTTTTTTTCTGTCTTTCCAAAAAGTTCTGAAAACTTTTTTCTCTTTTTCTATCACTTTAACTCTCTCTAAAAAATGTCTGGTACAGGCCAAAATGTTGAACTGTCCAAAATTGCATATGATCACCTTAGCTGGAAAGGAGCAAGGAGTCTCTGCATAGAGAGAGGTTTGAGTGTAGGGAAGAATCCTTCCTTAGAACTGTTAATTAATATGCTTAGAGTACAGGATAAGGCCATAAGTGCCCAATCTGGTGAAAAAGTTGCTAATGGTTCTCAATCTGATCCAGGGACTCCCCCAGGAAAAGGTTCAGGAAAGAAACTTCTCAGCCTGCCCATTACTAGACAGTCTAGCATAGTTGGTACAGAAATTGAATCACACCATACTGATGGTGTGCTCTCACATTATGCTGGTAGCCAAGCTGTTAGGGTGCCCTCTGTAAGGGACAGGTCTCCTTCTGTTCATTCCCATCATACCTCTGTATCTAGAAATGTCCCTCCCACCCACCCTGATGACAGATTGTTAGAAAGGGAACTCAATAGATTGAGAGTGGAACAAACCAGACTGAAGCTCAAGAAGCAACAGCTGGATTTGGATAGACAGTCTTTAGAATTAGAGAAGGAAAGACAGAAGTTGGGTTTAGATACCCATGGTGGCAGCAGCAGTATTCCCCATAGTCATCCTGCAAAAGAGCATGATTCCAGGAATCTGCACAAGATAGTTCCCCCTTATAAGGAGGGGGATGACATTAACAAGTGGTTTGCTGCACTTGAGAGGGCCTGTGCTGTACAGGATGTCCCTCAAAAGCAGTGGGCTGCTATCCTATGGCTATCATTTAGTGGAAAAGGTAGGGATAGGCTCCTTACAGTGAAAGAAAATGATGCCAATAATTTCCAAGTTCTTAAGAATGCACTCCTGGATGGTTATGGCTTAACCACTGAACAGTACAGGATAAAGTTCAGAGAGACCAAAAAGGAGTCTTCACAAGACTGGGTTGATTTCATTGACCATTCAGTGAAGGCCTTGGAGGGGTGGTTACATGGCAGTAAAGTTACTGATTATGAAAGCCTGTATAACTTAATCCTGAGAGAGCATATTCTTAATAATTGTGTGTCTGATTTGTTGCACCAGTACTTGGTGGACTCTGATCTGACCTCTCCCCAAGAATTGGGAAAGAAGGCAGACAAATGGGTCAGAACAAGAGTGAACAGAAAAGTTCATACAGGGGGTGACAAAGATGGCAACAAAAAGAAGGATGGTAAGTCTTCTGACAAGGGTGGGGACAAATCTAAAAATGAGTCTTCATCAGGCCCACAAAAACACTCTGGTGGGGGTGGTGGGCCCAAATCCTCCTTTAATCAGAACAAGGAAAAGAAACCATGGTGCTATTTATGTAAAATAAAAGGCCATTGGACAACAGATCCCAGTTGTCCAAAGAAAGGCACCACAGCTCCTACCACTACAACCCCTACTGCTACACCTAGTGTCCCTACTAATAGCAGTGGTGGTGGGAGCAAACCTACTAATAGCCAATCCAAGGGAGTAGCTGGGCTCACTTTTGGTAATTTAGTTGGGGTTGGTATAATTAGGGAGACCACAGAGGCTACTTTAGTCTCTGAAGGGGCTATTGACTTAGCCACTTTAGTTGCTTGCCCCCATAACTTGGAGAAGTACAAGCAACTAACCCTAATAAATGGTGTTGAGGTCCAGGCCTACAGGGACACAGGTGCCAGTGTCACAATGGTGATTGAGAAACTGTTGCACCCTGAACAACACATACTTGGACACCAGTACCAAGTAACCGATGCTCACTACATAACACAAAGCCACCCCATGGCTGTTGTAAATCTCAACTGGGGGGGGGTAACTGGTCCAAAGAAAGTTGTGGTAGCTTCAGATTTACCAGTAGACTGTCTATTAGGGAATGATTTGGAGACATCAGCTTGGTCAGATGTGGAGTTGGAGGCCCATGCAGCAATGCTGGGCATCCCAGGGCATATTTTTGCTTTGACAAGGGCTCAGGCCAAAAAGCAAAAAGGACAGGGAAGCTTGGATCCTGGAACAATGGACCAAGTGCTCCCTAAAGCTAGGGCTAGTAGAAGCAAACCACTTCCTACTATCCCTCCCTCTACAGTGGATTCTACTTCTGAGGAAGAAGAATTCCCTCCCTGTGCAGAACCTACACCAGAGGAGCTGGAAGCAGACACTGCTGAGCTTTTGGGTGAAGGGGGGCCTGCCAGAGAGGAGCTGAGTGTGGCACAGCAAACCTGTCCCACATTAGAGGGTCTCAGACAGCAAGCTGTCAAACAGGCTAATGGGGATGTCAGTGACTCTCACAGAGTTTACTGGGAGGACAACCTCTTGTACACTGAGCATAGGGATCCTAAACCTGGAGCTGCCAGGAGATTAGTGATTCCTCAGGAGTACAGAAAGTTCCTCCTAACACTGGCACATGACATTCCCTTAGCTGGGCACCTGGGTCAAATGAAAACTTGGGACAGATTGGTACCATTGTTTCATTGGCCTAGGATGTCTGAGGACACAAAGGAATTTTGTAAGTCCTGTGAAACCTGTCAAGCCAGTGGCAAGACAGGTGGCACTCCAAAGGCACCCCTTATCCCACTGCCTGTGGTTGGGGTTCCCTTTGAAAGGGTAGGGGTTGACATAGTTGGCCCCCTTGACCCTCCTACTGCTTCAGGCAATAGGTTTATCTTGGTGGTAGTGGACCATGCCACAAGATATCCTGAAGCTATTCCTTTAAGGACCACTACAGCTCCTGCAGTGGCAAAGGCCCTCCTGGGAATATTTTCCAGAGTGGGCTTCCCAAAGGAAGTGGTATCAGACAGGGGAAGCAATTTCATGTCTGCATACTTAAAGGCCATGTGGAAGGAGTGTGGTGTAACGTACAAGTTCACAACACCCTATCATCCACAAACAAATGGACTGGTGGAGAGATTTAATAAAACTCTCAAAGGCATGATTATGGGTCTCCCTGAAAAACTCCGCAGGAGATGGGATATCCTTCTACCATGCCTCCTTTTTGCCTACAGGGAGGTACCCCAGAAAGGAGTGGGCTTCAGCCCCTTTGAACTTCTTTTTGGACACCCTGTTAGGGGTCCACTCACACTTGTAAAGGAGGGTTGGGAACAACCTTTAAAAGCTCCTAAGCAGGATATTGTGGATTATGTACTTGGCCTCAGATCAAGGATGGCTGAGTACATGAAAAAGGCCAGTAAAAACCTTCAGGCCAGCCAAGAGCTCCAGAAGCAATGGCATGATCAGAAGGCTGTTTTGGTTCAGTACCAACCAGGGCAGAAAGTGTGGGTCTTGGAGCCTGTGGCCCCAAGAGCACTCCAAGATAAATGGAGTGGACCCCACACAATTGTTGAAAAGAAGGGTGAAGTCACCTACTTGGTTGACTTAGGCACTGCAAGGAGTCCCCTTAGGGTGCTCCATGTCAACCGCCTGAAACCCTACTATGACAGGGCTGATCTCACCCTGCTCATGGCAACAGATGAGGGACAGGAAGAAGACAGTGATCCTCTACCTGATCTCTTCTCTTCCACAGATCAAGATGCTCTTGTGGAAGGTGTAGTTTTGGCTGATTGTCTTACTGCTGAGCAGAAAGACAATTGCATAAATCTCCTAGGACAATTTTCAGAACTCTTCTCTATTGTGCCAGGCACCACTTCTTGGTGTGAGCACACTATAGATACTGGAGACAGTTTACCTGTCAAAAGTAAGATCTATAGGCAGCCTGACCATGTCAGGGACTGCATAAAGCAAGAAGTTCAGAAAATGTTGGAACTAGGAGTGGTTGAGCACTCTGACAGTCCATGGGCTTCTCCTGTGGTACTGGTACCAAAACCCAATTCTAAAGATGGAAAGAAAGAAATGCGGTTTTGTGTAGACTATAGAGGTCTCAACTTGGTAACCAAAACTGATGCTCACCCTATACCCAGGGCAGATGAGCTCATAGATACACTGGCATCTGCCAAGTATCTAAGCACTTTTGATTTGACTGCAGGGTATTGGCAGATCAAATTGTCAGAAGATGCTAAACCTAAGACTGCATTTTCTACCATTGGAGGACATTACCAGTTTACTGTAATGCCTTTTGGTTTGAAAAATGCACCTGCCACTTTTCAGAGGTTGGTGAACACAGTCCTGCAAGTGCTGGAAGCTTTCAGTGCAGCATATTTGGACGATATAGCTGTCTTTAGCTCCAGCTGGGATGATCACCTGGTCCACCTATGGAAAGTTTTGGAGGCCCTGCAAAAGGCAGGCCTCACTATCAAGGCTTCAAAGTGCCAGATAGGGCAGGGTAAGGTGGTTTATCTGGGACACCTTGTTGGTGGGGAACAGATTGCACCACTTCAGGGGAAAATCCAAACAATTATTGATTGGGTTCCCCCTACCACTCAGACTCAGGTGAGAGCCTTCCTAGGCCTCACTGGGTATTACAGGAGGTTCATTAAGAACTATGGCTCCATTGCAGCCCCTCTTAATGACCTCATTTCCAAGAAAATGCCTAAAAAGGTATTATGGACAGCAAGCTGTCAGAAAGCTTTTGAGGAGCTGAAGCAGGCCATGTGCTCTGCACCTGTCCTGAAAAGCCCTTGTTACTCTAAAAAATTCTATGTCCAAACTGATGCATCTGAATTAGGAGTAGGGGCAGTCCTATCACAACTTAATTCTGAGGGCCAGGATCAACCTGTTGCTTTTATTAGTAGAAGGTTGACCCCTAGAGAAAAGCGTTGGTCTGCCATTGAGAGGGAGGCCTTTGCTGTGGTCTGGGCTCTGAAGAAGTTGAGGCCATACCTGTTTGGCACTCACTTCATTGTTCAGACAGACCACAAACCTCTACTTTGGCTAAAACAAATGAAAGGTGAAAATCCTAAATTGTTGAGGTGGTCCATATCCCTACAGGGAATGGACTATACAGTGGAACATAGACCTGGGAGTAGCCACTCCAATGCAGATGGACTCTCCAGATATTTCCACTTAGACAATGAAGACTCATCAGGTAATGGCTAGTCTTATTGTCCTTCGTTTGGGGGGGGGTTGTGTAGGAAAGTACCATCTTGCCTGGCATGTTACCCCCATTTTTCACTGTATATATGTTGTTTTAGTTGTATGTGTCACTGGGACCCTGGTAACCCAGGGCCCCAGTGCTCATAAGTGTGCCTGAATGTGTTACCTGTGTAGTGACTAACTGTCTCACTGAGGCTCTGCTAATCAGAACCTCAGTGGTTATGCTCTCTCATTTCTTTCTAAATTGTCACTAACAGGCTAGTGACCAATTTTACCAATTTACATTGGCTTACTGGAACACCCTTATAATTCCCTAGTATATGGTACTGAGGTACCCAGGGTATTGGGGTTCCAGGAGATCCCTATGGGCTGCAGCATTTCTTTTGCCACCCATAGGGAGCTCTGACAATTCTTACACAGGCCTGCCACTGCAGCCTGAGTGAAATAACGTCCACGTTATTTCACAGCCATTTTACACTGCACTTAAGTAACTTATAAGTCACCTATATGTCTAACCTTTACCTGGTAAAGGTTAGGTGCAAAGTTACTTAGTGTGAGGGCACCCTGGCACTAGCCAAGGTGCCCCCACATTGTTCAGAGCCAATTCACTGAACTTTGTGAGTGCGGGGGCACCATTACACGCGTGCACTACATATAGGTCACTACCTATATGTAGCTTCACCATGGTAACTCCGAATATGGCCATGTAACATGTCTATGATCATGGAATTGCCCCCTCTATGCCATCCTGGCATTGTTGGTACAATTCCATGATCCCAGTGGTCTGTAGCACAGACCCTGGTACTGCCAGACTGCCCTTCCTGGGGTTTCACTGCAGCTGCTGCTGCTGCCAACCCCTCAGACAGGCAGCTGCCCTCCTGGGGTCCAGCCAGGCCTGGCCCAGGATGGCAGAACAAAGAACTTCCTCTGAGAGAGGGTGTGACACCCTCTCCCTTTGGAAAATGGTGTGAAGGCAGGGGAGGAGTAGCCTCCCCCAGCCTCTGGAAATGCTTTGTTGGGCACAGATGTGCCCAATTCTGCATAAGCCAGTCTACACCGGTTCAGGGACCCCTTAGCCCCTGCTCTGGCGCGAAACTGGACAAAGGAAAGGGGAGTGACCACTCCCCTGACCTGCACCTCCCCTGGGAGGTGTCCAGAGCTCCTCCAGTGTGCTCCAGACCTCTGCCATCTTGGAAACAGAGGTGCTGCTGGCACACTGGACTGCTCTGAGTGGCCAGTGCCACCAGGTGACGTCAGAGACTCCTTGTGATAGGCTCCTTCAGGTGTTAGTAGCCTTTCCTCTCTCCTAGGTAGCCAAACCCTCTTTTCTGGCTATTTAGGGTCTCTGTCTCTGGGGAAACTTTAGATAACGAATGCATGAGCTCAGCCGAGTTCCTCTGCATCTCCCTCTTCACCTTCTGATAAGGAATCGACCGCTGACCGCGCTGGAAGCCTGCAAACCTGCAACATAGTAGCAAAGACGACTACTGCAACTCTGTAACGCTGATCCTGCCGCCTTCTCGACTGTTTTCCTGCTTGTGCATGCTGTGGGGGTAGTCTGCCTCCTCTCTGCACCAGAAGCTCCGAAGAAATCTCCCGTGGGTTGACGGAATCTTCCCCCTGCAACCGCAGGCACCAAAAAGCTGCATTACCGGTCCCTTGGGTCTCCTCTCAGCACGACGAGCGAGGTCCCTTGAATCCAGTGACGCTGTCCAAGTGACCCCCACAGTCCAGTGACTCTTCAGCCCAAGTTTGGTGGAGGTAAGTCCTTGCCTCACCTCGCTGGGCTGCATTGCTGGGAACCGCGACTTTGCAGCTGCTCCGGCCCCTGTGCACTTCCGGCGGAAATCCTTCGTGCACAGCCAAGCCTGGGTCCACGGCACTCGAACCTGCATTGCACGACTTTCTAAGTTGGTCTCCGGCGACGTGGGACTCCTTTGTGCAACTTCGGCGAGCACTGTTTCATGCATCCTCGTAGTGCCTGTTTCTGGCACTTCTCCAGGTGCTACCTGCTTCAGTGAGGGCTCTTTGTCTTGCTCGACGTCCCCTCTCTCTGCAGGTCCAATTTGCGACCTCCTGGTCCCTCCTGGGCCCCAGCAGCGTCCAAAAACGCCAAACGCACGATTTGCGTGTAGCAAGGCTTGTTGGCGTTCTTCCGGCGGGAAAACACTTCTGCACGACTCTTCAAGGCGAGTGGGATCCGTCCACCAAAGGGGAAGTCTCTAGCCCTTTTCGTTCTTGCAGAAACCTTAGCTTCTTCTGTCCAGTCGAAGCTTCTTTGCACCCGCAGCTGGCATTTCCTGGGCATCTGCCCATCTCCGACTTGCTTGTGACTTTTGGACTTGGTCCCCTTGTTCCACAGGTACCCTAGATTGGAAATCCACAGTTGTTGCATTGCTGGTTTGTGTCTTTCCTGCATTATTCCTCTAACACGACTCTTTTGTCCTTAGGGGAACTTTAGTGCACTTTGCACTCACTTTTCAGGGTCTTGGGGAGGGTTATTTTGCTAACTCTCACTATTTTCTAATAGTCCCAGCGACCCTCTACAAGGTCACATAGGTTTGGGGTCCATTCATGGTTCGCATTCCACTTCTGGAGTATATGGTTTGTGTTGCCCCTATCCCTATGTTTCCCCATTGCATCCTATTGTAACTATACATTGTTTGCACTGTTTTCTAAGACTATACTGCATATTTTTGCTATTGTGTATATATATCTTGTGTATATTTCCTATCCTCTCACTGAGGGTACACTCTAAGATACTTTGGCATATTGTCATAAAAATAAAGACCTTTATTTTTAGTATAACTGTGTATTGTGTTTTCTTATGATATTGTGCATATGACACTAAGTGGTACTGTAGTAGCTTCACACGTCTCCTAGTTCAGCCTAAGCTGCTCTGCTAAGCTACCATTATCTATCAGCCTAAGCTGCTAGACACCCTATACACTAATAAGGGATAACTGGGCCTGGTGCAAGGTGCAAGTACCCCTTGGTACTCACTACAAGCCAGTCCAGCCTCCTACAAACTGCTCAAAGGAAGTAGCCTCAGAGGACTCTGACAAGGAGGAAATGCTTAGCAATCAATGTTATTTGAGAGCACGGATTCCTCACATAACATGTATAACGCCAGGTATACTAATTAAAACATGCCTGTAAATAAGGTATGAATCGTGTTACTCATCGTAATAGGTCTGGTCCGAGTGTGAGGGCAAACTGGTAAACAAGGCATTACTCAAGTTCAAGATGAGCTAGGCACACCACATGAATTGAGCACTTATGTCGAATATTTTAAAAGTTGGAATGCTTGCGATAATAAGATACATCAAGGGCCAGATGTATAAAGAAAGGCCTTTGTGAATCGCAAATTTCTGAGTCGCAATTTGCGATGTAACATATTTGCGAATCGGAATTAACGATTTCTTAAAAATCGCTATTTGTGGTTTGCGAGGCCCAAATACTGAATCGCAATTTGCGAGAACGCAATTTGCGATTCGGTAATTGAAAATCACAAATTGCGAGAAAGCACACCTGGCAGAGCCTGATGACATCACAAGCAGGAAGGGAGTCATCCCAGGCAGTTTGCAGGTGCCACACCCAAAGGAGCACTGAGAGAGACACAGCCCATCCACAGTGAGCAAGTCTGTAAACAAGGCAGGACTGCACAACCACCATGGACATCTCTGCACAGGTAAAGGAGAAGGGAGAGAGGAAAAGGAAACTCAAGTTTAGTGAGCAGGAACTGGAGGTGCTCACTGAGGAGGTGGTGAGGAGCCATGACCGTTTGTTTGGTAAAAGCTCACTCCAAGTCCCTGAGAGTGAAAAGCGCAGACTCTGAGCAGACATTCAGACAAAAATCTGTGTTGTGGGAGTTGTGCAGCGCTCTGTGGAGGAGATAAAGAAGAAGTGGTATGACCCGTTTTCCCTTGCCAAGGAGAGGGTGGCAAGATGACTGCAGGTGGTAAGGAGCACAGGAAGCGGACCACCCACCAAGACACCCTCCACCCCGATGGAAGACCTGGTGGAGTCGACACTCCTCCCAGAAGCTGTCAGTGGGGTCACTGACATCGACACATCCGGCACACCAAGCACCAGTAAAGGTAAGTGCAATATTGAAATGTAACCCCATATGTGTATGTACAAATGCCCCTTAGGAATTAGCAAGTAGTTTAAAGAATTGTGAGAAGTAGTCCATTCCACATCTTAGAAGTGGCACAACAATGCCTTATTGGAGTAGTAGTCCACAACCCAGAGCTGAAAGTAGCACATAGAATGTAATTATGGCGAGCCACACCCAGAAGAACACAACACCCACAACGTGATATGATGTAACTGTACATTTATTACCATTGTGTGACCTTTGGTGATACATACATAACTGACATGCTGCACATTGTCGTTGCAGGTGGCCCAGGCCCAGCAGCATCAGCAAGTGCCGTTGCGGAGGATACAGAAACCCACCCTGCATCTGACTCACATACCAGTGAGGCACAGAATATAGCCCCCATCAGACGCAGGGCTAGGGCTGTACCGCTACCCGAATTGAGCCAGGACTCTGACGACATGCGGGATGACGGGGACACACCGTCCCCAGATGGCAGATGCACTGTGATGCAGGAGTCTCAGCCCCAGCGTAGCACAACACCCCGCAGGAGGCCTTGCTATGCAGGTGCACAGCATGTTGAAGCAGGAGAGGGACCATCAGTCTTCGGTGGCCTGGAATCTGCTATGTTGAAGCAGCAGCGCCTGCAAAACAGAAGAATCGCAGCTTTACAAAGACAGATGCAGGCACACAATTCAAACATGGAGGGCTGCATTGGCAGTTGGAGTGCCTCAATTCCAACTTCACTAAACTGCATGAGGGACAGCTCCAAGCCTCTGAGAACACCAGGGAGCTGACAAATGCAGTGAGGGAACTGTGTACAGAGCTGCGGCACGACAGAGTCAGCCACTGCAGGAAGGAGAGGCATTTTATGGGGATGTTTGGTGGTTTCTGTCGGTCAGTCAATCGCCTTGCAAATTCAACAGCCCTCATATCGCGGCGTGCTGTAGCCGCACAGGTGGAGGCAGCGCACAGCAGTAGGGATGTGGCACAAGGACTGGTGCAGATCACAAATGTGCTTGACAATATGCTGGGTAACCGCTCCGCCACACCCAGTGAACTGGGACTGGGGGACACTGAGGACACATTTAGCCTCATCAGTGTAGCTGTGCCCACCACTGATGCTAGGCGTCGCAGTGCCAGACACAGCAATGCTACTGAGGCCGACAACAGAGGTGCCAGTGAGGCCACTGCGCACTCGAGTGGCTTGCGTGGCCGTAGAAAGTGAGAGTTATGGCCACAGAGGACTGTTTATCATTGTGTCATACAGTAAACTATGATTGAATAGTGAGATACTGTTATCAGCTTTTTTGTATAAGTTACTTAACCTTATTTGTGCTGCTAGTGAAACTCATGTTACCTGACGTTAAGGTAATACATTTTCTAACTACAAGTACACGTCAGTGGAGTTGTGTTGTAATTACTTACATCTGAAATGGTTGTGCGTGATGTCAGCACGCCTTTGCCTGCCCTCTGCTGCACTGGTCCTGTCTGCTGGCTGTAGGGGGGTATGGGATCATCATCCTCAACAGAGTCAGAATCAGATATTTCCACAGGTATGCCCCTGGTGGTAGCTATATTGTGTAAGATCGCACAAGTAGCCACTATTCTACATGTCGTGTCCGGGCTGTACTGTAGTGCCCCTCCACTTTTGTGGAGACACCGGAAGCGACTCTTTGCAGCCCAAAGGTGCGCTCCACCACATTGCGGGTTGCCCTGTGTGCTGCATTGTATCTCCGTTCTGCAGGTGTTGTAGGATTTAGGTACGGCGTCATCATGTAGGTGCGCACTGCGTAGGCACTGTCTCCTGGAAGGAACAGAGGGTATGATGAGTAAGTAAGCCATCTGACGCCACAACGGCATCAATGTGCCAGTGTACAGAGGGTCAATACCTAGTAAATATCCTTCACCAAACTCCCCAGCTAGCAGTCTTGTCTGAATCCCGCTGTGGCGAAAGATGTATGAATCATGTGTGCTCCCTGGGTACCTGGACACGAGATCAGTTACGATATAGGAGGCATTGCATATCACCTGTATATTCATTGAATGTTGGTATTTACGGTTGCGGTACACATACTCTGTGGCCGATGGTGGACAGATTGCAAAATGTGCCCCATCTATAGCACCTAGGACGTGGGGGAACTGTGCTATCAGATAGAAATCTATTTTTGTCTGCTGTATTTCTTGTGGGGTGTTGGGGAATCTGATGTACTGGTGTATCCTACTCAGCATGGCGTTGATAAATGCATTGAAAAATCCAGAGAGGGCACTCTGTGATACCCCTCCAGCTGCTGCTATGACCCCTTGACAGCTCCTTGAGGCTAGTAGGTGCAGGGAGCATAATACCTGCACATGTGTGGGTATGCTATTGGTCCTGTGTGTTGTGCGCTGCAGTATAGGTTGTAGCTCAGCTATCAGGTCAAGTATCATGGCTGAGCTTAACCTGTACTTCTCAAAAATGTCCTCCTCAGTCTGGTCAAAAAGGGTAATGCACACTCTGAAAATGAGCTCCTGTCTCCTCCTCCCCCTCCTCAAACCTGCCAAGATCCTCATTCCCCTCGCCATGACGTAGAGTGCAGCCATTGTGGAAAAGAGTCTGAGGCATTCTGGGCCTCTTTATGTAGGTTGCACCTGGTTATCACCTGGTTTCACTTAGTGGTATTTTGCATGTGCAAAAGGCCATTCTGCGAAAAATCGCAATTTGCGATTTTTTGATGCATCGAATTGCAACTTGATTTTGCGCTAATTGCGATTCGGTATTTCATGTCGCAAATTGCGAGACGCAAAATGCGACACGCAAAACCAAGTTGCAACGCAAAAAATCACTATTTTTTCAATTTCTTATTTTTGGTCTGCGAATGCCTTTCAAGCATCGCAGACCACGTTTTTGCATTCGCAAACGGCCAATTTTAGCGATTCGCACCGTTTGCAAATGCAAAAACACTTGATACATCTGGCCCAAAAGTTTAGGGATCTTTATTGCGAAAACCTGGGACTTGGCAGCGGAAACACACCAACACATATACAAAAGGCAAAGTTTCCCAACTGGTTCGTGCCACTGAAATAGTAGTGAAGTTTAGGTGAAGCATGTCACTTCAATTTTTTTTTGCCTGTCGCCCACTCCTCTCGTGTGGTGCACATACAGTTATAAACATACAGGAGGAGGAGAGAGGTTGGTTGGTCCATCATACAGACTCTTTAATCATAAAATGTATAACACAAGTGTTATACATCTTACGCTGCAGAAATATCACTCACTGATTACCACACTATTTTCAGGAAAAGATCAGGAATTTTCCCTAATTAATAGGCATCCCTTTTAAGGATGCTGGGTTCCTCACCCACCGGGGTGGCATCCTTCATTACTGAAACATACTCCTCATCCGATGCGTGCCCTGCCGACGGGCATCCTTTCAGAGCTCTTTTTTGGAGATAGTTTAACACAAATTCAGGAAACCGATATGGCCTAATAAAACCCCCTAAATGAGAATTGTTTCTTTTCTTCCAGGGGGTTGATGTCAAATAAAATGGGCAAAAAGATGTCAAGTTAATAAAATTACCTATGTCAATCCTCGTTTCGAAATGTATTAAACCTGACAGGATTCCATGGTAAGATTAAAAGTAATAATGGATTCACTGGGCACTTGTTAGACTTGGCATCCTTGACGTGGTCTCTCCTAACTTTTTGCCTTTGCTTCCCAGGTTGATGATGTGTGCTGGACTCTGTTTGTGCTATTTTTGATACTCTAGGCACTTTATCACTGCTTACCAGTGCTAAAGTGCAGGTACCCCTGTGTGAAGTGTATGTGTAATTGGCTTTTCCAGGACTGGCATATTTGATTTACTAGTAAGTTCTAGTAAAGTGCACTGGAGGTGCCCAGGGCCTGTAAATCAAATGCTACTGGTGGGCCTGCAGCACTTGTTGTGCCACCCACATGAGTAGCCCAATAGACATGGCTCAGACCTGCCAATGTAGTGTCTGAATGTGCAGTTTTAAACTGCCAGTTTGACTTGGCAAGTATACCCACTTGCCAGGCCTAAACCATCCCTTTTTATATATGCAAGGCACCCCTGAGTTAGGCCCAAGGTAGCCCCAGTGGCAGGGTGCTGTGTATGTTAAAGGTGGGACATGTACTGATGTGTTTTACATGTCCTAACAGTGAAACCCTACCAAATTTGGTATTCACTGTGCAAGGCCTATCTCTCTCATAGGTTAACATGGGGGCTACCTTTAAATATTATTAAACTGCAGACTCCCTTTGACAGCAGATAGAAATATGTAGTTTGTGTTCTCTGAACTCACAGTTTAAAAATACATCTTTTAGTGAAGTTGGTTTTTAGATTGTTAGTTTGAAAATGCCACTTTTAGAAAGTAGACATTTTCTTGCTTAAACCATTCTGTGACTCTGCCTGTTTCTGGAGTCCCTATCTGGGTCAGTTTGACAGTTGGGCTGGTTGCACCTCTTCTCTATACAGTGACACAAAGGAAGCTGCCGTGTAACCTGCATATCCTGATGATCCGTCTGTGCTAGAGTGGAGGGAGGAGTGGTCACTCACACCCGAAAGAGCTGTGTCTGCCCTCACACAATGCAGTCTCCAACCCCCTGGTGTGTGTTTGGGGCCTGGCCTGGGCAAGGCGGGATCTTGTGAACAACAGAGTATTTGAAGTTTGACAACTTCAAATGCAGAAAGGGGTATAAGTATTGGACCCAAAAACCCTGAAAATTACATTAATTCAAGGATTCAAGAGGACCTCTGCCTGGAGAAGAGCTGAGGAGAAGTGCTGCCCTGGCCTGTGTTGGGCTATATTGCAGTTGCTGCTTCTGCCTGTGCAAGGGAACAGAGATTGAATTTTTTTTTTGCATTCCTGCTTGAGAGGTATCTCCAAGGGCTTGGGGTAAATCTTGCCTCCTGTTTGGAAGCCTCATGGACAGCAAAGGCTTCACCATCCAGTTCTGAGTCTGCATGCTGTGGACTCTAGCTTGCCAGAGGGTGGCATTCTAGTTCTTGGTCCCCTGGAAGTGAATTTCTGGAGAAAACCTGTCTAACAACTCCGGGCGATGTGGTGCGGCTTTGCTAAGGACACCGCTGCATGGAACCCACAACACCACCTGCACCTGAATCCGTGGACCTCGCAGAAGCGCGACCACCCCATCGACTCCGCAGGCTTCACGTCGCCGCAGCCTCTGACCCCGTACAAATGCGCAGAGATCAAAGTGTCTTAAGTCCGACGTACCTGACACCCAACACCCAACGCCATCACAGCAACTGCGGTCCTGTGATGTCATTGCAATTCCGTGAGGTCGCCTCGCAGCATTGTGACTTTGCCAGACTTCGTAACTGCCAGAACCAAGGGACCGACACCTCGCAACCGGCACCACCACACCTCTACTGCTCTGCAGTAAGGACCCGATGCCATTGTGTGATGCCTCAGCCCTATAGCACCGGAACCGATGCCGCATCAGATCCAGTGATGCCTCAAACTTCGACTTTGTTCACCGACCTGTTTTCTACTTTGTTTTACAAAGGTACTGTACCTGAGGGTCATACAAATACGTAAACAGGGCCAGGCATCGCATTGTAGGAAACAACTCCGTCATGACGCTGCTTAACATCAAATTGCAGCATTAGTGCTTCTAGGCACTATTTTTGTGTTTTTTAAGAGCTAAAATCATATTTTTAACGGTGTATTGTGGATTTTTATCAGATTTGGTCTTGTTTATTTAGATAAAATATTTACAATTTTTCTGAACCTGTGTTGTGTCATTTTGTAGTGGTTCACTGTATTACTGTGTGTTTTGGTACAAATACTTTACACATTGCTTCTGAGTTAAGCCTGCCTGCTTGTGCCAAGCTACAGAGGAGGTGAGTGGGGGTCAACTAAGCATGATTCTTCTTTACCCTGACTAGAGTGAGGGTGCTTGCTTGGACATGGGGTAACCTGACTGGCAACCAAAGAACCCATTTCCAACAGCACTATTATCTGTGAATTCCTAAACCATCAACATGTTTCTTGTTTCTAATGGCCCTGTAGAGTCCCTGGCATTCATGAGGGTCTTGAAAAAAGCACTGATGTAATCTTCTAAGTGTCAGCAATTGACGTGCCTTACAACATTGTGCAAAACAAAACAATGAAAGGGGGTCACTCACATTAAATTCTGTTGAAATTAATATCTGGTAAACGACAAACAAACATAAATCAAAAGTACAACATATAACTACAGTTAGATTTTTTATTGCATCATGCACCTATGTGAACTTATACCAGATCCTTGTCACCAAAAGGACCCAAAATATCGTGCCTAGCAAAACATACTATGTACAGCACACTGAAAACACGTGCATCCATAGTGGAAGACGCAAAAAAGTGCCTTGCCCTGTCTGGGAAAAATCAGGACCAGGGTAGAGACCAGATTGTGTCCTATGTAGATATTTTCAAAAAAGAAGTGCTGATCAAAAGGACATAGTATTTGTTTTTCTCTTACATATACACGCCAGAACAATATTTCTCACACGTTGGCAGGCTGGCGATTTCACCTATGCATGTGCCTTTCTCTGTGGAGAAAGAAAATGTTTTTTTCTGTTTAAAAGGGTTCTTGGGCTTCGGCAAGCAGCCATTTCTGGGAGCTGCCTCTACAATGTGGCACGTCAACTTGTGCTGTTCGGACTGCCCGACTGTTGCGGTTGGAAGCCGTCATCTTGTATTGGAGGGCTCTTTGAAAACATCCTTACTGGATTTTATAAAAAAAGGTTCCTTTGTTACAATAAAAAGTCACCTTTAAAAACATATGAAATAAAGCAGAAGAAGAGTCACCTGCTTTTTTATAAAGTCCTAATTTACTAGGCGATAATGTTCCTACATCACATTACTAGGAAGGAAACCAACAGCCATCTTAGAGACTCACTGGATTGACTAGCCAAAGGTAGCTTAGGGCCAAACATCTCCCACCAATCTTGGTAATCTACAGGCATGGAGCAAGGTGCATCTGTCTCATATTTGGCTCACCACGTTTGAAAATCTGACAACATCCCATGTGTTTCTACTGTGGATCTTAGACCTGACTCCCATCTGCTTAGCCTTTCTACTACCCTAACCTCTACCAACTTACAAGAGGGTAGTGCTGTATCTACTTCAGACACACCACTCTCCTTGCCAGGAGGATCATAAAGAACAAAGGTTTTACCTTAGGCTTGGGGAGAGATATCACAATTTTAAGATCCTTACCAAAGAAAACAAGATACAAACTTACCTTAATTCTTTGGCCCGAGATCTCCAACAAGATACCACTTACTTCTTCCTAGAATTTAGTCAGCACCTGGCACAGCATGAACATCTGGATGCCATTTCTCATCTCACTGCACCTTCTACAGCTTGAGACCAGACCATTTGCAAACATGCTCATTTTGCTGGGGGTCATACAGATTCTGTAGAGGGTATAGGAATAGTTATTTTTAAGGTAACAGGTTTGACAGTGGAGTAAATAATTTTTAAGGATCTTTGGCATAAATCCAGTTGCTCAAACAATGGTAGCATTCTGTAGTTTTTAAATTGGAAGGCAAAACAGTACATCCACAGATCAGGAAGGGCTAGACCTCCTTTCTCAAGTTTCCTTCTCAGCTTCTTCCAACTAAGCTTGTTTCCCTTGCTGGCCCCTATAAAGCTGCTCAGCATACTCTGACTTTTTACGAAAATGCCTTTAGGGAAGTAAAGGTTATATTGTTGAATACAGCAACTTTGAGAGAATCCCCATTTTAATCAAGTTTGTGAGATCATATATCTCCGGGCAGGTTCCTCCATCTAGTGAGAACTTCTTTAACTTCATCTCCCTTTTAAGGTTGACAATGGGTAGGTCCTCCAGTATGTCTGTGACTATTACGCCTAAGTATCTAATGAATGACTGTATTTTACCTGCATAGTTCAGTAAGTTCCAGTCCATGACATCTGTTTGGGACTTATTGCTCAAGTACCCAGAAAAAACATCAAACTCTTCAGTTACTTCCTCCATATAAGGTATAGTTAAATCAGGGTCTTTGGTATAGAGTAGAATATCATTGTCAAATAAAGCTATCTTATTTAAATAATTGAAAGACTGGAATGGTATGATGTCCCTATATTAATATATGTATTCTGATAATTGAAAAGTGTGTGTTTGGAATGAAAACGTGTGTATTTTCAGAAACTATACAAAATAAAAAAATAGATTTCCAAAATATATTTAAAGCTGGTATTTGAGTGATAAATCATGAAATATTACCAATATTATCACCTTGGTGCCAGGGGCAATGCAGCTATAGATGTCACGTATGACCCATGTAGAGGCATTCCAATTTGAAAAAGTATTTTTACATTACTGTTGGCAGCCCTGCCTAATGCACTGAGGTAATTGTCATGAGTAATCTTGCATGGGGCGGCCACTAAGGTAATTTTTTTTCTGCCATGGTCAGTAATAAAACACTAATAATATTAGTAGCTTTGGAGGATTTTGACTTAACATAAGTACCTCTTCTGACAGAAAAGTTTGGAGTCCCCTGCTCAAGTGATTTTCAGCCTTCCAGTTGAAGGTTACATTTACCAATATCCAAACTGATGGGCCCTGTATAGCGTTTTAATACCTTCAGTCAGGGGCAGGGGGAACCCAAATACCTCCAAAACTTCCCACAGATAAATCCAGCACACCCTATTGAAAGTTTAGCTGCGTGAATTGTAACAATTGCTAATGGGACCACACCCCTTTCATTTGCATGATTTATGGTGGAATTAACAAATGTGTGAAGTCATGCATTTGTCTATTTGGAAGAAACCATTTCTGGTCTAACTGGATAACTTTACCAGACACTTTTACTAATCATCTCACTAATATCCCTGAGTAGATTTTATAATCAGAGTTGAGTAATGAAATCGGGCAGTAAGACTCTGTATTATTTGGGCCTTTATTAGGTTTGAGGATCAGAGTTATTGTTGCCTCATTCCAGCTGGACGATTTTTCTACTTCATTCCTATATACTGTATTAGATTAAACATCTCCATCCATACAGGAATTATTACCAGTTTACTATTGCAACACATGTTGTACTAGTCAAGTCTTTCATGCCTTCCTTACACCAACTGGAATTCTCATTAATGAGGCCCTAGACGTGGTGTCTGGTAAGGGAGAACTGGAGGCCGCACAGCATTTAGTGAGAGGCCGGCTCACTTGTATGAAAAAGTGGAAGAGGTTACTCACTCTCAGAGCAGAAAATGCAACATGCCAAGAAAGGAGATATTCTCTGCACACTATGGGCACAGAACTTTAATGAAATAACAAAGCAAGGTGAGGCTCTACTGTATTCTGAGGAAACTTAATCTCCCATCTCACAAAGTCATCACAGTTATTCCATAAATCTCATGCTAAAGAACAAATAAACATGCCTTACCTGTGTATCTTCAGCCCAGAACCAAGGAGGAGGGAGGAGTTCAAGAATATATCCAAATCCTGCAATAAAACCTACACCTTCCCTCAACTGCTTTTTTAGAGTTATGAGTCAAACAAATCACTCCTTTCACAAACACTTTAGTTCGAAGCACTTTGGCCTCTAATCTTGGACCAGAGCTGGCCCTCATGGGATGCAACTAGCACAGAAGTTGGTGTCGCCCCCTCAGTTACTTGACCCCCAGTAATAACGACATAAGCATTAGAGGCACTCGGATCAATACAACTAATCAAGAAATCATTGTCTGGGTACAGTGTGCATACTGCAGACACGGAACAGATGTGAAGGTCATGCAGATCTAGCAGAGAGCAGTGCAAGAGCTGAGCAAATAATTATGAGTTCAAGTAGGGGGAATGTAGAAAACAAGGAGAAATCAATGAGGATGGGCACTGTGAAACTGCCTATCAGTAGGCATACAGGCAGATATTAAAAAAAGGTTAGAGGTCTCCAAAACGAATCAAAGAGAGATTTGCAGCATGTTGCAGACCATAGAAGCTATGCTAGAAGAAGTTACACAGCGAATAGCAGCCCTAGAGTTAAAAGTAGACATAATGAGCAGTGAATTTAGAGATAGCTCCTCAGAGATCTTGGCACTTGAAAGAAAAAATCAGAACCTTTTGGAGGATCTCGAGTGGTTGGAAAACCACGCACACCAAAATAATCTGAGAATCCTAAATGTTCCAGCGGGGGCAGAGGATTATGGCCTAAGAGAGTTTGTCATCAAACTTCTCAGAGAGGGGGTCCTTAGTGGAAAGCTCAGGAGAAAGAGATCCAGCAAGGTCACAGAGACCCTTTTAAACAGAAGGAAGGGTGCAAGAAAGCCAGGAAAATCTTTCTGAATTATCTGTCATACACTATCAAGGCGCAGATATTAAGGCATGCACTTAAGTCCCGAACATTAACAGTGGGCGAGCACACATAGTATTAGGGAAGATATAAGTACAGAAACAGAACTGTGTCAGTAGGCATTGGGTCAGAGAATTGATGAGATAATGGAAAATGGAGCTAAAGTACAGTTAAGGTTTCCAGCTATCTTAGAGTTAATGTGGAGAAATTAAATACTTAACGTCAGGAAAGTAGAACAGGCTGACTAACTCATTAACGTGGGACAGAAAGGCACTTAACCCAATTTTGTCACTTATAGCAGCCTATCCTCACAGGTAGGCCTATAAAAGGCTTGCTGTAATGCAAAGATCTCTAGAGGCATATGGATTGATGCCATTAGGCTTAGGGAGGGCTTCCTAGGGAACTGTGGGAGAAGGGCGTGGGTGGGGAGCAGTGGCAAAAAAATACAAAAAAGTAAAGTCATTGTTACCATTAAAGTTAGTAATCTGATAAAAGATAGGCATCTTATGGCCATCAGTAATGTGAATTCCTCTGCATTAAGATTTTAGCTTTTGCCTTGCTTTCTCAATGTTTCGGAAGCCTTCTATTAAGAGATTAGATGAGGCAGGTCCAGATATGAACCTGGAATGTTAAAGGGGTGCTCACAAAACGTAAGGCAAAACTAATTTTGCAATATCTCCAAGATAGCACAGCACAGGACCTCATCTTACAGAAGACTCACCTCATATTAGAGGGGGTAAGAGATTATTTGGGAAGCAGAGATGCTCAAAACATGTAGCATGCACTGATCAGTTAATTAACTCTAAGGGCGTTGCACTCCTAGTTAGGAAGCATTACAGAATATATCTCTTAGATTATAGGGTAGATACTGCAGGCAGATGGGTAGTCGGGAATCTTTGATGTGGGGGATTATATTCACTTGTGCTGGGTATTATTAGCCAATTTGTATTGACCCAGGTCTGCTAAAGAGGCTTCAATTGAATATAATGGAATCCCCTGCATCAGTGATTCCAAGAGACAACTTTAATGTTCTTTTAGACAGAGATCTAGATACCACATCTATGAGGAAGGGAGCCAGCACTACTAAGGTCACCAAGGCATTTAAATGTTTGAGGTGGGACTAATGACTGTTGGAAACATGGCAAATGAAGGTGTGCTGAGAGAGGAGGTGCACCTTTTGCAGCAAACAGTATCAAACCCACTCTAGAATTGATCTAGTTCTGGTGAATAATATTCCCAGAGGTAAACTGAGAGAGGTTACTCACATCTCTGTGCTTTGTTTGTATCACTAAGCCATCCTGCTGATTTTACAAATATCAGTAGAGTAGGGTAGATGGACTATGGAGACAACACTTCTACCTGACCATGCACTTGTATAAAAACTTAGAGAGCAGAGTAGGCTGTTCTTTGAGGTGAATGAGAGCAGCGCCCCCTATGCCACTGGTGTCAAACACCTTTATGGTGCATATCGGCGGAAGTCTTTGTAAGATAGCCTCTGCTAAGACTAGAAAATTATAAGAAGAAGTTAGGAGAGTTTAAGAAGATATTGTAGAGTTGCAAAAGGTGATATTGAAGGAAGAATACCATGGGGATGCTCAGACTAGTCATAATGAGCTATGTGAAAAACTAAAGGCCTTGAAGGACTTAATAGATGGAAGAGTGAGAGCTAGGTGGCAGGCCCCCCATTTACTGTGTTGTGAGTTTGGGAAATTGAGTGGCCAGGTGCTTGAATGGAAGGAAAGAGTAGATAGGGCCACAGATTGTGCTTTTTGTGCGTCAGTGCAAATCCATTCTGTAGTGTTCAAGAACTTAAAGGTAAAAAATATCTGAATCCTACGCCACATGAAATGAAGGATCATTTGTATTGTGAGGTTGAATGTCCGCAGGGGTGTCGGCTGCCTCCCAATAGGTTGGTCACAGGGCCTGGCTGCAGGCCAAGCCCAGTTGTCAGCCCTCTGCTGTGCACAGCTGAAGGCCACGCACAATATGAGGTTGGCTGCCTGTGCAGGGATTTGTCTCATGGTCTTGACATTTGCTAGGCCCTGGGGGCAACCCCTGCTGCAGTCGGCCAGATAGATAGATATATATATTCACTGAAAAAAAGCTATGTTTTTTCTCCTCGGAACCTGGGAAAAAGCAAAGTTTCGGGGTGATCTGTCAAGCGGGTGCCGAGAAAAAGGGGTGTCCCAAAATGCATTTTCCCCTTTCATTTTTCCATAGGGATTTTGAACAGCGATAGTACCAAAACCACTGAACGGAATTACATCAAATTTGTCAGAAAGCTAGTTCTTGGTCCCGAAAGAGCCCTTTATGTTATTTGGCGTAGATCCATTCAGTAGTTTTCTAGTTATTGAATGAAAAACAAATTTGTATAAATAGGGATATGGATGCTCCTTGGATCTCCCTCAGATCCTCCTCGGATCCTCCTCGGATCCTCTGCGGATTCGGAGATAAAGCAAGGCCCTGATTGGCTGGCTGCAACCTGACTGAAAAGTTGCAGTCACCCTTTTGTTTCTTGAATTACCTGGATGGTGAGAAAAAACTGTGTAAAAACATATAATGGGCCAGAATACAGATATTCTGACCCCCTCGGGCACATGGAGGGGTCCCTTAGGAGCCCCTCATGGCCAAAAATGTGCCCATTTTTTTTTCTGCCGATCTGAGGATTCGAGGATCCTTCACGGATCCTCCTCAGATCCTAGGGAAAAGCAAGGCCCTGTTTGGCTTGCCGCAACCTGACACAAATATTAATTTGTGCATTAAAAAAACATAAAAATTCACTGAAAAAAACAAAGCTTACAGGCAGGTCACTGTTAGGTTGACGTTTTACCCATACAAAACCATAGAAATTCAGAAGTTATAGCTATACTTATGGTTATACTTATCTGAAGAAACTATAACTCATGCTGGAAAGTAACTTTAGGCAACGAGTTATAGTTTCTTAACATAAGTATAACTATAAGTGTAACTATAACTGCTGAATTTCTATGGTTTTGTATGGGTAAAACATCAACCTAACTATAACGCCCCTGTAACCTTTGGACTTTGAGCGTTCTATAAACTTTTGTCAATTTCCAGGCCTATGAGAAAGACCTACAGCATAGAAACCAGTTTAAAATGTGTGTTGTGGTTTTGCGTTCGAAATAAACCTTTTGGTATGTGCCCATCTTATGCTAATTAGCTCATGTTGTGCAAAAAAAGTCATTATGTGTGTCTGTTCTGCAGTTTTAGTGACATTGCTGAACACAAGTTTTTCATCATGTAGAAGAATGTGCTTTCACATTCTGAGTGGATATTAACTCTTCAACATGGTCATCATGTGCATGCATAAATTCACAGGGATCAGCAGATTTGTGTAGATGACCGTGTTTTGGAGAGAGCATGAAAGCTTTGGTTCTATGCTCTAAATGCCAGCTGCATCAGAATGTTTTAAAGCACTTAGGGGAAAACACATGACTGCTTACAATGTGACTGTAGAGCATTGATAGTGAGCCACTAATGGTCATGGGAAATCTGAAATTGTTTCTAGTATTTTAACGAAAAACTCTGTAACCTGGCATGTTATGTTTGATAAGAAAATTGTTGAAATTCATACAAAGGTGACTTCTCATCCTTAAATTTTACTCAAAACCGCTTATCATTTCTGGATTGTAACATGACAGTTTTTATTTTGTTTCCTTGCAGTCATATGTGACCTGTTCTCTGGGAATACAGTACGTAGGTTATGTGATGATCTGTTTCGCTGCAACCAACTCAGTTTGTTCCATGGCGTTTGGCAAGCTTTCGCAGTACACAGGTAGAATTGCTCTGTTTGCACTAGGTAAGTCAGTCCATGTTTTTCTTTATATGTACAATGAAAGGGAGCATTGGCTATAACTTTCAGTTCAGTCTCAAGGAATGTTTTGGTACACCTTCGTGTTCTTTTTTTAACCCCTTTGCTGCCAGGCCTTTTCCCCCTCAGGTGGCAGGCCTTTTTGTGGCTATTTGGGGTAGTTCGCGCTTTGGCGCTCATAACGTTTGGTCCACATAAGCTACCCATGCCAAATTTGTGGCCTTTTTTTTCAACATCCTAGGGATTCTAGAGGTACCGAGAGTTTGTGGGTTCCCCTGAAGGAGACCAAGAATTTAGCCAAAATACAGCTAAAATTTGGTTTTTAAAAAAAAATGGGAAAAAGGGCTGCAGAAAAAAAGCTTGTGTTTTTTCCCTGAAAATGGCGTCAACAAAGGGTTTGTGATGCTAAAATCACCAGCTTTCAGAAACAGGCACACTTGAATCAGAAAACCAAATTTTTCAACACAATGTTGCCATTTTACTGGGATATACCCCATTTTTACTATCTTCTGTGCTTTCAGCCTCCTTCCAGTTAATGACAGAAATGGGTGTGAAAATCCCGGACAGATAAACATTTCTGAAAAGTAGAGAAAATTCTGAATTTAGCAAGGGGTCATTTGTGTAGAGACTACAAGGTTTTCCTACAGAAAATAACAGCTGAAATACAAAAATATTGAAATTGAGGTAAATAAAAAAGCAATTTCTCTCTACGTTTTACTCTGTAACTTTTTCCTGCCATGTCAGATTTTCAAAAGCAATATACCGTTAGGTCTGCTGGACTCATCTAGTTGCAGGGGTATATAGGGCTTGTAGGTTCATCAAGAGTCCTAGGTACCCAGAGCCAGTGGTCAATTTGTAAATAAAAAAGTGGCAGTGCCCAAAGCCCTTCTCTTAAACACACAGCTGCGGCAATTAAATGTGCCAGCACGGAATACTGAGACAGCATAATTCTGAAGCCATCTCGGTCCTCTTCAATCCATTTAAGGCCACTTCCTGCCCCTTCAGCTCACTCTGGCAGCTCTCTGCTTTTTACCCGTGTGACGCTTTTTTGTTTTTCCCTTCCTCTGTCTTTCCCATATGCGTCTTTTACTCGCAGCAAATGGTTGAGGCAGAAAAGTAAGTGCCGGCCCTCAAAAATAAGTGCTGGTGCTCAGCACTGGAAACAATAAGCACAAATTAAGCACTGCCCAGAGCCAATAAATGAGGTGCACCTTCCAATGAGTTTTCAATGTATACCGGGTATACAGGAATTTATTTCGTAAAATATAAAAAGTCAAAAATAGGTATCAAGAAAACCTTTGTGTTTCCAAAATGGGCACTAGATAAGGTGTTGAGAAGCAGTGGTTATTTGCACATTCCAGGGTCCCCATTCTAGCATGTGAATTACAGGGCATTTCTCAAACAGATGTCTTTTTTACACACTGTCTTACATTTGGAAGGAAAAAAAGTAGAGAAAGACAAGGGGCAATAACACTTGTTTTTCAATTCTGTGTTCCCCAGGCCCCCCGATAAAAATGGTACCTCACTTGTGTGGGTAGGCCTAATGTCTGTGACAAGGAAACACAACATGGACACATCACATTTTCCCAAAGAAAACTGACCTATTTTTTGCAAAGTGCCTAGCTGTGGATTTTGGCCTCTAGCTCAGCTGGCATCTAGGGAAACTACCAAACCTGTGCTTTTTTGAAAACTAGACACCTATTGGAATTCAGAATGGGGTTACTTGTGGGTCTCTCACCAGGTTCTATTACCCAGAATCATTTGCAAACCTCAAAATTTGAAAAAACAAATACTTTTTCCTCATATTTCGGTGATGGAAAGTTCTGAAATCTAAGAGGAGCAACAAATTTCCTTCCACCCAGCATTCCCCCAAGTCTCCCAATAAAAATGGTACCTCACTTGTGTAGGTAGGCATAGCGCCCGCAACAGCAAATGCCCCAAAACACAATGTGGACACATTACATTTTCCTAAAGAAACTGACCTGTTTTTTGCAAAGTGCCTAGCTGTAGATTTTGGCCTCTAGCTCAGCTGGCAACTTGGAAAACCTGCCAAACCTGGACATTTCTAAAAACTAGACACCTAGGGGAATTCAGAATGGGGTGACTTGTAGGGATGTCACCAGCTTCTGTTACCCAGAATCCTTTTCAAACCTCAACATTTGTAAAAAAAAACACTTTTTCCTCACATTTCAGTGATGGAAAGTTCTGGAATCTAAGAGGAGCCACAAATTTGCTTCCGCCCAGCGTTCCCCCAAGTCTGCCAATAAAAATGGTACCTCACTTGTGTGGGTAGGCCTAGTGCCTGTGACAGGAACTGCCCCAAAACACAATGTGGACACATTACATTTTCCTAAAGAAACTCACTTGTTTTTTGCAAAGTGCCTAGCTGTAGACTTTGGCCTCTAGCTCAGCCGGAAACTTGGAAAACCTACCAAACCTGGACATTTCTAAAAACTAGACACCTAGAGGAATTCAGAATGGAGTGACTGTTGGGGCTCTCACCAGGTTCTGTTACCCAGAATCATTTGCAAACTTCAAAATTTGGTTAAAAAAAAACACTCTTTCCGCTCATTTCGGTGATGTAAAAGTTCTGGAATCTAAGAGGAGCCACAAATTTCCTTTCACCAAGCATTCCCCCAAGTCTCCCGATAAAAATGGTACCTCACTTGTGTGGGTAGGCCTAGTGCCTGCGACAGGAAATGCCCCAAAACAACAACATGACCACATCACATTCTCCTAAAGAAAACTGACCTGTTTTTTGGCAAAGTGCCAAGCTGTGGATTTTGACCTCTAGCTCAGCCGACACCTAGGTAAACCTACCAAACCTGGAAGTTTCTAAAAACTAGACACCTACGGGAATTCAGAATGGGGTGACTTGTGGGGCTCTCACCAGGTTCTGTTACCCAGAATCCTTTGCAAACCTCAACATTTGGCAAAAAAAACACTTTTACCTCACATTTCGGTGATGCAAAGTTCTGGAATCTCAGAGGAGCCACAAATTTCCTTCCACCCAGCGTTCCCCCAAGTCTCCCGATAAAAATGGTACCTTACTTGTGTGGGTAGGCCTAGTGCCTTTGACAGGAAATGCCTCAAAACACAACGTGGACACATCACATTTTCCTAAAGAAAACTGACCTGCTTTTTGCAAAGTGCCTACCTGTGTATTTTGGCCTCTAGCCCAGCCGGCACCTTGGAAAACCTACCAAACCTGGACATTTCTAAAAACTAGACAGCAAGGGGAATTTATAATGGGGTGACTTGCGGGGCTGTCACCAGGTTCTGTCACCCAGAACCCTTTGCAAACCTCGAAATTTGACAAAAAAAGCCACTTCTTCCTCGCATTTCAGTGATGGAACATTCTGGGATCTGAAGGAAGCCACAAAATTCCTTCCTCCCAGCATTCCCTCAAGTCTCCCAATAAAAATGGTACCTCACTTGTGTGGGTAGGCCTAGTGCCCACGACAGGAAACGCCCCTAAACGCAACATGGACACATCACATTTTTACATTAAAAATGGATGTGTTTTTCACAAAGTGCCTAGCTATGGATTTTGGCCTCTATCTCAGCAGGAACTTAGAGAAATCTACCAAACCCACACAGTTTTTAAAACTAGGGGAACCAAAGATGGGGTGACTTGTGGGGGTCTCACCAGGTTCTGTTACCCAGAATCCTTTGCAAACCTAAAAAAAAAACACCTTTTCCTTCCATTTCGGTGATGGAAAGTTCTGGAATCTAAGAGGAGCCAGAAATGTCCTTCCACCCAGCATTCCCCCAAGTCTCCCAATAAAAATGGTGCCTCGCTTGTGTGGGTAGGCCTAGTGTCCACAACAGGAAATGCCCCATCACACAACATGGGCACATCAAAATGATCTATTACAAACTATCTGTTTTTGCAGGGGGGGCACCTGCGTTTTTGGTCCCAGGTGTGGCAGTCATCTTGGGAAACCTACCAAACCCAGACATTTTTTTAAAACTAGACACTCAGAGGAGTCCAGGGAGGTGTGGCTTGTGTGGATCCCCAAAACTTTTCTTTCTTACCCAGACTCCTCTGCAAACTTCATATATAGCTAAAACAAATCAGATTTTCCACACTTTTCTTTGTAGGATCACTGTGCTGGTACAAATTTCCTACCACCCAATGCTCTCCTCAGTCTGCAGATAAAAATTCAACCTCACTGTCTCGTTTTCAAAAATGTCTTTATTCCGCAAGGCACTGCACTGTCCCCTTTCAAGTTTTTTACAGACAGGCTCCCTTGGATAGCGGATTGTGCCACAAGCAACAGTGTCCACTCTGAACAATTCCTTGAACAACTGCACTCCAGTGTAGAAGTTATCTATATACAAATGGTGACCTTTGTTAAACAGTCGTCTACCAAGTTCCCACACAATTTTCTAACTAACTCTAAAACTGGGCAGATAACCAGGGGGGTCAATACTGGAATCCCTACCAGTGTAGGAAATTATAAACATATCCTGTACTACTTTCAGACAGCATGTACAATTTAATTCCATACCGTGCCCTCTTGCTAGGAATGTACTGCCTAATAACCAAGCGACCCTTGTACGGGACCAAAGACTCGTCTGCACTCTTTTCTTTGCATGGAACATACACCTCTGAAAACCGATGTACAAAGTGATCAAGGATAGGCCTAATCTTAAAAAGACGGTCAGAAACAGGGTGATCTTGTTGCAAGGCTGAAGCATTGTCAACAAAATGCAGCATCCGAAGAAGAAGCAAATACCGATTACGAGTCATGGTTGCAGAAAATATAGCCGTTGCCATCAAGGGACTAGTAGACCAATAAGAAGCCAGTGACGGCTTCATTATCAACCCATCAAAAAAGTTAAACCCAAGAACTTTTTCCACTGGTTAGCTCTAGACTGAGGCTTAAGTTTGGCAGCGTTGTCCCTCAAATACTGCTCCGCACACAAATTAGTCTGCTCAACAATATTTTCCCAAAATACATTGTCCATTAACAACTCAAAGAAATTGACAGGCAAAAAGTTTTCCGTATTTACTCTACACCCTGGGAGACCAGTAAACGCAGGCAACTGTGGCTACTCCATGTTTGGGGCAACCCTGGTGTCAGGTCTTCCAATGGGAAATCTTTTAGCCCCAGGTTGCTGCACTATTGGCACATCAGTGCTGCCTCTAAAACAGGCCCTTCATCTGCGCTCAGAGTGGCTTCCTTATCAGGAGATTCCTCTCGGACCAAAAACTCACTGCCAGAATCTCTCACTTCCGACTCTGCCTCAGATGCATAGTCGGTCTCATAATCATGGTCAGAAGATGACTCAAAAAGCATGCCAACGACCTGCTGAGCAGTCACTCTGCCGTGTCATGATCTTTTCTAAGAAGTGTAACTTGACAAATGCGCCAACAACCAGCATGTCTACAATAAGTAATAAACAAAGTGTGGCTTTATCAAAAAAGTTATGTACCAAAAACTATACCACTCACTTGCCTGAAAAAGCTAGACTCACCAGTGACTACTCTGCACAGACACAGCAATCACCAATGATATCCCACTAAAAAGAAAAAAGAAAAGCAAATTAGACATAAGACAACAAAAATATCATTGTGCACAAATCTAAGGACAAATTCACACACAATCCTGCATTTAGTACACCACCCACAAACATGTCATTCATCCATGGCAACAATACTCCTTTGGAGTAAATTATTTTTACTTACCTAAAACATGCAACTACGCACACTGCAGGTCAACCACTGCCAAAACCACAACAAGCCACAACATAGGAAGCAAAAGCGTTGAACTAGAACAAAAAGGAGAAATAACCAGTTATAATCATAAATGCGAATACTTTACCAGTTGACAAACACCCCGCCACCAAACATTTCGAAATTTTCCCTGGTGTCTAGTGTTCTCTGCCCCCCCCACCCCCTTGGGGCAGATGGGCCTAAAAAAATAGGCCGATCTGCCTCCAAGGAGGACAGAAATGGCCTCCGGTATTGTGCTGAATGCCTTGCCCAAGGGGCCGCCACCCACATAAATAAACAACTAAAAAAATCCCTGACGCCTTGGTGGGTTTGCCTCCCTTGGGGGCAGATGGGCCTCAAAAAAGTAGGCTGATCTGCCCCAACAGTGCATTGCCCTCTTTGGGGGGTGACCCTTGCCAAAGGGGGCACCACCAACACAAAAAAACAAGGGAAACAAAAAACAAATCCCTGGCTTCTCGGTGGCTTCTGCGCCCCTTGGTGGCAGATGGACCTAAAAAGATAGGCTGATCTGCCCCCAAGGGGGGCATAAATGGCATAAACTATATTGCCCCCTTTGGGGGGGTGACTCTTGCCCAAGGGGCCACCTCTGCACACAAAGCACACACATACAAACTCACACAAGATCCCTGGTCTAAAAAAAAAATAGGCCGATCTGCCCCCAAGGGGGGCAGAACTGCCCAACAGTGCATTGCCCCATTTGGTCGGCGACCCTTGTCCAAGGGGCCACACCCCCACACAAAAAAATCAAGAGCAAAACACCCCTGGTGTCGTCGTGGCTTCTGCCGCCCTTGGGGGCAGATCGTGCTAAAAATAATTGGCTGATCTGCCCCCAAGGGGGGCAGAAATGGCAAAAAACATTATGCCCCCTTAGGGGAGTGACCTTTGCAGAAGGGTCCCCTCTCCGACATGTGAAACATTACAAAAAATAAAATAAACAATAATCCCTGGTGTCTAGTGGGCATTCCTGCTGCCCAATCGCATTGCGAGTGGGCAGCAGGAATGCTGGAAGAGACATCGAGGGAAAGGAAAACCCTTTTCTTTCCCCCGATGCCTCTTTTAGAGGAATCCCTCCCCACGCAGAGAAGAAACTTACCTTCTTCTCCCTCGACGCGCTGGAAGCAAATGGCTTCCAGCACGTCGGGCAGCCTCTAATGATGTCAGTGCGAGATCGGGCGCTGACATCATTAGGTGGGGGTAAGGGTAGAAGGGGAAGCAATTCCCCTTCCAGCCCTGACCTGGGGGGGGATGGGAGACAGGCTCACAGGGGAGTGCTAGCGCTTCCCTAAGGGCCTGGTGCAGCGCAGGACGTAAGCGTTATGACCAGGGCACCTGAGGGGTTAAGGGCACAACTTGCAATTAAAAGGTCTAAGTGTAGCACAAACAAATTCAACAAGCGGCAAGTAAATGGTCAGAGTGCAGCACAAACAGACCCAAAAAGCTGCAGTCAAAGTGTCTGAGTCCAGCACCAATAAACCCAGCAATCTGCAATTAAAGGGTCTGAGTCAGGCACCAACGAACATAGCAAAATGCAGAGAAGAGTCTGAGTGCAGCATAACATACCCAACAAACAACCAAGGGCGAAACTTGGGGGGGAGAGGCTGTGGGTGGTTCATCCCCCTAATGTATTTTCTTATAAATAGTTGGGTGCAGGCGATTTCAGTCGGGTATTGAGAGATGTCAGCCGATTTCAGTAGCAATTTTAAGTACAAACAGACAAAAAACGCACACACACTATGTTTGAAAGTCCTCAAAAATATTGGTTATTTGACAGAATATTGTGTTTTCTCTCTTAGTACTCCTTCCAAATGACATTCCTCTCCCTTTCCACTCCCCCCTTGACCCTTTCCATGCACCCTGTTTGTTGTATAGTGTATTTAAACATTATATGCAGCCTGATTTTCAGAAAATCTGAAGCTCTCACCCCTCCCAATCTTACTCACCAAGCTACATGCCTACAAACAGCAGTCAAGGAGTCCAAGCTAGGCACCAGCAAACCCTTCAAGCTGCAAATAAACAGTCTGAGTTAGGCACCAACACACTGTAGGAGGCTGGCCTGGCTTGTAGTGGGTACCAAGGGGTACTTACACTCTGTACCAGGTCTAGTTAACCCTTATTAGTGTAGAAGAGGAGTTTCTAGCAGCTTAGGCTGATAGAAGGTAGCTATAGCAGAGCAGCTTAGGCTGAACTAGGAGACATGCAAAACTCCTACTATACCACTGGTGTCATATGCACAATATCATAAAAAAACACAATACACAGATATACTAAAAATAAAGGTACTATATTTTTATGACAATATGCCAAAGTATCTCAGTGAGTACCCTCATTATGAGGATGCCAAATATACACAAGCTATATGTACACAATACCAAAAATATGCAGTAATAGCAAAAGGAAGTAATGCAAGCAATGTAGTATTACAGTAGATTGCAATAGGAGCACATAGGTATAGGGCCACACAAACCATATACCCCAAAAGTGGAATGCGAACCACGAATGGACCCCAAACCTATGTGAGCTTGTAGAGGGTCGCTGGGACTGTAAGAAAACAGTGAGGGTTAGAAAAATAGCCCATCCCAAGACCCTGAAAAGTAGGTGTAAATTGCACCTATATTCCCCAGGGAGCACAGAAGTCGTGATAGGGGAATTCTGCGAGGAAGACCAACACCAGCAATGCAACCAAAGTGGATTTCCGGACGAGAGTACCTGTGGAATAAGGGGACCAAGTCCAAGAGTCGCAACAAAGTCGAGATTGGGCAGATGCCCAGGAAATGCCAGCTGAGGGTGCAAAGAAGCTGCCACCGGATGGTACAAGCTGTAGATTCTGCAAGAACGAAGAGGACTAGGAACTTCCCCTTTGGAGGATGGATGTCCCACCTCGTGAAGAAGCTTGCAGAGGTGTTCCCACGCAGAAAGACCACAAACAAGCCTTGCTAGCTGCAAGGGTCGCGGTTAGGGTTTTTGGATGCTGCTGTGGCCCAGGAGGGACCAGGATGTCGCCACTTGGATGAGGAGACAGAGGGGGCACCCAGCAAGTCAGGGAGTCCTCACAGAAGCAGGCAGCACCCGCAGAAGTACAGGAACAGGCACTTGGAAGAGGAGTGAACTGGAGCTCACCCGAAGACACAAAAGGGAGTCCCACGACGCCGGAGGACAACTCAGGAGGTTGTGCACTGCAGGTAGAGTGTCGGGGACCCAGGCTTGGTTGTGCACGAAGGAAATCCTGGAAGAGTGCACAGGAGCCGAAGCAGCTGCAAATCATGCAGTACCCATCAATGCGGTCTAGCGTGGGGAGGCAAGGACTTACCTCCACCAAACTTGGACTGAAGAGTCACTGGACTGTGGGAGTCACTTGGACAGAGTTGCTGAGTTCCAGGGACCACGCTCGTCGTACTGAGAGGGGACCCAGAGGACCGGTGATGCAGTCTTTTGTTGCCTGCGGTTGCAGGGGGAAGATTCCGTCGTCCCACGGGAGATTTCTTCAGAGCTCCTAGTGCAGAGAGGAGGCAGGCTACCCCCAGAGCATGCACCACCAGGAAACAGTCGAGAAGGCGGCAGGATCAGCGATACAAGGTTGCAGTAGTCGTCTTTGCTACTTTGCTGCAGTTTCGCAGACGTCCTGAGCAGTCAGCGGTCGATCCTTTGGCAGAAGGTGAAGAGAGAGATGCAGAGGAACTCTGATAAGCACTTGCATTCGTTATCTAAAGAATTCCCCAAAGCAGAGACTCTAAATAGCCAGAAAAGGAGGTTTGGCTACCTAGGAAGGAGGATAGGCTAGCAACACAGGTAAGAGCCTATCAGAAGGAGTCTCTGACGTCACCTGCTGGCACTGGCCACTCAGAGCAGTCCAGTGTGCCAGCAGCACCTCTGTTTCCAAGATGGCAGAGGTCTGGAGCACACTGGAGGAGCTCTGGGCACCTCCCCTGGGAGGTGCAGGTCAGGGGAGTGGTCACTCCCCTTTCCTTTGCCCAGTTTCGCGCCAGAGCAGGGCTGGGGGATCCCTGAACCAGTGTAGACTGGCTTATGCAGAGATGGGCACCATCTGTGCCCATCAAAGCATTTCCAGAGGCTGGGGGAGGCTACTCCTCCCCAGCCCTGACACCTTTTTCAAAAGGGAGAGGGTGTAACACCCTCTCTCTGAGGAAGTCCTTTGTTCTGCCTTCCTGGGCCAGGGCTGCCTGGACCCCAGGAGGGCAGAAACCTGTCTGAGGGGTTGGCAGCAGCAGCAGCTGCAGTGAAACCCCGGGAAAGGTAGTTTGGCAGTACCCGGGTCTGTGCTAGAGACTCGGGGATCATGGAATTGTCTCCCCAATGCCAGAATGGCATTGGGGTGACAATTCCATGATCTTAGACATGTTACATGGCCATGTTCGGAGTTACCATTGTGACGCCATACATAGGTAGTGACCTATGTATAGTGCACGCGTGTAATGGTGTCCCCGCACTCACAAAGTCCGGGGAATTTGCCCTGGACAATGTGGGGGCACCTTGGCTAGTGCCTGGGTGCCCACACACTAAGTAACTTAGCACCCAACCTTTACCAGGTAAAGGTTAGACATATAGGTGACTTATAAGTTACTTAAGTGCAGTGGTAAATGGCTGTGAAATAACGTGGACGTTATTTCACTTAGGCTGCAGTGGCAGCCCTGTGTAAGGATTGTCAGAGCTCCCTATGGGTGGCAAAAGAAATGCTGAAGCCCATAGGGATCTCCTGGAACCCAAATACCCTGGTTACCTCAGTACCATATACTAGGGAATTATAAGGGTGTTCCAGTATGCCAATGTGAATTTATGAAATTGGTCACTAGCCTGTTAGTGACAATTTAGAAAGTAAAGAGAGAGCATAACCACTGAGGTTCTGGTTAGCAGAGCCTCAGTGAGACAGTTAGTCATCACACAGGGAACACGTACAGGGCACACTTATGAGCACTGGGGCCCTGGCTGGCAGGGTCCCAGTGACACATACACTAAAACAACATATATACAGTGAAATATGGGGGTAACATGCCAGGCAAGATGGTACTTTCCTACACACACCCATCAAGTTGCAGGGAAAGGGTCCGAGTGAAACATAACATACCCAAAAAGCTATAGTCAAATGGTCTGAGCAGATTCCAACACACCCAGCAAGCAGCAAGAAAAAGGTCTGAGTGCGCACTAACAAACTCAGCAAGCTGGATACAAGAGATCTGAGTAAGGCACCAACAAACTTCGTAAGTTGCAAGTAAAGGGCCAGAGTGCAGCACCAACAAACATAGCAACCTGAATGCAAGTAATGGGTCTGAGTTCATTATCAACAAACCCAGCAAACAGCCTGCATGATATCCAAGTCAGGCAGCAACCAACCCATCAAGCTGCAACTAAAGTGTTGGAGGCAGCACTAACAAACCCAGCAAGTTGCACGCAAGCGGTATGAGTAAGTCACCAGCAAACCCAGCAAGCTGCAAACAAATGGTCTAAGTGCAGTACTAACAAAAGCAGCAAGCTGCATGCAAGAAGTCTGAGTCAGGCACCAATGAACTAAGCAAGCTGCAGGCAAAGAGTCTGAGTGCAACACCAACAAACTTAGTAAAAGTTGCAAGGTTTTTATTTAATACCGTTGTTGGCTTTTACAGTTTACAATATACCAAAAACATTTCTATAGATTTCGATAAACATATACACAACACTCAAAGTTCTTGACTCTAATGACAGCCAGCCATGGAACCTCATTTCATAGTATCTACAAACGTGCCTCAGGGGAGCCGCTTTTATCCTGATTCTGGTAATATTTACATTTGATATCAAGGACATACATAACTTTATATCTCATTATTTGTATTATCCAACATTTCTCTTCCGTACAACCACACACACTACATTCCTATTGTTTCCCCATCCTAGCACCCAACATGCACACATAAAAATATTACTACTTTTGCCAGAAATAGTACTTATTATTTGCATGAGGTAATTGTAGAAGGTCAGCGATGTATGCTGTCCAGTCCTGCTGATCTTCTACTACCTTAGCGCATGGTCACAGCACATCACTAGTATGCAGTTTGATTTTAGCTTCACAAAGGGGTCTACCTAACAAGCATTCTCTTAGACTCAGTGCAACAGGCAATCTTGATTTCCACTTACCTATCAGCGACTTCTGGCCAATATTCCACAACATGGTAGAACAACCAAACTATGCGTAGGTGTGTAGCTCCTGGTATGTTTTATTTAGGGCATTTACCTGCTTGATGTAGCCCGAAATGCACCATTGCATAAATAACTTATCAAACGGACCAATACCTATTCTTATGATGAGTTGTAAACATTTCAATTTTTGCTTTTGAAACAAATCCCATTTTCCATTAAAGATAACAGGCTGCATTAAAAAAAAAGATTGCTTTATTTAAAAGCAGTGACAAACATGGTAGTCTAATGACCCCAGCAGGCCACCGCATCTGAGATGGCTATCACTACTAATGGTATACAAATGGCAAAACATCTCAATAATATTCATCAGGTAGGTTCTTTTGCGACCGAAGAGGAATCACTCATTTCATTTTAAAATTTTCATTCTTTAGGAAATGCGATTTCCAAATTGCGATTTGGTAAAAATCGCTATTTAGAAAGCGCAATTGCCAATGTTAGTATATCTGGTCAAATAGTCCAATAGCTTATTTTTCCTCCATTTGGAGAACTAGTTTCTATTCCAGGTCTCGTATAAACATTCTGTAATTATGTAAAACTTACTTTAGTTTCATTGTAAATATGTGTGATGTAGAGATAAGTGAACTGTCTGTCCCAGTTAGATCTATCCCATCCTCACTTTCATCACATCTTAGTTTCTAAAATCGGGGGTCATATCATGAAGAGGTGTGTTGGCTCAGAACTGAGCCTGTTTTTCTGCCTTCCAGAGTCTCAAGTGCATACACAATACTGAAGCATCAGGTATGACCTGCCATATGAAACAATGGCAAGTAAGTAGGTAGACGTTGTTGAGCCTGGCCCTTTTTGCAGGGTCATCCCTAAACATTTTGGCTCCTTCCTCCTATTTTCTCTGACCAGTTTTTGTTGACTATAGGACTCTGGGCACTTTACCACTGCTGACCAATGCTAAACTGTACAGACTCTCTGTCTAAGTTGTATTGATGATTGGTTATCCATGGTTGGCATATTTGACTTACTGTTAAGTCCCTACTAAAGTGAACTATGTGTGCCCAGGGCCTGTAAATCAAATGCTACTAGTTAGCCTGCAGCACTGATTGTGCCACCCACATGAATATCCCTGTAAACATGTCTCAGACCTGCCACTGCAGTGTCTGTGTGTGCAGTTTTAATCTGCCACTTCGACCTGCAAGTGTACCCACTTGTCAGGCCCAAACCTTCCCTTTTGCTACATGTGGGTCACTCCTAAGGTAGGCCCTAGGTATCCCCATGGGCAGGGTGCTGTGTAAATAGAAGGTAGGATATGTACTGTTGTGTTTTACATGTCCTGATAGTGAAATACTGCCAAATTTGGTTTTCACTATTGCAAGGCCTATCTCTCCCATAGGGATTGCCTTTAAATATCTATAAGTGCAGTTTCCCATTGGGAGCAGAGATGGAATTTAGGGTCTTTGAACTCAAAGTTTAAAAATACATCTTTTGGTAAAGTTGGTTTTTAGATTGTCTGCTTGTAAATGCCACTTTTAGAAAGTGGGCATTTTCAAGCATCTGCTTGGCTGCTGAATACACGTCTGGGTCAGACTGACAGTTGGGCTGTTTGTGGATTCACTCTAGACAGTGACACAAAAGGAGCTGAGGTGTGTCCTGCATATCCTGATGAGTCTTCCTGAGCTGGAGTGGGAGGGAGGAGCTGACACCTGCACTTGAAAGGGTTGTGCCTGCCTGCACACAATACAGTCTCTGACCCCCTGGTGTGTGTCTGGGGCAGTGCAAGGAAGAGGTAGGATCTTGTGCACTACAAAGACTTTCCTTTGAAGTTTTTCTACTTCAAAGGCATAAATAAGTATAAGTATTGGACTGCTGACCCCACTACCTCAGATTACTTCTCGATCAAGAGGAACCTCTGCCTATTGCTTTGCTGTGCTGCACTGCTGCTGCTGCTTCTGCCTTAAGAGGGAAAGGACTGGACTTTACTTTCTGAAATCTTGTTTGTGAAGGTTATCCAAGGGCTTGGGCTGAGATTGCCTCCCGTTGAAAAGTCCCAGGGACATCAAAGACTTAATCTGCCAGCATTTGGGTACTCCTGCTGAGGACCCTGACTTGTGGTGCCAATCCAGTTCCTGGGCCCTTGGAAGTTAGTTCTGGTGAGCAACTATACGATCCAGGCACACAGACTCCGGACTACTCTAGAACCGTTGCTGCTGCACGACTCCATGCCGCCACTAGCAACACGAAGTTGTGGTCCCCGCTGTAGTGTGACAACCCCGTCCAACACCGCAGGCATGACACCGCTGCAGCCTCGCTGAAGTCCTGTGACTCCCAAAGTGCTGAGTCACCTATGTCCATGACACCTGACTCCGCTGCGGTGCCTGTAGCCCTGTGTCATGAGTGCAACCCCGTGAGGCCGCTCATCGTGTCTTGACCCACCAGATTCGCAACAGCGCCACATCATCCCTGCCCTGCAGTAAGGAACTAACACTGCACTGGATCCAGTGACGCCTCACCTCCCCGACTTTGTGCACTGGCTTGTTTTTCTCATTACGAAAGGTACTGTACCTGGGGGTACGTGCAACTCCATGACAAGCTCCGCCCTCCTCATTAGTGGCATTGGATTGTTGGGAATTACTCCGTTAATGACGCCCTGATAATGCCAGTTGGAGCTATTGTGTTTCTAAGAACTATATTGAAGTTTGATCTTTGAAAATTTGTATTTTTGCTTGTGTATGTTGGATTTTTGTCGTTCTAGTCTTGTTTTACTCTTATAAATATTGGCTATTTTCCTAAACTGGTGTTGAGTGCTTTGGTGGTATTTTCACTGTGTTATTGTGTGTGTTTGTACAAATACTTTACACTTTGCCTTTGAGATAAGCCCCACTGCTTGTGCCAAGCTTCCAGGGGGGTGAGCAGGGGTTATCCTAGGTGTGTCTCTCACTTACCCTGAGTAGAATGAGGGTCCCTGCTTGGACAGAGTGAAAACTGATTGCCAAACAGAGACCCCATTTCTAAAAGACTTTGGGCCTGATTACAACTTTGGAGGAGGTGTTAATCCGTCCCAAAAGTGACGGTAAAGTGACAGATATACCACCAGCCGTATTACGAGTCCATTATATCCTATGGAACTCGTAATACGGCTGGTGGTATACCTGTCACATTTGGGACGGATTAACGCCTCCTCCAAAGTTGTAATCAGGCTCTTTGTTCTTTCATTTCTTAAAACCATTACATAAGTATCAAACTACAGTCAAAAATGTGCAAAGCGACTTAAAGAGAGGAGATTAAAAAAAACTAATTAATTACTCTGCAGTTCTGCATTCAGTTCATAAAACCATTTAAGTGGTGTTCGTAAAAGTGGCAGGGTGCCAATATTAAAAGTGCAAAAAGAAAACCACTGGGCAATAGTTCACTGGATGACCGCTGCACCAGATCCCCCCACTTGTTCGAAACTAGTGTAAGATGATTATATTACGTGTTACTCACTCAGCTGCGCCATAAAAGGGTGGAAGACAGTACTCAGCTGTTGAGGTGTTATTTCAATAAATCTGCACTTTAAGAATGTCCACACCAAGTGGATGAATTTGCCAAATGTTGCCTGATGTGATGCGGTTTCCAGAGAGAATAGGAGTTTTTGTGCTTCCATGACACTGTGTGTGCCATATTGTAGAGAAATTGACCTCAGAAGCCTGGTGGGCTGTTGTGCAATGCCGGCAGCAGTATAACAGGCGAACCAGTGACTCTTTCTTATAGTCATGCATTCTACATTATACGGTGTTAGTGAGAGATTTCCAGCCAACGTTCAGCTCTCTTAACGGGAGAGAGACCAGCCTGGCCCGAAGTGTTAGTTTTAGACGGTGTTTACCCAATGCTTGAAGCAGGTATAGATGCCTAGTCTGGGTTGTGTAAGATTTTATAAATAAATGTAGCATATGTGCCCTTCTCCAGTAAGGCCTTAGGCCCGTATTTATACTTTTTTAGCGCCGCATTTGCGTCGTTTTTTGACGCAAATGCGGCGCAAACTTGCAAAATACCATTGTATTTTGTAGGTTTGCGCCGTTTTGCGTCAAAAAGCGGCGCAAATGCGGCGCTAAAAAAAGTATAAATACGGGGTTAACGTCAGTTTCGCTTGACAGCTGGTTTAGTTGCTTTTGTATGATGGTTTTAACAGCAGAGTAAGGGAAAGTGTTTTGAGCCCAGTTTTCTATGGCTAGTTGCACCTTCCCTACATGCTATGTTTAGGTAGTTGTGCCATGGATTATTCCCGGTTGTAAAAATATTTTTCAAAAAACGCCTTCATAGTGTTTTTGGAGGACAACTTTTTTCAAAAGTGCTCCTGTGCATTAAAATGTTTGTATTGTGAGGCTGAACTCCAACCTAATCAGTGTATTCCATGTGTGAGAAGGTAGTTGAAAGGCACACTTATAACCCATGTAATGTTGTTTGTCTAATTAAGCCCTAAGCACACGGGGGAACGCTTGTTGAGCGTTATTAATGGTAGGCAAGAGTTTTGCCCTAATCTCCCTCCTAATGGCCTCAGAATTAGCTCTTATTAAGTCGAAAGGTTTGATCCGTTTGGCCTCATGATGTTTTCTTTTGTGGGACCATTCAAGCTGCTTTTTGTGACGATTGCTGACTCCAGCAGGGTAGTAATTGTTCTTAATCAATTGTATGCCCATGTTGCTCCCTTTAGTTTGCGGGTGCTTGTTTTAATCACCTGCATGAATCCCAATGTGTAATTTCCTGGCTTATGGGTTTTGTGTTGACTGTTCCCTAGTAAGAAAGAGCGCATATTGAGATTTGGGTTGTCCATTTTATCCTGCGTATCAATTTTTAGTGTTCCTCACCTTTTGTTTTTTTGATTGCTGGTGGCCTGTCACAGCTCCTTCCTAGCAAGGACAAATGGACTATCAGAACAGCTTGATCACACTCCAAGAAGGCTTTACACAGGCCAGGATTCAGGAAGATGTAGTAGAATGTAGTTGAATTATTGAAGGAGTGAGGGTAGCTAATGGATGGTTGAGTTTTATTTGCCATAGACTGGGCGGACTGAAGTTTATAAGTCTGCAGAAAGGCATCAAGTCTCCGACTCATTTGACCGGGGTTCCTTATGCTGGTGCTACCTTCCCTAGGCAATGCATATTGAAGTGGCCAGGTAAAATGACTTCAGATGCAGTGTGCTTGCTAATTTATTCTTCCAAAATAGCAATCATATTTTCTGTTTTTTCCACAGTCCTACTGTGGGGGGTTGAAGTACACATTATTAAGATTCACAATGTGCCTCCCTCTGCTCTATAACCCTCTATAATGGCTGCTTGCAGCATTTCTGAGTTGGTGTTTATATATGTGGTGGACAGTTTTACCAAATGCTTGACGTATGTTGATATTCCTCCAGATGGCGTTTCGAAGGAAAGGACCTTTTTGGCAGGATTATGGTTCTCCGCGTAGCCTGGTAGAAGTGTGGGAGTAGTTGACAATGTCTCTTGTAGGCAGACAATGTCAGCTTTATTCAAGAAGGCATGTGCTGCCATGCTCTGTAGGATCTTGGTGATTCCTTCCGGTCAAATGAGTCAGATCTTCAAGTCTTTCAGCTATGCCCTTTTGAGGGTCTCTAATGAATTGCCAATTATGACTGCCCTGCTTATCTCTATGTGGTGGTGCCCATTGTTTTCTTTATTGTTCGTCAGGCTAACACTAGCCTGTTGTAGTTCCCCACTTTGTCCATTTCTGATTGGGTGTGAATTGAGTACTGGCTGCTCATGTGCTGAGCACCAGGTGCTAGATGTTGCCTAAGTCTTTGCAGCATGGGGACTTATGCTGGTGTGGAGGCATTCCTGAATTCCTTGGGTTATCTGATCCTCTTGTTCCTTGGTGATTATCTGCTGGGTCCACTTGGGGGAGTCTGGCATCTCTGAGAACATTTTTGGATTGTTGCTTTCTCTAACTTGTTGTTGTACGGCTTGTGCATAAGTGATCTTATTTGAGGTCATGGGGTTGAACCCTCACCAACCTGCTGGATCATTTCTCATACACTATTTGATAGAACGATTGGATATATGGGTCCAGGTATACAACGGTCAGCTTTTGCGACTCACAAATTGCAATTTTTAGTGACTCACAATTTGCGTTTCACATAAGCTGAAAAGCTGATGTACAACAGTGTCTTAGATACCGTTTGCAATTCGCAAATGGGTCGCAAGGGACCTGCCTCATCAATATTCATGAGGCAGTTTGCAAGTTGTGACCCATTTGGGAATTGCCAGCACTCACAGGGATGGTGGTCTGCCCAGGTCAGCAGACCACCATGTTTGTGACTGATTTTTAAATAAAGCAGTGTTTTTTTTTAATGCAGCCCATTTTCCTTAAAGGAAAACAGAATGGTTACACAAAAAAAGGAAGTTTCCTTTCAATTTTTTCAGAGCAGGCAGTGGTCCCCAGGACCAATGCCTGCTCTAAAAAAATAGTGGTGCCCACATTTAGCAAAGGGGACCCCGTCCCGTTTGCATATGGCTTACCACCAGTTTAAAATTGATTGTAACAGTGATTGTTTGGCTACCGCATTCCCGATCGCAGAACAATCATACATCCTCCTACTACTTGCTATTAGGAAAGGACACCATTGGCAGAGCCCGTCCTACTACTGAGTTGCAAACCCTATTTTGCCAGTAAATACCAGGCTACCAACTTGCAAAACAGGGTTGGTACATGGTACAAGGCCATTTAGGGGTCACAAATGCCAACTTTCGCTGTTTGCGGCCAGTAAATAGCTTTGTACATCTGGCCCATGGTCTTGCTAAAGATGAGTTTGTTGGTTCCGTTCAGGCTTTTGCTCTAAGTTTCTTCATTTGCTGGTTCCTCATTGTTTTCTGACATTTTCTTAAGCGTTTTTTGCTCTCCGTGACAATGGCATGATTTTCGGGTACCTATCCCCTTCTTCTTCATTGCCGCCTCCTCTCATTTGGTCCTCAAGTTGTGTTGATTAGTATTCTTTATGAAGGGGTCTCCTATGATGGAGTGTGCATTCTTATGCCCTACACCCTCCTCGGCTTCTGTGTGACTATCCTTTTGTCTTATTCCTGTCATCACAACCTATTCACCAGGCTTATTCATTGCACCTTTTACTTCCTCAGTACTTCGTGTTCTTGGGCAATTATATTTTTTCAGGTCAGAGATCAGTGTTGAGAGGATATTGGGTAACGTGGACCATTTTTCTACTATCTCTGGGCAAAGGCAGTCTTTGTGGCCACCTTTTTGTCCATCACATCAATTTTCTTAGTAATTTCAGCTATTCTGAGGGCCATTTGAAGTTTAAGGGACTGCCATGTCAAAGCATTTATGGTTGCCACAAATGAGGAGTTGATGGACCTTAGCAACTTTGCTTGGGTGGGGAAGGGTTCGAACTTTGAGTAACTACAACTTTTTTGCAATGCCTGTAATGATTCTAGGTGAGTAGATGATTCCTTTCCTAATATGGTACCTACAAGAGATTCAGGTTTTAGAGGCATACTTCTCAAAACTGACCGTTCAAGTTGACTTGTCTCTGTGGGCAGCTGGCCCTCCCCTACCTCATGTCCTCTCATGTTATGGACCTAAGCGATGGTTCTCTATCTGTGTTGCTCTTGATTACAGGAAGAGTAGGGCCCCCACCTATGCACTCCTTCTTTTTCCACATATTCTGCATTTTGTGATGCTGGTAGATCAAGGATAGTTAATGATAGTTCTATTATTGAACTTCTGTCCCCTAAATTCGGGCATGAGCGAGTGATGCTTCTTTTGCTCGGATTATGAAGCCCAGTTGAGCGTTCTGCTTTGGCTTCGAAATGTCCCAAAATAAATGGGCTCAGGATAGGGTACAGACTTCCAGAAGAGGAAGTTCCCCTTTCCTTTTTCGGAAAGTAAGCTGTGATGTGGCCGTCTGCTTGCCTACAGCATGCGTTGTTTGATCTCACCCAAATTGACGACTCTTAGGTTCTTATGACGCATTGGGGGACTATCCTGCTGAGCCTTGATGTCCGAGTGATTTTATTTCCTTCTTCATTTTTTACTCTGTCGGGGATTTTCCTGTCTGTGCCTTCCTCTTTACCATTTCCGCTATCCTCCTGGATATTATGACCTTGTATTGTATCTTCCAGTTGCCTGAGTGAGATTCCTTTATTTTGCCTGAATAAAACTGCTGTTGTGATAGATGTTGCAGCAGGCAGATTTTGACTCCTCTAGTTTCTTCACCTGGGAAAAAGAAATTGCGGGTGTCAAAAGATTGCTTGACACTTTGGGCTCCCCTGAAGCTTCATTGCTAGTACTCCGATGCCCAGGCACCCCTAAAGCTGCAGCTGCCTCTCCTGTCCCCTGTCCTGTGGACACTTCCTGCCCGCTGCCAGGTGTCTCGGACAGTCGCACAGCTGCACTGCGGACATTACCTGTGGGGGTGGGCCTTAAGTCATGTGAGCCTGGGAGAGCGGTTGAGAGTGGTAGGCAGTTTGAACATCCAAGGGGTGGGGACGAGAAACCTGGAGCTGTTGGTCATCGCAGTCTGCCGCAGGCCCTTTTTTGGCGCAGCAAACAAGGAAATCTTCAAGCAATATTCAGGCATTCCTTGGGGGGCCAACAGGGCCCAGCTGCCAAAGTTGCCAAAGTTGTCTCATTAGCCCCAGTCAGAAGTCAGTGTCTCCCACAGAGTCTCCTGTGGCCTGCTGCTCTCTCCTCCTCGTTCCTCCTCAGTAGTCCAGGTGACACGATAAGGGGAACTGCAAACTTACTTACTTACAAAAGAAAATTATGGCTAGGTACAACTTTGGCCGTAGTTAAAATGTGCTGTTAAAAACAAATCCCTCCTACTCATGAGGACTGGATTCATGACATGGCAATTATGGCATCCTATGGAGAACATATCTACCACCTACTAGATCAGACGCGTATCTTTGAAACCATCTGGAACCCCATTGTGTAGACGATACCCAGTGTGCCATACTAACTTATTGAGTAATTTGTATTGCCTTGGTAGTGCAACTTTTCACATCTTAGTTTGTTTATTTAACAAGATTGGGACATCTTATTTACCAGTCTATGAATGGTAGAATTTTGGGTATACTAGTAGATCTGCATGTTTTATTTCCGCTTTAACATAATATTTTTTTCTTTCTCACTCTTTCTGTTTTTTTATATTCCTTTTCGGCTACCTAATCACATCCTGCTTCACACTGCTTACTACTCTTCCGATGAAGAGCCATCTGGAATGGGTTATATGTTATCTTGCAATTTGATTATTGAGGTTATCTTACTTTGTATTCAGAAAGATTGGGTTACTATGTTCATTTTGATTTGTATAAGGAGTACATCCCCTCCTTTTCCTAGTGGGAAAATATTGATAAAGAAATGTTTATAAAGTTCATACATGTAACTTGGAGTTGCTCTGAGTTACTGCATGGACTGCTGGTAGCACATGTTGGAAACAGGGAGCAGTGACTGTGGGTCTGAGCTGTGCTGTCTGCAGATCAAACATTTACCCGAGATTCTAAGTTGCAAACGCGAACAAAATACAAAGTCAGCTCTGCGTGTCTGGGTGTTTAAGGGGGCATGTTATCATCCTTTCTTTTTTTCTTAGGCCTGAGAACCATCTATTTTAATGTAATTGGTGATATGGGAAATGTCCTCTTTTCATCTGCCCAAAAGGAACTCAAACAGGCACAGAGCATGTGTATGGATCAGCCGTGGACGTGCGACATCTAGGGCAAATATCAAGTGTTGCAGAGCAAATGAGGTGGAACCTATGTGCAACCTATGTGCAGTGAGCTAAGTCCTGTGTAGGGTGAGAAACTGTATACACTTGAACTTGGCATTACAAGAAATCTTGTGGGGTACTCTAGAGATCCTTGCCGAACCTTACCAGAAAGAGGGTGGCGAAAGTCCTGTTCCCCCTCTTTCTACGAGGGAGGAGGCACACTGATGTATTGATGAAGGGCTTTCTACAGCCAAGTGAATAGCCTTGCACCATTAAAATTAGGGTATACTGTTTGGAAAAGTGCGTTTGTTTCTGGTTCTGTTTTTGGAGCACTCCCCACACAACACCATATAGAAGGAAGGTATCACCTGATAGGGAATCTTTGGCCATCAGCTCATATAAGAGGTATAAGAACATATCCAAAAATAGGTTTCAGACCGCCCTCATCCCATAACTCCAAGTCTCAGGAACTGAGGACACCTCTCAGATGGGCTACCCCTCCAGGGGTTTGGTCAGAGCATAGGGGCATGGAAACTTTCTGAGAGAAGTACTACACTTGCAGCAGATCAGGGATGTGTAAATGAGCACAGGAAGCTGACCTGGAGTCTCAGCACCAAGGAAAACCAGTCTGTGAGTGCCCTCCTGATTCTGAGCCTGGGAGATGCCTGTTTGATTTATGTGAGGTCCTACAAGACAACAGGCCAGCCACTGATGCTGCGTGGATAGGGAGACTGCCTGAAAATCATTGGCTCCCAGTCCATGCTCCATAGTCAGCAGTCAAATGTTGGAGAGCACAAGCCACCTTCATCCTGTGTCTCAGAGCAGATTGACAGGAGAGCATCTAGCTCCCTTAGGCCCATATTTATACTTTTTTAGCGCCGCATTTGCACCACTTTTTGATGCAAAAGCTGCGCAAACTTACAAACTACAATTCTATTTTGTTAATTTGCGCCACTTTTGCGGCAAAAAGCGGTGCAAATGCGGCGCTAAAAAAGTATAAATATGGGCCTTAATTTCTTAGAGGGGAAATGGAGAGGAATATTAAGAGAGAAACTGAGACATTGCAGCAGCATCACCACTTTGACAACCTCTATACATCCTGACAAGGATAAAAGCAAAGTACAAAACACTACTTGTGATTTAAACGTCCCTATATGTGAGAAAAACCTGCATGCCCAGGTATCGGAAGGTTCTAGGGACTAATGGCAGTGTTACCTCACCCAGTTGGTTAATCTGCTCCAGAAGTTACTTCCAGAGGGAGAATGCCAGGGATTTGGCATGATTAACCCTGAGGCTGGACAAGCTCCCGAAAGTCGCAAGGGCAGTAGTTAGGGCAGTCAAGCACTCTACCTAAAGAGCATATTATTGGCGTTCAATGAGACCACGTGGGTGGTTCCATGAAGCGGAATACTCAACACAGCACCTTGAGCATGCAGCTTATCAACAAGAGGCTCTAGGGTAAGTTCAAAAAGCATTGGTGAAAGAACACATACCTCCCAAGTACTGTGTACTATTGACTATGCTACTGATGTACATTGGCGAGTCCAGACTCTGGCAGTGGGCCTAACATACAGGGATTTAAACCATTGTAAAAACTGCGGACCCACGGCATACCTCTGCGCTATACAAAGCATGTAATCCCAGCAACGGGTATCAAAGGTCTGTGCAATACCAAGAGCTAGGAGGTGGAGCAGTGTCATAGATTAGTTACTCCATCACTGATCTGCAAGGACCAAATGTGAGACGTTCCGTTAGGATTTTACTTAAGATTTTATTTTCGGGGTTTAGAAAAGAGATTGATCTATATGACACTGGGAAGAGAGGGTCTCTCCCTAGTTTTAGTATTTGAATTACTCTGGCCTCTCCTGCTGTTTGAGGTAACTCACCTAGCGATCTAGCATTTTCGTAAAGAAGCTTCAACTGAGGGAGCAAGTTAGTCTCAAACGTAGTGTTATACTTAATTGGAAGACCAGAGGATCCCAGGGTCTTTCCCTTAGGGAGGAAACGCAGGCCCTGATTTATACTTTGTGGTGCAAAACTGCACTAACCAAGTTTTGCACCAAAAAGTTTAGTATCGGCTTGCACCATTTCTTTGCACCAGCCGGGCACCATATTTATGGAATGATGCAAGCCGGTGCAAAGGGTAGGATAGTGTAAAAACAAAAATGACGTTAGTCAGATGGGCTGACGGTATGGGAGAAGGGGGTTTTGCACCAAAAAATTGTGTTAGGCAGGTTAGAGTAAAACAAAAATGACTCTAACCTACCTAGAGTCCTTTTCTGATGCAAAACCACCCACACCACATGACTCCTGTCTTAGAAAAGACAGGAGTCATGCCCACCACCCCAATGGCCAGCACAGGGGAACCTGTGCCATGTTTGGAGGCCCATTTCAGGGCCCCCTATGGCACTTTAAAAATACAATATTTACCTGTACTTACATGGCATGGGGTCCCCCATCCTCCGCTGTCCCTCTGGTGTGGGTGGGGGTGTCCCTGTGGCCTGGGGAGGGCACCTGTGGGTTTATTCCATGGTGATCTGCCATCGAAATAGGCACCAAGGTCCCCTACCGCCTGCCCTGACCCAGGCATAAAAAAATGGGGCAAAGCAAGGTTTGCACCATTTTTTGACCCCCCCTCCCTCCCGTGCACCATTTTTGCCTGAGAGTATAAATATGGCGTAAAGCCACAGAGTCATTTTTTGCACAGGAACGCCTACCTTGCATCTCATGAAGGCAAGATAGGTTTCCACGTCCAAAAATGACTTTAACTCCATAAATTTGGTGCTAGACGAGTCCAGCGCCAAAGTATAAATATGGAGTTAATTTTGCACCGAATTAGAGTTTTAAAAAATGACGCTAATTCGGTGCAAACAGAGTATAAATATGCCCCTAAGGGCCTGACGAATGTCCTGTTCTGTGATCGGGACATGAAGCCGTTTGCAAATGTCCGATGGCACTTGGGGGAGAGGGACAGTGGCCAAAATGGAGCAAAGGCATTCCTGGTCTGGAGACAGTTTTGCCTTGCAAAGTGAAGCATAAAACTGCTTGAATACTTTGTTAATTTCATCCTCTGTGTAGACACGAGTCCCATGTCTATCGGCGATGGAAACAAAAGGGACATGTCTGCTATGCTGGCAGGGAATCCAGGCAGGCCTGGTTTATCAGCTTCCGAGTGTGACCCCAGTGTGGATGAGACCACATTTACACTACACAGCTGATATAAGAGTTGGTATGCCGACTCAGCTCACTGTGGAAGTAACCCTGGCTTTGTCTGTCTCTGTTGTGCGGATACCAGCCTCTAACTTTACAATATCATGGTCCAGCATTCTACGGACACCCACTAAGGACTTTATACTTATGCCCCA